>NW_007361011.1:334896-843485 GCF_000149035.1 Colletotrichum graminicola M1.001
GTAGATTCGCGGGGAAGTGCTTGGAACAATCAGAGGACGTTTGCTAGATGGCGCATACGTAACTTATCGTACTCGGCTCCTAAGCGAACCCAACTGCAAATTGATGATAACATCCACGGAAAAGTTCCAACTTTTAGTCTCTGGTGGACCAGAAACGATACCTGCTGGGCCGTTTTAATTATCGCTCCTGAGTAAGAAATCCGAGTTCTACCCGATTTAAGACATTCCATGTCCCCCGAGTGCTAGCCTTTCTTATACTTCCTACCTAATTTGTTTCTAATTTACATGACAAACCCCTACTTTTGCCACCACTAGATCCCTGTTTCTGCTAGTAAATCATACTCCTTACGGCGGCCGCGATACCCCTTCCCGTTAGCCCAAGAATTAGCAGATATCGGATCTGACTAGTGGCTACGGTATATACACTGGCAAATGTCTTGCTCACCCACCTCAAATCGAGCAGTACATCCCTTGTCAGGAGAGGTCTTACACACTGAGACCCAGGGTTGCTGATTGACATGGCTCCAGCCTGGTGATCCGGGCCGAGGAAAACGGATTACGCGGGAACCGGCCACGAATGGAGCACGCCCCGTTGCTGCTCCTAGAAACTCCGTAGGGAAGAGAGGCTAGAACAACCCCAGCACTTGGTCCATCAGACTTGTGCTCTTATCTCATGCCAAAGGTATGGACCAGTCTCCAAGAACCGGCATCATTCGCTCCGCAGAAACATGGCTATTTGACTTTGCGGCCAATAAACCTGCCATATCTACCTAGTACTGTGTAACATGGGAATATGATTACATACAGAAGGAAGCGGTTAGTGCATCCTCCCGGTGGCGATGCCTGCAGGACCGACCTTGTAGCAACCCGTCAGTCGTATCGAGACCAAGTTCAGCCAGACCACTCAAAGACCATGTAAGGAGTCAGAACCAGCTGAATTATACGTGATTTCCACGGGGCGAATCTGGCTCAAACATTCATTCTTGATCCATTCAACTAGCCCACTAACCTTGGGCCTGATCTCAAGTCACTCTCTACCTCGTCACGCATCGCTTACACACCTGGAATGCCGCTGTGGCGTCGATCTCCTGGCCTTCTTGGTTTCGGTTTACCGGATTCCAAGCATTAATCCCAATTATCGAACAGGCACTCGGTTCATGATGATCGGTTTGTCGTAGACGGTCAGCCGAACTTTGCGCCCGTGACCGGCTTTCTTCGCATTATGCTTACTGCTACCGTGGATTCCTTCCCAAGCCAAGGGCCCAAATCATGGGCACAGAGCGGTCGGCGAAATACACTCGGCACGTAGTCCCTTCTGGCTGCCTGCGATGCCGGAAACAAAAAGTAAAGGTAAAATCTCGTGTATCGACTGGCTTGGATCCCTAATCTTTGCGTTCTCTTGGCTCAGCAGCCTCCAAGATCTCCTTGTCGTACGGTAGATACGGTAGCTATACCATGCCAGGGGGGGTGTAATCTTTCTTGCCGCATGTGGGGGAAATCAATGCGTTTCCGCGGCCTACACCATCAGGCTGAATAGACAGCTTGCCACACGCAACCCACCTAGTAAGCTGCAAAACTGACATCCACGACACCCTCAACGATGGCCAGGCAAACACTCGTCTTGCGGACGCTGTTTGAAGCAAGAAACCGAACGCGAATGGGACACGGGACCAGACACATCACAAAGCGTGCCCATCCAAAGACGTAAGGAGGAACTCGAACGCGAAAACAAAGACCTGCAAGAAACCCTGCGTTTCTTGTACTTACGACCCAGGGAGAAGGCCGTCGAGACCTTCAAGTGGCTGCTAATATTCGGCGATGCGCTATAGGGTTTCGACATTGCGCACACCGGCGACCTATCGCCGCAGAGATTACGTATCGACCGAAACGGCAGCTCTCCCGAAACCATGCAGTCCAACCTTGATTCTATAGATCGCTCTGATAACTCGCTCGACGTTTTCTGGTGGGGCCATGTGCCAAACTGGTAGATGATGTAGTCATCTCGGACCTGGTGGCTGGCTTCTTTCAGTGGGACGAATCTTTACTTGTCGCGTTTGTCGAACAGAAGAGTTTCCTGGAGGATATGTACAAGCGTTCGCCCGAGACGGCAAGATACTGCTCCCCATTGCTAGTCAGCCCGAAGCGAACGTACATAGTACCACCGACAGTTCCGCGGTAGCATGGGATACCTCCTAAGCTAACTACATCGCCAACTCTGCCTGGTGAAGCACACCTCGAGACGCGTCAAGGCCCGCGAACGCGCAAACCGGTTTGGCATGCGGCCTGCTCTCTTCGACGAAGCCCAGCGGCAGCTAGAACTGCACAGAGCCCGCGTGTTAACCCCTACTACCAAAGCCATCTCCATCATATACCCAATGGCTGCCGCCTTTGGAATGAATCGCGCTGTGCGAGCGTGTCATCTTGTTTCTTGTTTGATTCAACGGCTGGAGCCTGCAGCCCACAAAGGCTTCCATGATAGCATTCGAGAGTTGCAGATATTCTCTAGGGCAGTTCGGGGAATGTAATGCCTCGAGAGGTACGAAGTGTCCAGGATAATATTACTCAGGATGGGAAACCTTTGGATAGGCTGACATCTTCCAGTATCTTTGCCTTCTTGTATCTCCGATAATTCTTTCTCCTAATGCCCTCGACTCGGTTCTTCGTCAACTAAGACACTCGAATCCTACAATGTGTCCTGTCTAAAGGTACACCGGCCACTACTATCTTCAACGCGACCTGCGGCCTGCGACCTGTCGATACTATTTAATAAGGCGATGGAATACAACAAGAGCTTGGAGTCTTCCGAATTAGGGGGCAGAGTGGATGTCTATACGAGTCCGTCTCTATGATAAACTGCAACTATGGCGGGGAGTTCTATCCCAGGAAGTCAAAGCGACGCCGCCGTCACGCTTGTCGGTCCTCTACATCGCCGCAAAGGCCACGAGTTATCCGCCCGAATATGCTACCAGATACGGGAAAGAACAAATGGTTTAGAAACCTAAGGCGAGATTTTGCTGCAGAAGCTCACAGAAGCTCACAGAAGTGGCAGTAGAGGAGCTGGCCAACGTACTAGAGACGGCGAGGCCATGATTTAGGTGACTGCCATGACGGAGATGCGTTGAACAATGGACCAATCAGTTATATGCCACCCCCACCTCGGAGATTGAGGGAGATGGCGAATTCAAAGTCCAGATAAGCAGATTGATACCTAGCTATGATAGGTTACCGATATGTGAGCAGCAGTCTCAATTCCTGCGTCTGCCTTCTCAGGCTGACGTTAGTTGCAGGAGTAGCACAAACTAATCAACGACTTGACGCATGCACCATCAACCTCTACCACAATGTTCCGCAAATGCCAACCAAATATCCCAAACCATCTGAGTAGTCGTCAAGTACTACCGTAGCCTCGGCAAGGCCAATGACCCGATCATAGCTACTCACACTATTCTCTAACTTGGCAACAGCCTATGGTTTCAAACATTAGCTACCGAGGAGCTTGCGGCGTTTGAAGACGAGATGAAGCTCAAGACTATCCAGCATCATGGCCGACCGGTGACACTTGAATATGCAAAAGCCTTTGCCTTTAACTTAATACTGAACATGGGTTTCCAAACCAAAGGATCACAGATTCATGGGGAGGGGGGGCACACGGAGGAAGCAGTGGGGCGAATATGGCTAACCCCCGGGTGATGAACTTGTTTACAAGGGTACGCGTCAATAGATAGTCGCTTGTGCCCTAATCGAGAGACCAACTGATGCAACAATGAAGAATTCCAATGTCAGAATCTACAGGAAATTGATAACGCCACCTGGTTGGTTGCATTTTTCAGCATAGATTTGGATGCCGTTAGTGTGACAAAAAAGATGGCCGGTTGTCCTATGGTAGTGATAAGGGAAAGTGGCCATGTTTTTTGTCACCCGAGTGCCTTGCCTGTTGAACAACGCCACGGATACCAACCAGGATGTGGTACATAGAACCATGATTGGTGCGAGTAGACAGCTGCTTGATCATAAATGCCTTTGGAGATAAGTTTGATTCCCAAGCACACCTCCCTGTAATGGATCTTGTGGCTGAGATTCGTCTCGCCGTAGCCTGCGAACGAGGGCGTGGTAGTTACATTCCGTATGGCGCTAATCTTATTGCTCCCTACTCGGAGTATGCAATAGCTTGGATGAGCCGGATCGGGCTGGGACCTCAGCATCTGGTGATCAAATGTCAGAAGGGTTTGCGTCCATTTTTGGACGCACCACTTAAGGTGCTTTGGAGGCGGATCCTGTCTGTCTATGCTTGAGAAAAGACAACACAAATCCAATTACGCCGTGAGCATACATTCTCCCTGCCTATATCTCCCTTTAATGATTCTGCTGAAGGTTGTGGTGTATACCATTGCCGGTACGGGAGGTTTGTGCCCCCCTGATGACATGAGAAGCCGATAAATGGCAAATCTCTGGGGGCTCCAAGTTTCAGCTTGTCCACATTAGCGTTAGGAGGCATTAGGTGACATGCATTTTGGTCAGAGGGCGGGGAGCGTTTTTGTCAACAGACATTCCGGAATAAAAACTCCGGCTCAAGATTATATGCACAAGGACACAAGTCAGTAAGCAGAGTATTCAAGCAAGCCGTAGCACTCTTGAATGCCCATGCACGTATCGCACACCGCGAAGTCATTTTTGAGGCCAGTTGATGCTGGAGAGTATGTGATCACATGCCGTGCGAGCAAGGATGATGATGATTAAGATGATGATGTTCGAGTGTAACTCCCCAGCCTCGAAATACAAAGACCAAACAAACAACCAGGCCTGGCTGGTTGGGCGGGTTGCTCCTCATGTAGTAGAACTACGTATGATGGCGAAAGAGACCATCCGCCACATGGTTTGGCGCTGGCCATTAAGACAACAGGGATGGCAACTGACCTGCGGGGGATTAATCGGATATATAGGGCGCGGCGCGGCCAGATGCACACAACCCATGGCCTTACCTACGTTTGGACAAAACGGCTTCATCTATTAGGTATAAAATACGCTTTCTAGATGCAAGTCCGCACTCGTCATCACGACGACGGCCCCGAACCGAGCTTCCTTCCCCTCTCTTTCTCACCCCGAACATGAAACCGAGAGAAGAAGACAACTCGAGGGACGCCCTGGCCCCCGAGGTATCCATACCAGCAACAGGCTTCCGGCGCATTCTACCGGCTAGCACGAACCCTCGAGTCATCTCATCGAGCGACCGTCCCCTTAGACGGGCGAGACAGGTGGTGCCGGCAGCATGCCTGGAGTGCCGCAAAAGAAAAGTAAAGGTAATATGACCATGTCGAGCTTTTGAAATGAAGCAGAGAGCCTTGTGTTTTTGCCTATTGATGAAACTGGCTTTCTCCACGGCGTTACGGTGCTGAGCAAATAGCAATGGCCTTCGGCATCATCTCCGTGCAAGTGGGGCGAGGTGGCTAGAAGGGTACGAACCAATGCGTATCAAATCATACATAGCTTAGACAACTAAGCAACGGAACCTTCCCCCCCCCCCCCCCCCCCCTTCGATCCTCCTCAACACAGCACCGCCTATTCTGATGATTGATTCACAGGGTTCATCCAACTGATAGTCTGTCTCTTTATCCCTTAGTGTAGCGGAACCCGGCCCGCTTGCCGTCGTTGTTCGACCCATGGGTTCGACTGCGAATGGGACACGGAGCCCGAAACGACGCGCCGCCAGGCTCTTCTCAACCGGGCAGAAGACCTCGAGAAGGAGAATGAGGACCTCCACGAGTTGGTCCGCTATCTATGTTCACGACCCGAGTCAGAGGCACTCGAGATCTTCCACCGGCTGCGAGCAACAGGCGATGCGTTCCATGTTTTGGACCTAGTCCGGATGGGCGATGTGCTCCTGAACAACCTGCAAAACGAAAAGCGAGACTCGGACCAAATGGGAGGCACGAGACAATCCAGTATGGCCTCCTCGAAACCAGGCTCGAGCCGGGACAACGCGAAGGACGAGCCCGACGAACTCGAGGATTGACTCGAAAAACTGGAAACGAAACGCTTCTGGCAACGACCAAATGCTTGTAGAAAAGGCACAATGTCTTGTCCACCCATTGAAGTCACCCATCAAAATAGCATCTGGAGGACTGACGTCAGATTAATGATCAATCAATCTCCCTACTCCAGATAATATTGGGGGGTTTGCGCGTCGTTTCGAACTGGTAGGGCTCCAACTCCTACCGCGTCGCCGTGACTCTGGGAAGAGCGCGACAGTGCTAACGAGCGCAAAGTATCGAAGATGACCTTCTAGGCGTTGCGGGATTTCGAATCCATTGGAAAACAACAGCGGAACTCGAGTTTCGTCGCCGAATGTCGCGATTGGGCAGACTTTCTAAACGCAAAAGCAGTAATGCTTAGTTGCCCCCTCTAGTCGACGGAAACCTTTCCCCTAGATACCGCAGAAAGAATACACTCTCAATCGTACCTCGACGGCATTTCAAATCAGCACTTGCATGCGGGAAAAAAAATCCCCCCAAAGCTAGGCTTCCCGACGACAGTACTGGGGCATCTGTTCAAGTTCTGGTGGAAACATGCGTCGAGTGAACCGGTTTGTCCCCCTTGTGTATCAATGGATATCGCAGCCGAGAATAACAAGTTGCATACCATAGCCGGGCGCCTTTGTAGCGATTTCAATGCAAGAAGATCGAAGACGCTTGATACAGCCCCGGTGCTTGACCACCGACCGGCGATCGAACCTTCAACACGAGATACAATGCTGCGGCGGCAAGGCTCGAAGTCAATGGCGACGTCGCTACAACAGCCTACAGCGAGATTAAAGTAAGACGGGAGGCAATTACAATATCACTTGTGAACCGGGTACAAAAGACCCTTCATCGCACGGATGGCATAATCGATCCGAATCTACAAACCGGGGGTGTCTCCGTCATAAGAGACACTGCCCCTGGGGGAGAGTGGGCAAAAACAGGCTTTTGTGGCCCAGGCGAACTCTACATCCAACTGTGCAAACGCTCGGGGGACCTGTTCGTCATCGAGCTTTTGTAGCAAATGATGACTAGATTAAGCCAGCGAAATCCCAGACCGCGTTTCACACCGGCCACATCCGTCTGTCCTTTAGCCATGCTGCAATGTCATCGCGAGCTATCTCTCGGTGTCGTCGGGCTCACCAAAGATTCTGGTATCTCTGACTGTGCCTTTAAGCTTCGATTGTAGGTATGGTCATGTCTCTCCTTACTGATTGTGGTGCATTCGTGTTTTATCCCTGGAGTTTGACCTAGCTGGCCAGTAGCCTCCACGGTCAACGATCCAGTCTATCACAGGATTTTATTCATACTATGGTCGTTGACACCTTTGTCGTGATTTGTACCTGTTGTTGCGTTTTGGCGCCTGAATATCACTAATATCTTTACTGCTCAGGGTCCCCTTATCCGTGACCGTTATAGATTTCTAGTAACCAATCGAATTGCACAAACCATGTTGATTTTCGCCGCCATGGACGGGCCTCCTTCATGTACCATCGAAGTCGATCATCGACATTCGTACGGAGAAGACCATATGCACACGGCGATCAAACTCGTTTCCTCCGGTTGAATTGTTCCACACAAAAAGTGCCCTGTCTCTAGAGCAGTCTGGTGCCATGGGGCCTGGGTTCACGAACACAATCGTAGCACAATACGCACACACGAATATCGTCCGCAATTTATCATACCAGAAAGTCGGATCCAGATCTGAAGAATTTGAAGAATTATCGACTTGGAGGGAGAAGCCTACGACATTTGGCCTGGAAGCTATGCGCACCCACATTGGCGAAACTTGACAAGTTGTCTAAGCATCTTCATCTACGAGCGACAAACCCCTACCAACCCGTTTATACGTTGCGGTCACGTTCAGGGTATGGAAAATGCTCGAATGATGGCGTGCAAAATATCATTGCCATCGTGATGTGACAGAAGGCCAGATCGTTGGAGATGTGTACTTGCGAAGCACTTGGGGCACTTTGCTCACAGCCAGACCATACTCCAACACGAACCTTGTTGCTTCGTGTACCTACTACTTGGCAACACATCATACATGGAGCCGGGTACCTTGATCAATAAGGGAAACCCGTTCCCTTCCCCAACAGAACCTCGTGGGAACATTTGTTCCGGAGATCGAGAAGCCGAAGGTAGCTTTTTACAATCCAAGCCACGCTGGATTATCTCCTCACCAAGCAGACGACCTTTTCCAACACGGTCGCAAACAAGACCCTTTCAGGATAATGGTGCCCAAAGTCTTATATGCCTCCTCAAGATACCATTGACAATCCTATAAACAATTCTTGTCCACGGGAGATATGGCTTACACAGGGTTTCAGCAGACTTCGAGTGGCCAAGGGATAACGATGAGTACAGCCCAGTCTTTCTTTCGCTGCTTGGGACTGGCGGCAGCCTCCGAGGCGCTGGAGATTACGTCGAAAAAAGCCTGCCAAACAGGCATTTGCGTCTCATCGGCCATCGATATGACATATTGTTTTGACTTATTCCAGACCCGGCGACGGTGTCCATCAACCACGAGACATCCAACAACATTCAGTTCTGCGATTGATAAATGTCTTAGCCAACGGCGCGCACTATCTTGTGCGGATAAGGAATCTGTAGACCCTGCCCCTGTTCATCGAGCGTCGTTTGCCATGCATGAGCTCGATGCGACAAGATTGATACTGATGCCTGCCCTCGCCGGAGTATCACCGTTTGCCTGTCACTACCTCCAATGCCGCGACAGATATGCTTAAGTCTCTGCGGCGACAGGGTGCCATGGGGCAGCTGGTTCCTTCAACATGTCAATGAACTGCGCATTCCAGAACGGCTTGTCGTCGACTTTGATCACGGACCCTACGAGACACGACTTTAGGAATCTGTAGCATGGGTCGCACTGGCCAGGCGATCGCACCGTTGGAATCCGCTCGGACGTATCGCCATACACACTAGCAATACCCCGAGTCGTTGCGAGTTGAGCTTGTCCGTGTGCTTCCTTCGGCGAGTTTCCCGGTCTAGCGATATCGTCGTGACACATGTTCCACTCTTAGCTGCAGCCTGCAGCAAAGCGTCCGATAAGAGCTATGGGGTTTTCCAAGATATGGTCTGGCGCTAATCATCCTGACCAACATCGCCTGATGCGCCTTCGTTGAAGAGGGAGGAGCAATGCCGCTGACTCTGAACGATGACCCCACAGCCGCTGAAGTTTTAGATGTATACGAGAAAGCAACCTATGGTTGACTGGCGACTCGTCAAGAATGAACAAGCGTTACTTGTACCACATCTAGGCACATGCACTGTCGAGATCAGAGGCAGTTGAACAAACCAGGAACCCGTTCCCTCGTGGGGTGATCCAAATATTCCCCAGCGGTGTTTTACCCGCACGCACCGGACTATCGCGGAAGCCCAAGTTGATGCATTTCAACGGCCATCCAACCTCAAAGTGATCTTGGTGTAAGAATAGACGGCATGGCTGGATGCATGTAGTTTACCTTGGTCGCAGGTTCTCTCTTTTCTTAGTAGTACAGCAGAACCACATCGCTGACTCCAAACGACGCAGTGGTCCACCGAAACACTATATTGTAACGATGGAGAAGCGCTTAATGGAGACCGAGAGTGTCCTCTGCGCCTTGATGAACCAAGTGTCAGACGACCAGCTGTTCTCCGCATTCTCTCAACTCGACCGAAGCGATTTTCAACCAGGCCACTCTGCAACGGCACAGTCTGCACTTGATTCAGTCAAAAATTACCACTCTGGGCCCGTTTACTGGGGGAACTACCCGCTCAATTCCGCGCAAGACGTCAAGCGTTGGTTCCAAGCCCGAGCATCGGTAGCCACTAACACTACCGGAAGCCAACGACCTCAGTCCATCAAACTTGATTCGGAAGACAGCGGCACTATCCAAAGTGGCACAGATAAGAGTCGCCAGAACGATTTGGCAGAGACAAATGGCACTATTGGCATGGTCAGTATGGGAGCGGGCCAAGATGCAACAAAGGGCCGCCGAACTACCTCGGGAGAACCGGGCGAGGATGCTGGAAAGAAGATACAGCGAATGCAACGACAAAGCTTGGTCTTGGAAGGCAAAACTTGATGGTTGCTAACAACTTCAACGCAAGCTCAGCAGCCGCGTGCGTTGTTCCAGAACCGGAAGAGCACGAGAGCTATGAAAGCGCGTTCCTTTGGTAAGCAGAAAACCTCGACTGGCTGAGGGTAACTCATTGTTTGGACACTTCAGCATGATGTTGGTGTTCGAATGGGAACCATCGAGCCCTGGTTTGAGCATCCACACATGCCACTATCGGTGGTTTGTCGCTTCCATCTGGTGCAGCGTTCACCTTATCCCACAGAGTCCAGCCGTTCATATCTCATTGTTCTGACCTGCTGCCAACGTCGCTTGTCCCCGAATGGTGATCCGATGCCGCACATCAGGCCAAGCCCGGAATGATAATTGGCCTCTTCATTAGTCAATGACCCAATATGGTAGGCAACCTCGACATCGTCTACGCCGAAGGATGACTGTAATAGTGAAGCGATTCATTCCGAACCACCCACGATAGCGTTCCTACCCTGTATACCCTAATGGTGCTTATAGACTGATTCGATTCATTGCTTCATAGCCTCGAGAAGCTTGACAATAGCTTCAGCGAATCTACTGACAGCTAGTCTAACCCGGAGTATGGCGTTACAGCATGTTAGGGACTGGCATTCAATTTCTCCCACAGGTTACGTTGTACATATGTTCCCCGAGATAAGCTTAGGCTGACAGATCCCGCGGCCTAACAATTACGCGCTGACAATGCCGACTTCCGCCCGGAAGCGGTGCTGATTGACCCCTCCCCACGCCGCAGGCTTCTTGACCCTCCTATACTCAACCGCGTGTTTTTCTCCAACGCAATTGAGGCCGAGGACACAATTTTTATCCTATTGAATCTGATTGAACTCCTTAAGCAACTGCTCACCTTCCAGAATGTCTCCTCAACCACTCAAGATCGCAGTCATCCCTGGCGATGGCATCGGCACCGAAGTCATGCCCTGGGGTGTAAAATGTCTCGAATCGGTTGCTGAAACCTTTGGCATTTCGCTGCAGTTGGAATGGTTCGACTTTGCTAGCTGTGTCTACTACCGCAAGCATGGCGAGATGATGCCGCCAGACTGGAAGGAGACGCTCCTCAAGTTCGACGCCATCTACTTCGGTGCGGTCGGCATGCCGGATGAAGTCCACGATGATGTCTCGCTGTGGGGCAGCTTGCTCAAGTTCCGACGAGAGTTCGACCAGTATATCAACCTACGTCCATGTCGTCTGATGCCGGGCGTGACTTCGCCATTGGCCAATCGGAAGCCAGGAGACATCGACTTCTGGATCGTCCGTGAGAACACGGAAGGCGAGTACAGCAGCATTGGCGGCAAGATGTTTGAAGGAACCGAGCGCGAGATTGTCATGCAAGAGACCGTCATGACCAGAGTCGGTGTCGATAGGGTCCTTCGCTATGCCTTCGACCTAGCCCAAAGCCGTCCCCGGAAGCGTCTCACCAGCGCCACGAAAAGCAACGGTATAAGCATTACGATGCCGTACTGGGACTCTCGCGTTGCTGAGATGGCAAAAACCTATCCGGATGTCAAGCTAGACAAGTATCACATCGACATCTTGACAGCCCACTTCGTTCAGCGGCCGGACATCTTCGACGTCGTAGTCGGCAGCAATCTTTTCGGGGACATTCTCTCGGACCTGGGCCCTGCTTGTACTGGTACCATCGGTATTGCGCCGTCGGGTAACCTCAACCCGGAAGGGAAGTTCCCTAGTCTCTTTGAGCCAGTCCATGGCAGTGCTCCGGACATATTTGGCAAAGGTGTTGCCAACCCTGTTGGCATGATCTGGGCGGGACAAATGCTACTTCAACACTTTGGATTCAAGGAGGCGGCGGATCTCTTGCTAACGGCTATTGAGAATGTCCTTGCACGCTCCGAGGCAAACGTTTTGACGCCGGATATGAGAGGTTCGGGCACAACTGAAGGGTTTGGCAAGGCAATTGTGTCGGAAGTGATTGAGCTAGGGAATAATAAGTAATTCCGCATGTTGGGGGGCAACACGATGAATCCCAATATTCTCCGTATATGTACAGATAATCGTTCTTGGCAAACGGGAAGCCAGTCGCTTAAGTACGCGAAGGATTTGTCGCACGTCAGGAAATCATCCCCTCGCTTTCTTCCTCCTCAAGTCTCATTCTGATCTTGAAAACCGGCACACCCGTACTCTGTTATGATGACATTTAATTACTTACGGCACCCTCTGGCCTTTCACAAGCAATTGGTTTTGTCGGCAGCTCTTCGTCGCGCTCATCGCGTGCCAGACGGCGGCGGCGCAGCTCTCTCCCAACACTGTTGAACTCGACCTCGTGTTTCCTCGCGCCGGGGGCAAGTATGCCGAAACCAGCGACGGACCTCCCGTTGTCCTTTCACTCCAGAGTCCAGACATTGCGTATCACTATGGATGGGCTTTCTCATGGGATGTGTACAAGAAGCCTCATTCTCAGGTTGACCGCTTGCCATTCAACACCATTGGATCAACACTGAAGAACGATACCGTCTAACTCGACAGCCCGCATCTCGAGGTCGCCTACACCGATCATCTCGACGGTGGTGAATACACCTTCTCGTGGACTATCCACACGGGGCCGTGGTGCGAAATGGTGCCTGGGAGCTCTGAAAACTGGGCGAGCGTCAAAGTCGCCAACGGCACATTCGGATTTAACGTGGAATCGGGAGCTCCAACGCCGACCTTTACCAGTACGTGCCCGACGGCGCTTGGCATGATCAGCTATGTATCTTTGACAACATACCATTGCCTCTATGAAGGGATATACGATCACCACGGCAACCCAAGCAGTACGATCTTATCATGTGCAGTGACGGCAAATGCGACTGTTACACCTGAGCCGTGCCGGGCGACAGTCAACGAGGCACAGGAAAGGAGCATTTCGAGTCGACTTCACATGGGGGCTTACGCGACAGCGTCGACTACTACTGTTTCAGGAAAAACATATGCCGGCTCATCCATCCAGGCGTCGGGGATGCTCGCATTCTTAACAGCCATCAAGGCCCATTTAATGTTTCCATATTGACATGGAGCTGAATAGCTGGTTGTTTCAAGCCGCTCAACTGATACCTAGCATATTTGTCACTTCGTTGCTTAATACCGCGTGGGAAGACTGCGAAAAGTTCGGAACCAAGTCTAGGGGAGGTCTATACGCAACCAGGGTCGGAAGATTTCAGGGAAATTAGATGCATGCTGCAGGGTCAGCGGATGGAGGGATGCACGAAAGAACAAGCCCGCCCTCTCCGGCTGCTGTGGATCATATCAGGGGAATTTCCCCGTGGCACACGCATCCCGGCACGCATCCTTGCTGGGAACTGAGCGTTCGGTATGGACGACTATGACTGACTAGTGGACGAATATCAGTGGCCGCAGCCCATTGACTCTATCCACTGTTCTAATAATACCACGTTGATGATTCTTTCGAAACCCTTACCCTTAGCAGGCGAGTTGGTCTTTGGTACCAAAGCGCATTGACATGGGGAAAGTTGCACGTTACAGTCACAGCCACACTACCTATTACTGTGTATAACCAAAGGCAGCTTGTGGGCTCGGTCCCCGGCACAGCATAATCATGGCCTTGGACCCAGAGCCGAGTTTCAACGTTCTTTTTCTTCCCCCAATGCTACTTACTGGTCAAGAAGACCAGCATACTGTCTACCGGGCTAGTCTACGGATGCTAAATCAGCTGTTATATGCAGGGCGCGCTAATATCACATCATTTATTAATCTCTTTAAAATGTGAAAGGATCGCCCATGTGTCTCTACGGCACAGTTGACCAAACTTTTCGTAATTTTAGCTACAGACGAAAAGCGAGTCCGGATCCCCCCCCCCTCGCTGCTGAGGAAACGCTTTTGTCCCCTCGACCCCAGCTTTGGTCTTACATAACACCACCACGCTTCGAGTATGCAACCTCCATGATCTTCTCAAGGGAGTATCGCATGCTTCCATTTTGATCCCGTCTGGAGATCAACTTTGTCGTTTCTTATGGCGTCATCCGATGGGTTCCCTTCGATACCAGACGACCCAAGCAGCCTTCCCCTCACGGGAACATCGGCCTTTGTAGGCCAGCCTCCGGCGACACAAGATGACTATTACATCGTGAAGGGTTTATTCCGCGTGACCGGGACGGCGGATGTCAACCCAATGATGGGCTACTTTCTCGCCGCAAAACCTCCCCCCGGATATGTACACGAAACGAGACAAATAAGCATCTTGGTCGGCCTGATATTTGTTATTCTGCTTGTTGCTGTGCCCACAGTATTGAGAATTGGGCTGAGGCTGGGGAAATCTTCGAGCATGAAATTTGGCTGGGATGACTACACCATCTCCATCGGTGCTGTGAGTGTTTACGCAGCCAAAAGCGTCCCGTGCCCAGTATCAAAGACTTTGTCACTAACGTTGGAACTATTGCTCACAGCTTCTGGCACTTGTCTTTCCCATCACACAGATATACACCGTTGCAATCGGCGCGACCGCGAAACATGTGTGGGAAGTCACCTATGAGCAGTACAGCACTGGTATAGTGGCGGCCATGGTCTGCAGGACGGCTTTCTATGTGGCTGTGGGCATGATAAAGCTATCGATGACGATATTTATTCAACGGCTCGCGGAACGGCTCAGTATTTGGTGGCGGATATCATGCTACATCTTCATTGCGTCGCTTGTCGGATACATCGGGCTCGCCATCTTCGCCATTGTCTTCTCATGTAACCCGCCAGCAGCACAATGGGATCTGGCACTACTTGGTCGAATCGAGCCGGTACCTACTTGTATGGACCTTGAAGCCCAAACACAGGTCCTCATCAGCATTCACGTAGCGCAAGGGCTGGTGCTACTGTTCACTCCCATAGTCATATTGTGGAAGGTTCGGGTGCCAACAGCGAAGAAGGCCCGCCTGTTCACCATCTGGATAATTGGAGGGCTGGGGGTTCTGGGTGGCCTGATACAGCAGACTCGTCCGACGGTGACGAACGACCTCACATGGGACTACGTTGAAGTCTTGGTGTGGGCGTGCCTGGATCTATCACTGGGAACCATGGCTGCTTCTCTCCCTGTTCTGGACGGGCTGCTTGAGAAATACTGGATGAAGGCCAAGAGTACGGTTGTGAATATATTTCGAGGGGGCCAACGCCGAGGTAAACCTGGTGCAAGGGTATGGCCTTACAGCCCGACGGCGTCGGACGAAGAGAAACGCAAAAAACCTACGATAAGGCATTCCGTGTCCATTATCGGTGCGCACACGATGCGTACTGAGTCGGGCGCGAGCATTGTTAGCAACAGTCAGTTGCAAGATAGCAAGAGTGAGGTGGTGGAGATGGGCATTTTGCGTGTCCAGGAAGTTGAGGTGCGCATTTCTGTTGTACCTGAAGACGTGGAAAAGGGTCAGGAGATGGCACTTGACCCCCGAGCTCCGTCGCCGTTCTGGCACAATCGCCCGGAGTGGCATGATCAAACCCTTAGGCTTTAATATAAACATATGAAGAAATCATGAGGCAAACTACAAGCAGAACACGCAACAAGAGCCCAACCAGATCAGAGCGTTGAGTACTTCGTGTACAAATTATGTTATGGTGAGCATGCACCGAGGAGGTTAGTTTACATCTTTGGAAATATGAAATCATAAAGAGAAGTTGACTGTGGCCACGCAAGATGCAAATCAATTGACACCCGGTACGTAGGAGATGCTTAGCTTCTATCTCTACACTTATTGTTAGATTCTACCAGCGATTTGTTCTCTTGAGCTGTTTGTTGACAGGGTGAATATTCGCAAAATCAAAGACATAAATTCGTAAAGACACAGTTGGGGTAATATAACATCGTAGCAAAACTTTAGGTCGCAACAGAAAGCGTTGGCATCGCTATTGTGGACGAAGAAATATTCCTGTTCGCTTCCTAACCATCAACAGAACTCGACTTTTACAAGTGGCAACACCAGACACCCGTTGCCACCTCATCGTATTAGGACATCACATCCACTGCCAACTCGGGCCCAACGCACGTGTATCTAAAATCCTCCGTTGGGGTGAATAAGAACCTTCGTATAACCCTCGATTCTCTTGTCAAACTTCTCATACGCAATCTCTGCATCGTCGATATTGATCTCATGAGAAACCACGAAACTCGGCTTGGCCTTGCCTGCGATAATGAGATCGCGCAAGTATCTGTTGTAAGCCTTGACGTTACATTGGCCTGTTCCGATAGAGAGACCCTTCTCAAAAAGCTTGCCGAAACTCAGGCTAATCATGCCCTTTGCCGATGCGTCATCGGATGCACCTGGGTCACTACACAAAGAGCACGTTAGCCAAAAGATGACTCTTATGAGGGAAGAAGCCTCACCTGGGTACGTAAAGTCCCGGAATTCCAAGTCCACCACAAGCTCGAGTAATCTTGATCATGTTCTCGAGCACGATATTGAGTTGCTCCGCGTTGCCACCAGCACCCACGGCTTGATACCCAACCGCGTCGACTGATCGGTCCACTTCTCCGCCGTTCAGCCTTTTTATCTGCTCAACGGCGTCACCTTTGGTAAAATCAACCGGTGTGCATCCGATTTTCTCTGCCGAATGGAGGCGCTCGGCGACGCGGTCGACTACGTAGACTCTCGAGGCACCTCGTAAAACTGCCGAGTATGCGGCCATCAAACCAACCGGCCCAGCTCCAAAAACAGCAACGGTCTCCCCGGGCCTGAAACCAGAAAGCTCGATTCCATGCCAGCCGGTGGGGAAAATATCTGGTAAGATACAGTTAGCAAGTGATAAAGTCTTGTGGAGTATCCTTACCTGCAAGCAGAATGAAGTCTGATTCAAACTCTTTGCCGGGAGGGAGCTTCAAGGCATTGAAGTCTGCGTAGGGCACTCTGATGTACTGTGCCTGACCACCGGGGTATGGTCCCATGGCAACGTATCCTGTTGTACTTGTCAGATTCATTTGGAACTTGGTTAGGCCTAAAGACAAACCATAGGCACCGCCGGCGAATCCTGGATTGACACCTGTGCAGAAGGCGGTCCGTCCCTCCTCGCAATTATGGCATCGACCATCAGCAACATTGAAGGGCAGGACTACACGATCACCCTTTTTCAAGAGTGTGACACCACTTCCAAGCTCTTCCACAATTCCCATGTTTTCGTGGCCTTTCAATGTTAGTGTTCTGAGCCGCGGTGAGTGCAGGCAGTAGCCTACCAAAGGTGATGCCGGCTTCTGCGGCTGTTCTCCCCCCATACATGCTAATAAATTCTTAGTATCTGCATGCATTCTACGAAATAGCTGATATTCATACTGCAGATCCGAGCCGCAAATGGCAGCCTTCGATAACCGTTAGCTTTTCCGTAGCCAGACGTACAATGGGCTGCTGAATCAGCACATAGGGTTTATCTCACTGTGGTAACTTTGACAATGACATCGTCAGGGTGCTGTATTCTAGGCAACGACACCTCGGTCACCTTGACCTTGTAAGGCCCTTCGTAGTTCACTGCTTTCATTGTTGGGGACGACATAATGGCAGGCGTGTGTGCTACGGACATGAAATAGACTATGATATATAAAGCCAGAGACACGGAGCCAAGGTGAAATCATTGAGAAGAACCTTTTATATTTACTTCACGAATCCACCACAAGACGGACGGTCAAGAAATTACTAAGAGTATCATTGCCGTCTCTGACACGGCGCGTGGTGACCGGCTCCCACCAAGAAGCTGTCATCGCCGCGGGGTATCTGTCTCGAACGAGAGGGCCAAGACGCCGCTGCGGGGTAATAGAAGGCGGGAAACTTTTTCCAAACCGTGGGGATACCGCCGTAGTTGGCTGATCGGAGGCGGGGAACATTGCCGGGGGAGTGAGTTGATATCAACAGCCCCCGAGTGATTGGGGATAAACCCCGAGCCTCCCGAGGATTGTGATCAAAGTGTGCCTCGTTGACGAATCACTGTTACTTGCAGATTGCGGGGAAATTAGCGCGGAAACTCCAGATCGCGAATGATGAAACTATGCGCGCGCGAGCTTTCCTGACTGACGGATGAAACGGTGACAGCTGCTATACCATATTCGTAGCCCATACGAGCCGAGCCCTGACCAATGACGCCCCGAGCGTTGATAGCCACTTGCACCTTTGCGATTCTCGAGGGGAGTGATGGTAATACTTGACATATCTCTCAATCGGTATTTCCTTCGCCGTCTGGTTGCTGCGTGGCTATGATACTATCTCAAGTCTCCATGCAGACTGCGACGAATTTAATAAGACCGGCGCTCTTATGGACTCGTCTTCGAGTGCCTGGTGTGCCGGGGCTATGTGCCATCCATTCATTTGGCCAGCGGTGCCAGGATCGTTTACCGGCAGATGAAGAACGCAGAAAGTACGAGGCAAAGAACAACATTGAATTTCTGAAAGACCAGCAACAATTTATGGTGATCCCTATTGTTTTCAGTCAAGGAACAGATGGGGGAGTTTGGGAACTGAGAAATGAAAGCCTTTGGCTGTATTGATGTGCTTGTTATCGCAAGGCCGTGTCGTCATTATATATAATTCTACAATACAGGGTTCAAGGTCCCCTTAATGAACAAAATTCCAGCACTGAGACTGGTAGATTGGTACATTAACTGCGTACAAACTCTTCTTGTAAAACTGCGTGACGAATGCGTCCACGCCAAAGTGGAATGTACTAGCAAACCATGCGCCATTGATACATCGATCCCCTGTGGGCTTTTCGAATGTAATGCCACTCTCACTGTCGTATGTAAAATCAACATCGACGGAGAGGGCGTTGATGATTGTGGGTTTGGACTTGAGGCCCGCAGACATGTCTAATAGGCCGTTGAACAACTTGACACCCAGAGCGACGGTCAAGTCAGCGTAGGGGTTGAGCTGAAGCTGAACCTCGGCATCGACTTCGGTGGTGACGTTGGTCTGTGGGTTCCAGCCGGTACTGGATGTTTTGTTGGCGTCAAGGAAGTCGAGGTGTACGTTGGCTTCGGAGATGGTGGTGGTGATATCAACCGAAGCATTGACTGAACCGGCCGCGGCAAAATCAATGCCGAGACCAAAATTTACCATGGGGCCAACGTCGATGACGCCGGGAATGGTAAATGCTGATGTCGAAACCGACAAAGGGTTGTAGTTGTAGATGTTGCTGGTAAAATTGCCTTTGACGGCAGCGGAAATATTCAGGGCCAGAGCTGAAGAGTAGTCTAGATCAATGTAGAACTCGCTGACCTGCAACTTGGCGACGCTGAAGTGAACGTGACCCGACAGACTGATAGTGTTCTCTAACCTTGCCTCGTTGGCAACAATGGTTAGGGGACTAGTCGCAATTAAGGTGGCCCCTGAAAGGTCCGCAGAGATGGTACCAGACAGGTCACGTTTCGTGGTAGCGGTACCGATGTGCTGGAAGTCGATGACAGCATCCTCGATTTGGTCACGCATCTCGGCTCTAGTGGTTGCGGCTTTTATGGTGAGTGTAGCGTCGTCAAAGGTGTACCCCTGAACAAGGTAGATACCTCGCTCATCCTCGTTGTCGCAGCCATTGTTATGGTTTGTAACGACGATAAAGTCCTTCGAAGGCCAGGCGCCGAGACAGGAGTTGTAATCTTCAGCCTCCTCGAACGTGAGAACGACACCGGTGTTGGAGCATTGTACGTCTGTGATTGTCTCGATATCCTCGAGCAAGACGGCCGGGTGCTTCATCACAGCTCGGACCATGGCATTGGTCTCGTTGGGCCCCTCGTAGGGGAGAGTGACGTTGGCATTGGGGGTGAACTTGGCTGGCCCGATAGGCACAGTAAAAACACTATCCTGTCGTCTTTGGACAGGGCGGAGGATAGTCTTGCTGGAAACGACAGGCTGCTTCTTGCAAGGCAGCGCGGCTGACAAGGCGGAGCCGACCACGGCTTGGAGGGCCAAAAGAGTGGAAAGAGTGAACTTCATGATCGAAGATGCAATTTGTATACCGAATGAGAGTAGATGGCTTGATACCAAGTGGATGAGTCGATTCCGCAGACCAAGACTTCAACCGCAGCTGAATAGAAAAAGAATGTGTTTCAGCTGTGTTACTGGCACAGAGAGGATGATCAAGCTGGAGGATCACAAGTTGTCTTTATATCCATAGTAGGGAGTACTCACAAAGTTGACGATACGTGATTAGATGCCGGCTAAGAATCCAATATCAGATGCTAAGAACGGTGTACGACGCAATAGCCCACCACACACTACTACATACAGCCCAGCCAGGGTCAAGGTAACAGCCGAGCGCCGACCGTCACTGTGGAACCTCTCTCGTTTGTGAGGCTAGTCGGGAATCCAAACCAGATCCACGTTGTAGGTGAAGGTGCCAAGACCATCGGGCCTCTCTCAACCAATATGCGCCCCATCTTTCCCCCGTTCCTGCGGTCATTGCCCGGCCTCGATCAAGGAGATTTGATGCATGTAGCTATGTGGACAAAGCACCTTCTCCGTCGGCGCGTCTAAGGTGCTTCTAGGGGGGAGAGTGACAAACTAGTCCCGATAAGCTTTCTGGTGACGGAGCTTGTTTCTTCCATATGAGATTTCTCATATGCCGACTGACACAGAGTAGAAGCAGAGCTCGTTCTCCTGGAGCTCACGGTTATTGGATCACCAACGGCAACAAAGTCTCCAAGACAGGGGCGACGTGGTCCTTGCGGGACAGCCCCCAAATCCGGCATGGGCCGGGAGCGTACGAGTCAGGCGGCCGACAACGGTAGTGGTGAGGCTCGCTGTCTTTGCTCAATAGAAACCTATCCGGCCGAGCCAATGTCGCTTAAGATCTGGTAGTGTCGTTGAATAGAACACTGCGTCCCCTTTCTGGTTTGTTTTTGGCTTACTACAGTAAACTACGAAACAGCATGAACAATCAGCCCTTGGTCGATCAATGCGGTTGATCTGGACAATAAGCTTAAAGCCCAACGGGCGCCGGGCATGCTTGGACATGAGTCATGACCTGGAGGTCGGGTCCATGAAGAGTCTAGACTGGATTGACCCCTATACATTCCAACCTAACGGTATTCCGGATTACTAGCCCGAATTCAGTGCTGGTTGGCCGCTTCAGATGGGTGGCCCCCTATTGGCATGGATACAAAGCGGCCAGTATACGACTTCCAGGGATAACGGTTCAGTGCTGCGGCGGAGATCGATATGACTTGATGGGGCCATAGTTTGTCGCAGATATTGATCACTCGATGGAAACAATACTCACCGGAAAGCCTATATAACCCGTTGCTTGAGGATATCAAGTTCTGGGTTGGTTTCGGGCCCACTGAGATACGGATCCAAGGATTGCCCTTGTGTACTCGGACGTCTTATATCTCTATATTGTCATCAAGCATCCGGAATTCGGTATCGGAACAGGCCAAATGCCAATGCTCAGCAGTTACGTGACCTTAATGCCAAGCATTCTACTTGCGGATGCGAATCACACTGATATCAACTACCGCCGGGTAGGTTCCGACCCTGCCCGCTGCTGACTTGTGCAACTTCTACCCCTGGGTTTGATGGAGTTGCAATGGCGTTCGAAGATGCCCTTTGATTGATTTGACAGAGCTAATGGATCGCCACTATCGGTATCACAGTTAAGTTGATTTCCGAAGTTTTACCAGTCCAGGTAGGCAGCTTGTTCAGTCAGTGTCAGTAAGAAGTACCAGAACCCAACTGACGACATTTGGCTAGCGGCATATATCCGCCAAGAGTGCAATCTATCACAACGAGGCCCAAGCAGCTGGTACGCAGACGATTCATGCAACCAACCCATCCTTGACAAGCTCGCCCTGAACGTACACTCTAGCAATGTTGCGATCATCCCCCGTCATGAGGAACTTTTCGAAGATGGTCCTCAAACCGTCTGTTTCCTCGCGCACAGTCATGACACTGAATGACTCGTCCGATGGGCAAGTCACCCATATGGCATCGAACTCCTTGCCCACGGCAAAGTTCCCAATCTTATCCTCGAGACAGCACACGGTGGCACCGCCCAACGTTGATAAGTAGAAAACTTCATCCAGAGACAGCGCCTTATCTTTGCCGCTGGACATAGCTTCCCGGGCGTTGGAGGCTATGGTTGCCTGACGAATGGTGTCAAGCATGCTCGAAGAGAAGCCACCCCCGCTGTCTGTGCCCAAGCCAACCTTGATGCCTCTGTTCAAGAACTGGCGTATCGACGCAGCCATGAAGCCACCGCCAACCGTCATATTTGAGATTGGGCAGTGCGCAACGCCGCATCCGTACTCTAGAATCTTGTCCATTTCATAATCGGTCATGAATGTGCAATGCGCGAGAATTGATCGCTGGTTGAGGAGACCGTAGTGGTGATAGAGGTCGGCTTCACTCGAGAACTCGGGGAACAACTCCCTCGTCGCCTTGATCTCCTGCTCAGCTTCATTGAAATGAGTCTGGATTGCCAAGGATGGGTCTTCAGTTGCCATTTTCCCCAATCCCGCCAGCAAGTCTGGTGTGCAACAGATGGCAAAGCGTGGAGTCAGAACAGGTCGAACTAGCTGCCCAGCCGGGTCAATCTGCCGGATATGCTCCACACACTCGGCCGTTTCCCTCAAGGATGATTCGGCAGATTCGTCATGAAGGTAGCTCGGCGCGTTGCGGTCCATGTTACATTTCCCTACGAAAGCCCGTTGGTGTAAATCTTTGCATATATCTGCCAGGATCTGCGTCGCTTTGGCATGCTTCGACCCGTAGTAGGAGGCGGTGGTGATGCCCTGCTTGAGGAACCCTTTGACACAGCTTTCATAAACCTTCCGAGCATAAACCGGGTCTGAGAATCGGGCCTCGTGAGGGAATGTGACTTGCTCGAGCCAGTCGAGGATGTGAAGACCCTGGCCAAGGGAGCGCATGGCCCATTGAGGGGCATGGTTATGAGTGTCGATGAATCCAGGCGATAAGAATTGGCCCTTTTCAAGCTTTTGGACACGTACGTTATTCGGAAGCGCCTTGGATAGCTCCTCGGCGGAGATTTCGTGATAAAACTCAGAGATCAGTCCATCTTCTCCAATGACGAGACCTGCGTTTTCAAGAATCTCTACTTGGTTGGGGCCAAGAGAGTGGACGAGAGCGCCGTGGAAAGCTAGGGCTTGAACCATTCTGACAATAACACGGGACCAAAAGCGGACAGTAACTAATTTGGCGGGTTAGGAAGACTCTTGTGGTGTGTTTCAATCACAGGTTGCCGGGTTGAGATATCGTCCGAGAATTATCTGGTAGCTGATGATGCCACGTGAGCGGTGTAACCCGAGGAGGAGAGGAGAGTGTGATATTTTAGTTATCTTATCGTCATAGAAACGGGCTTATCGATTGAATGTTCCCCGATTTCAATACTTTGACAGGCTGGATTTCCATGCATCTCACGGCACTGCAAAGGCGGTCAGACCAGAATTGCCGATGTTCTGTTCTTCTCACTCAGGCTCAAAGCGGCTCTTGCCACCGAGTCAATGGCAATCCCAGCCCTAGTGCATCGTTTGCATACTATGTAGTGTTGGCTGTGGTAGATATAACTTCATGCACGCATCCATGCGGCACACGCGCTCATAGGATTCTAGTTGACAGTCCAGAGGAATGGGATCAAAAGATAGACAAGGATTTGGGGGATGCTAATCTTCTTGTAGCGCGTATCCGCAATGGTTGTTACACAACAAAATTATATCTGCAATTATTGGGTGGAAAGGGGTAGAGGGGTTCCCCTGCGGGCTTGACCCTGCAATACCCTTCATCTCTCGGTCACGGACTCACGGCACGCCAGCTTCACACTAGAGGCCAGGAACACCTTATCAGACAGACATATCATCAATCAGCGGAAGACTGCAAGACAGGGAATACTTGAGTACGGCATTGGGCTTCGCGATCAACAAGGCCACTCCTTGTAAAACGGCTTACCTACGCAGTACTGTTGCGACATTCAAGACAATCAATCTCGGAAACAAAGAGGTAATAAAGATTGCCGAGACGAATACAGGTTTTGATCTCAGCATACATGTCGATAACGCTCAGTGACATCGTCGGCCCCAGTGTCAGGGACTCCGAATGATGCAAACTAGCCAGGGCAAGCTGCTAGGTATTGGGAACAATAGGTAGCTGTATACCACAATCGCGTCATGTGTGTCCCTTAACTCCACGGAGCTATAGCTGTTGTGGATGCTATTCTTGGCCCGCTAACTTCTCTGGGTAAGACGCTTCACGGGCCGACAGGCATTTCTGATGTGAGATTTGTCTTCGTAGATCCCGACGGCGATGAGGTGCTCTGGACGCGCGTCAGCTGGTGCCATGGATTGGGTCCCCCCCCTGGCGTTCAGACCAGTCGTATCCAACTGGATATTGCGCCCAACAACGCCACATTCGAGAGCCACAGTGGCACAGGACTTAATGTCGGACGCGGCGTTATACATCTCACCTGACGTACCCCCCCCCTGGCTGACCTGACCTAGGCCCACCCGAAAATGTAGATTGATCCTGTATTAATCTAGGATCAATCCATAACCCTAACCCTTACACCCTTCTATATGACAGTAAAAAAATAAACATATACCATACGCTAAACTAACCACTGACCCTAACCACTGACCCTAACCACAAACCCTAACCTGTATCTCTGAATTTTAGAAGAATTAATTATACCTCACCTGACGTACCCTCCTTCTTGATAGGGTTAGGGTTAGAGTGGGCCTAGGTCAGGTCAGCCAGGGGGGGGGGTAGGTCAGGTCAGCTGCATCCTGAGTGGCACATGAATCAAACCTGTATTTTCCGGGATGAACGTAACCGTGTGGCGGGTGTTCTCGTGGCGCCCCTCTCGAATGACGACTGCCAATGGACGGCACCATTCTGCCGGTGGAGAGAGGCCGTTTCCCTGTTTTCCAGGGCGTCCGTCATCGGATCCGTGTGCCGGCGCGCCACAGACCGGAGACAAGCTGCTACTGCGGGAGCAGATGTTGCTTGATCACACATATCCCCGCAATTCACGTCATGAATCCCTCCCTCGCCGTCATGACGGTGCTTCTCGACCCGAAGCTGAGTCTTGGGAGTTGATTGCCCACCATCCGGCACCCCACATGAGCTCATGCTAGCACAATCTCGGACTTCATACATTGGCCACTGATGTTGTCTAACTGGTGCTGCCGAAACAACTCTCGGCCTGGACCAGTTTTGAAACTGTGACATCACATTGAAATTCGGATGACAATGGACGTAACACGTTCATGACAAGAAGTATATGATGCTCGGAATTCCTCGTCTTAGGAGGGTATGTTTCAAGTCAACAAGACAATCTACAATCAACACCGAATACCAAGAATTGTTTTTTGATACCCCAACATACGCATAGCACCAACACTGTTTAATACCAACTATTTCAACTCGACATCAAGCACATTAAGAATCAGTCATCATGGGTTTGGGCTCAAAGATCAAGAACGCACTCCACAGCGACGACTCACAGGGAAGCCAGCAGCCCCCAGGAGCATTCCCTTCGGATTCCGCAACCACGTCAAACACCAAGCACAACACTCCAGGCACCACGAGTACCACGGGCGCCCACACCGGCAGTCACACGACCGGTGGTTACTCGGGTGGTACCACCAGCACGCACACCGGTCCGCACAGCGGTTCCCACACCGCCGGTAACACTACAACAGGGTATGATGATCCCGATGGTGTCCACGGCCCTCATGGCAAGAAGACCTTGAACAAGGCGGACCCTCGTGTAGACTCGGACCGTGACCACCGCGGCGCTCCTGGTTCTGGCTTGTCTGGCAGCAACAACGCCCATGGCCACACTTCCGGCTCCGGTTTGACCGGCAACAACACCACTCACGGCGCTCATGGCACAACCACCGGTTCTGGTGTAACCGGCAGCAACAATCCCTATTCGAGCAACACCACTACGGGCTACGACGACCCCGATGGTATCCACGGCCCCCATGCTGGACGTGCGGCCAACAAGATCGACCCCCGTGTCGATTCTGATCGCGACCACCGCGGTGCTCCCAACTCCGGTCTGACCGGAAACAACACCTACGGCACTAGCACTGGCTCCGGTCACGCCGGAGGCTTGAGCAGCAACACCCACGGCGGGGCGACCGGCGCTCTCACCGGAAACCACACCACGGGTTACGACGACCCCGATGGTGTCCACGGCCCCCACGGCGGACGTGCGGCCAACAAGATCGACCCTCGCGTTGACTCCGACCGCGATCACCGCGGAGCTCCTGGTGCTGGGCTGACCGGCAGCCACCGTCCCGTCAATTCCGGTGTTGAATTCGGCAATGGCCCTGGCCACAACAGACCGTACCCCGGCGAGAACCTCCGCAACACCCAGGACCCATACTGGGGCGATATAGGTCGCGATGGTCGCACCGGTACTCACAGCACCCAGGGGCATACCGGTACCCTTAACAAGGACCTGCCTCTGCGTCCCAACGAGCCCAGTATTGGCCGGGGAGGTCCCCAGGCCGTTGGCGGGGGAACCTACAACGCTGCCGACACTCACCACCACGATCCTGCTTCCAGCGTTGACCGTTCCATGGAGGGACGTGACTTCACCCACCCCCATCAGGGCGGCAATGCCGGCATTGGCGGTGCCGGTAATGATCCCTACAGCGGCGTTCACGGAGCTGCTCACAATCCGCAGGCAGCCCTCGCCGGCGGCAACTCGAGCGACCCTTATGACACTCGCATGAGGGACAGGGACATGGGCCGCGAGCGTACTGGCCATGGTGCCGCTGGCGCTGGCATTGGTGCTGGTGTCGGAGCTGGTGCCGCCATGGCTGCTGGTCAGGCTGCCCACAAGCATCACCGGGACGACATGCACGAGTCGGGCTACGGCTCGGGCAACACCCGCGCCGGCGGCCTGGACTCTGGCCTCGGCCACAACACCGCTTCCCACGGTGTTTCCAACAGCCACGGCGGCGTTGGCAGTGGCGCTGGTAGTGTCGGCGGTGTCAACGACCACTCCCGCTCTAGCCTCACCGGTAACGAGCCTGGCGTGCCCAGAACCAGTATGCTCGACCCCTATAACCAGTCTCCCACCACAACGGGCGTCCAAAGCAACGTCTCCGGCGGCAAGGGTGGGCACTATGGGGGGCGCGACGGATCACCCCCATACAACCAAGGTACGCACAATTCCCATATCTCGGGCACCACCGGCCTGGGATCCAGCAGTATGGGTCCTGACCACTATGGCCCAGGGCACGAAGGAGCCAAGGTTGTCCATACCTGCACCCGCTGCGGCGAGGACAACGATATTAGCAGGTACTTCAAGAAGGATGCGGTTTACCGCATGGGTTGAAGTATGATCTATCAAAGATCAACTGTTGTATACCACATTGTGTTTTCATAGTTAGCCATAATTATCATGAACCATAATGATATGATATCTTGTCGTATGATCTGGATTTTTTAAACTATTGATAATAAAGTAAAAGCATGCGCGAGGTGTAGGAGTTCCAACCCAAGCTCATCTGGCCATGATGATAAAATTAGCTTTAATCTGTGACTAGTACTATTCGGTGTTATTTCTTTACCGGAGCTCTACCCATCTCACTTCCATATCCCGATCGGAAGTACTCGAACAACAGCATTGTCTCACGCCTATCCAATGGTTACTGTTCGAGCTCCTCTCCAACAGGTAATAAAGAACTGCGCCAGGCAGTCTGTTGCTTCGGGACGGAGCGGAATCTCGTGCAAGATGTGGTGCAACCGGGCCCAATAGTGGCGATACACAGGCACACCTTCCATCCCGGAGCTAGGGTTCCCAGCCGCCCCGACCTGTCATTGCACAGCTTCGTCACATTATCTTCAGTCATGCCCTGCACTTGACTGTTTACTAGAATGAACTTGCCGGGAATGAGGCTATTGTTGAAACTGTTGTGGAAGCGCTCTTGAACATTGTCGGGCCCAGTGGCCAGATAGACGGTGTCGGTGCGGTACTTGAACTTGACAATGCTCTTCTTTGTCAGCACTTCAGTCTCGCTTTCGAGAAACCTGCCATTATCGGTAATATATCGATACGTGGTTCGAAAGGAAGTCAACCCAGGCAGGCTTGGTGGCTTATCTTCTTATGTTGGAGTCAATGCAAAAGCAGACGATACTCAAAACAAAGGCTACGCGGCAGTAGGGTACCGTCAAATACCGTTGCAAAGACTGAAGGGCTGTTGGCAAACGCAGCGTCTCTTGAATGCATGGTCTTCAATTGGTAGTCGCAAAAATATTATGACTGAACCCGACCGAGTGTACATACGTATCTTGGCGATATGCTAGGGTGAGGTACAGCGAGGTAGTTATCACATAGTGGCGGCTAAAGGGTACATGGACCGTCTGAAACTATCTCGGCATGTACAATATCATCACCCGACGACTAATTTGCTTCTGTCTTCCTGACGTTTGTATCCACATAGTTACGACACTAAACCAAATAGTCTCTCGCAACTAGGGCTCATAATGCCTGATATGGTGGTTTCATAACCAGCTTAGTATCGTGTATCTAAGGAAGGCCATACATATATCTTATTGTCGGTAAGAGTCACATATGCTCTGGAGTTGTTGCGAAACTGTTGTCCAGGGAAATCAAGTTCCAGGATTGGATTCATTTGGAACATTTTATGATTGGGCAGTCGGCTACATTATGTGCTCCCACTGCACAAGCCGATCCGTTGCTTAGAGAAACAGCACACAATTAGGTTTACTTTCAACGAACAGTTGAATATCCGAAACTCCGCTCCGGAGTTGTTATTTGCTGAGTTAGTATGGAGTCAATAAGGGTCGACCTTCGATCGTAAAGCTATTGTGCCTTGTTGCAATGGCAACCATTCGGGATCTAGCCTTGTTGCAACCCTGGTCTTTCACTTAGGTATGTAATCACTAAGCCCACCGTGGACTAGTTGCTGCGCGTCTCAAAGCACCCAATGTCAGCTGCATCATCCTGCATCAACCCCTTGCTTGCAGGGGTTGATTGCCCAAAGAGAGATAACTCCGATAGGCTGAAAGGAGCGTTGACAACTTCTGCCTACATATTGGACCACAACCCCTCACCTGGCCTCAAGCGTTGCCAAACATGATAGGAATCTGGGAGAAATGGTAGGCCTCCATGATGACAAGTCAGTAGACTGATCCGATCTAGTGGCGCTGCAGACCAATCCCTCAAATCGGCAGAGCCAGTTGCTCTTTCTGATTCGGCATATAACAGAACAGGCCTGTTGTTGGTACTTGTAGAGCGCCCAGTATGCCGAGAAAACGCAAACAAATCCGTTTTGAAGAAGGCGGCGACGAGGATTGGTCCGGTTCATCGTCAAACTCTTCGAGGTCCAGCATCGCCTCCTTCCATCGGGAGTCTTACCCCAAAAATGGAAAGACGCGCATTCCTGCGAAATTGGTCTCGAAACGAGCCTTGATCGATCTGGGTTATCCGTTCGTCGAGGAAGGCACTACAGTTGTCTTGCTTGTAGCACTTGACGAGCGCCTCATTGACGAAGTTCTGAAGTTGAGCGAAGAATACCGCAGGTCGGACGCCGAAATCGAGGACCACAGCAGTGGAAAGCCGATAGATTATCCCAGAGACCGAGGCTTCGATTGGGTCAACGTGGAACTACCCGCCGAGGAAGGCTCCTTACAATATTCGGCCCATGATGAGGCATCGGATGACGACCTGGACTCGGCGTTTGGCGATATAGGCCATGATGAGCACGAAGGACCGATCGCCCACTCCGGAGTTCTTAGTCTCAACACTACGAAAGCGTTTGGAGAAAACGCTTTTGACCTCACGGCGGGTCGGTTCCCGTCTTGGAATCAGGAGAAGTCAGAACTCATCAACGGCACCACGCATCTTTACTCGGTCCATGCAGCAGAGTTTTACATGGACCGAGCAGGAAACCAGAGGGTCACGCTTGTATGCCCTAACGATCCCGGAAACGGGCTGAGTGCTCCGTCCTTGGTGCGCATGAGATGGCTGTAAGTGCGACATTGTGTTACGGAAATGGGTTGATCGATGTTAAATCCAAATGCAGTCACGTACAAGCTCGGTCCCTGAACCTTTTGACCCTCGAGGTAAACCGGACAATGCCTCTCCCAACTACACTTACTTATGCTTTTGGCTAATCCTATAGCAACAAAGGATCTTGTGGCAGACTGCCCTTATATATCACATCCCTTGAAATTGGTTGCCCTGACGGTTCTCAAGGAGGTCGCAGCCCGGTGCACAAGGCCATCGGAGACTGGGTTGTACATTGAACCCGGGTCAACCATTCAATACATTGGGAGATACAACAGATCCCTTGGAAGTTATCCGGGCGATGCAATATCCGACACAGAGCCTGTAGTGTTCTTGTCCGCGCCACACCTTATTCTCGCCGAAAGGGCACCCCGAAAAGAATATAACGGAAACCATTGTACGAGGAGTCTTTCGGAGGTTCTCTACGGCTACGAAAACGGAAGCCATGAAATTTCGCGTATTATTCAAGGTGAAAGTCAAAACTCCACGACACTGCAAGTGCCTCAACTTTGGTCTTTAGTCGTTGGTACGGGTAAGCGGTGATGCACGAATTTCTGAATCCCGAGTTTTCCGCGAGAGGTATCTAAATACAAGAGTAGATTTGATCATTACTAGCTCCGAGCTTTCCTCGGAAGAGGTGCGGAACGACCTGATTACAATCGACGGAATAGATTCAGAGACAGGAGTTTACACCATCAGACTCATTGATGAAAAGGATACCTTCCGGTACAACATTGTCATCAAAACAGACTGTAAATACGTCGTAAGTGATAATTAAGCCCTCCCACCTACCATTCTACTCAAGATCGCACACGCTAAACTTGCCATTCAGGACTTTTTAAGACATGCTGTCTCCCTTGTGAGTAAGGGACGGTCAAATGCGGCGACCTATGATTTGATGGATGATTCGGGTGTCTTGATAACAGCAGATACTTGGCTAAGGCTACTTGTAGAAGGCTCCATCGAGGAATACGTGTTCTGCCTTCGACCGAGGCACGCAGGCCATAGGTCACCTAACGAGGATTTCCGCGCGTTGTCTGCAAGGCTTACGGCGGGCAGCCGCAGCAGTCTTGGAAGATACTCTCGTCCAAGGTAAGGGTTGGCTGTATCTCAAGTTATCAGTTTGGCTAACAGTTCCGCAGTTCCTTTCGCTCCGAGATTGCAAGCACCAGTCACAAAAACATGGAAGTGGTTGTACACCCTAGCATAGGAGCGTATGACGCTGGCTCTCAATCGTCACATTCAATAGACAGTGCCGAGGATGAAGGGTCCGATATGGATGTTGAGACATTGTCCATGTCTTTCTGGGCACACGTCAATGAAGCCAATTCCGAAGGCTCGTCGATCGACGGAATCGTGGATTTGACCTCGTCTGCTTCGGAGACAAGCTTCAGAAGGAGAGATTCACATATGATTCGCTCTCCTCAATCAAGCGACTATAACTATGTGCCAGAACTTTTCGACATGGACCGGCATACGGAGTTTAGACGTGGGAAGATTACCAAGGTATTCGGGAGCTTAGCTTGGAGGTTCTGCTCTTTACTAACCAGTAATACCACAGAATGAAAAGCCCAACTTGGGGTCAGAAACGGCTTATCCAGGTGGTGTGCCTGATATGCGATTCATCTTTCGACGTCGAGAAACGGCTCGATCGGCTGACAGCCGCGATAGCGGCCCAACAACGCTACCTTCATCAAGACAACGATCCGCTGATAGAAGTTGGAATCCTTCGAGAGCGTCGACATTCACTTATCCTAGCGGGTCGCCCCTCGATCCAGAACCACCATCAAGCTCATTCGATCTTCACGAGACTCCCGGATCGACGTTACCCAGGGATTCACCATACCGTAACCCGGGTCCTGTACCAATGCTAGACGCGTTTCTCAGCAGTGGTTTTGAAACGGAACCCCCACCGCTCAACACGCCAAAGATGGATTTCGTTCCATTTCTAGCATGGCGGCTGACGTGGAAAGATGATAAAAGATCAAGAGCCGAGATCGACAGGACACTGTTCCAGCTCTTGAGCAATCTCAACGCCGGCCTCGAGTCGGACAAAGCTGGCAAATGGTATAGAGCATCTTTTGAATGTACCCAAGCCCAGCTTTTGGAGAGGTTCCGGTGTCTTACGAAAACAATGTCCTCCTTTTCTGGACAATCCGAGGCGGCACACGAGGTCGGGGGATCAATGGCCAACTCCATAGCCGCCGGCCCCCTTGATACCAACGCAACAGCAATAGCGGATTCCGAGTCTCTTCAGCGGGTTCAACGCCCAGCAGAGAGTCCTGACGCCAAGGATGCCTCTAGAAGGGTTCCGCCTCGCGAATCCACTTTGTTGGGTTCCACCGATGTCGACACTGCAGACGGCGTGCTTGATGGTGATGGCGGGTCTTTCCATCGCCTTAACCCCAACTCGGCTATGGAAGCTGTGCCAGACGACGCTAGCAGTATTACTCGCAGCGGTTATTCGAAAAACCTGGGCGAGTTTCTTTTGCGAAGAGTTCTTGACGTTTCTCGTGACGTTTTTGGGGCATTCCTTCCGAGAGACGGGGGCTTCGCTACTCACACGATGTGCGAGCGGTTTTGGGGAACGGTGGATATGATATTAAGAGTAAGATTGTTTTTTATACGCTCTTCGCCCTCCGCCACAGAGTGAGTTGCTGACTCGATTATCTCGCAGCAAGTTAGATGGTCGTTTGACGTGCGAGATGTGACAGAAAAGGGATCTTGGTCTGTGGTCCAGCCGCCGCCGCCAGGGAATGGCTTGTCCCCGGATTGTCGTGACTGTCAGCAGGGCAAGGTGTATGAGTGCGCGGAAGACGCACTGGATCACTGGCACGACAACCACACTTATACACTGTGCTCAAAGTCGGCGAAACGAGGCAGGCCATTTGACGATCCTTGTGTCGTCATGCTGTGTCGGGCGAATGGGATGGCAACGCCAACTACCCGACCGGATGACATACAGCGCGAGATCGTTTCTAGCGCGGAGGTATTCTGCAGAGAAGTCCAAGCCATTATCGACCAAACAGAGGAGCTGCACAAGCTCGTTTCCAGCGTTTCCGCCTCAACCGACCCGATCAACGCCTATAACTGCAGACCCCATCTACCGAGCAGCCTGGTCAACGCGTTTGAGGGGATACTCGGCCTGTTTGTTCTCAAGGCCAAAGAACTTTCGTGGATGAACAGGTTTGCGGCCAAGTCCGGCTCCTCGTACAGCCGCAACGCCGAGCGCAGGTTGAGCCGTCTAAAGGAAGCTTGTGAGTCGACGTCAAGACGCGTTCGCGAGCATCTTGTCCGGGCCAGGGAAGACATAATCATGCTGGGCACCACGAAGAGAGACTCTGAGAGAATCATCATCGCTCCCATCGGGCCCGAGTTCCTGGCGGCATGCTTGATAAGTAGCCTACAGAACAACGTCCCCGTGCCGGGTACCGAGAGAAGAAAATTAGACCTGGTCGCCCACTATCGCAACCACACCTCCCGGCTATGGTTCAACACAAGCAGGAAACCCACAAGGGGGGCCTTTGTTGCGATCCATGCGCTGGAAGAGGAGCTGGAAGCCCTGCGGGTTGTCGTCGCTTCCCAGCAGCACTTGCTGAGGTCGTACCAGAGGCTCCTCTCGCCCCTTTCGTTCAGGTCGCGCTCGACAGACCGGCTGTACTACAAAGATCGCAAAGCGTCGTTTGACCTCGAAAACAAGTGCATACGTAGACAGCAACGGAGGCTCGCCGAGCGGGACAAGGCACTGGCGATCCTGCAACGGAAGGCGAGGACGCTGCGGGACGAGACAAAACAAAGGATCGAGATACTCGACGAAGGGCACGGCAAGGCGATTCGCGTCTTCACCATTGTCACCCTTTTCTTTCTGCCACTGTAAGGTCCCTTCCCCCTACTCTCTTGCTGATTTCTTGATTTCCTTTTTTACGGTTGAGAGGACTAATTACCTGGGATCCGTTGGACCAGCTCGTTCGTCACGAGTTTCTTCGGGATGAACACGACCGACATCAGGGATACAAGTCGCGACCAAAGGGCCTTTTGGATCTCGGCGTTGCCCGTGACTTTTGGCGTGCTGGGGCTGGCATTCCTCTACGGGTACAAATGGGACATGGTTCTTGCATGGGTATCCAAGGCTTTCAAGCCGACTAACAGAAGCGCGACGCTCCACGGGTCTCGAGGCAAGGAACAGCTGACATGGACGACGGCGACGGGACACAAGGACTCGGGGCTGCCGGCGCACTATGAGAGGTCGAGCCCTGCTGGTTGGAAGAACAAGGTGTCGTTTCTTTCTAGAAGAAAGTCCAGAGCAAAGACCGACGACAGTCTGTTTCGTCCGTAACTACTTCGGACTTAAAAAAAATGACTCTAGGTTCGGATGGGTTGTCTTGCCCACAATGCACTACGCCGGGGGTTTTCTCGTAGCATCATCTCCTTCTTCCTGTTGGTCTCGCTCCTGGCCGTCAGAATCGAACAGGGTCTCCTGGGCTGGATTTGGAATGTCAGTCAAGAGTTGCAAAAAAAAAAGTCCAGGTAACGACGATGACCTACCGCTCCAGAGCTCGGCATACAAGCCGCCACGGTCAATGAGCTCCCTGTGGGTACCCATCTCAGCCACGTTACCCTCCTTGAGCACGATGATGAGATCAGCGTCGAAGATGGTGCGCAGCCTATGGGCCACGAATACGCTGGTGCGCGACTTCTCGCGCAAGATGCTGTTGATGTTGAGCATGAGGGCCTGCTCGGTGTGGGTATCAAGGGCGCTGGTGGCCTCATCGAAGAAGAGCAAGGGTGGGTCCTTGAGAAGCAACCTGCTCACAGCCAAACGCTGCTTCTCGCCGCCAGAGATCATCATGCCACGCTCTCCGACTTTGGTCTGGTACCCGTCGGGGAGCCGCTCGATGATTTCGTGGATGCGAGCGCGCTGGGCGGCGGCGATGACGCGCTCCCGGGGCGCAGACATGTCGCCGTATCGAATGTTGTGCTCAATGGTGTCGTTGAAGAGGGGGGTGTCCTGGGGGACGACGCCGATGGCCCGACGCAGGGAGTCGAGCTGGACCTGACGGACGTCCTGGTCGTCGATGAAGATGCGGCCGGTCTGGGCATCGTAGAAGCGGAAGAGGAGGCGGAGGAGGGTCGACTTGCCGCAGCCGCTGGGGCCGACGACGGCAACCTTCTTGCCGGCGGGGATGGTGAGGGAGAGGTTGCGCAGGATGGGGCGGTCGGGATGGTAACCAAAGGTCACGTCCTCGAACCTGATCTCGCCGCCCTTGGACAGGGCCAGGGGCTTGGCGTCAGGCGCGTCCTTGACGGAGACGTTGACCTTTTGCAGGTTGAAGAGTGTCTCCATGTCCAGCAGAGACTGGCGCAACTCGCGGTAGACGGAGCCGAGGAAGTTGAGGGGGACGGACAGCTGGAAGACCAGCTGGTTGACCATGACCAGGTCGCCGACGGTCAGCGTGCCGTGGGCGACGCCGTCGGCGGCCAGGTACATCATGGCGGTCAGGGCGGAGGAGAAGATGATGTTCTGGCCGCTGTTGAGGAAGGCCAAGGAGGTGGCGACCTTGATGGAGCTCTTCTCGTAGGCCTGCAGGGCCTTGTCGTACCTCGAAACCTCGAACTTCTCGTTATTGAAGTACTTGACGGCCTCGTAGTTGATGAGCGAGTCGACGGCGACGGTCGAAGCCTTGTTGTCGGCGGCGTTGGTCTGTCTCCTAAACTTGGTCCGCCAGGCCGTCGTCCAGATGGTGAAGGCCGTGTAGCCGACCATGGTGAGGATGGTGATGGCGGCGAACTTTGCGCCGTACTGCCAGGTCAGGATGCCGCAGACCATTGATATTTCCAGGGCGGTCGGGAGGATGTGGAAGACCATGCTCGTCAGCAGGAAGCTGATGCCCTTGGTGCCGCGGTCGATGGCCCTCGTCAGGCCGCCCGTCTGCTTGGACAGGTGGAAGCTGAGGTCGAGGCGCAGCAGGTGGTCAAAGACGTTGCAGGCGACCCTGCGGATGGCCTTCTGGGCGACGGAGGCGAAGACGGCATTGCGCAGCTCCTGGAAGACGGTAGCGCCTATCCTGGTGGCACCGTAGGCCAGGACCATGCTCCCGGCTATGGTGGCGGCGGTGCCGCCGGTGGCGGCGAAGTCGATGTTCATGGAGTCGACGATGCTCTTGAAGTAGAAGGGGACCTGGACGTTGAGGACCTTTGCGCCGATGAGCAGGGAGACGGCCAGGGCGACGCGGACTTTTGTGCTGATGCTGTCCTTGGGCCACAGGTACCGTGACATCTCCTTCATGATTGCCCAGTCGGCCTTGCGCTGTTCCTTCGCGCTCTTCTCAGGCAAGGCCAGAGGGTCGGCGGCGGCGGCGGCAGGCTTCTTGGCCTTGGCCGGGGTCTTGTTTCCTCCATCGCCGGGTTTCGTCGTGGCGTGGTTCGTCGTCGGGATTTCGCGTCTCGAGGGTGCGCTCGTCTGGAAGACGCGGATCGGTGCCCGCGGGCTCTGGGGGAGCCACGGCGGACGGCAGAAGTGTATGTGTGCGATGCCTCGGGGGCAGGCCAAGGGAGCCTTGGTTACGGCTCGGATTATCATCGTTGTCGTGCCCTGCGCCGCAACTCGATCATTTTCCTTTTCCTTGTGTAATCTGCGCGCGAGGGTCGGTCAGCGACGGCGAGTGACATTTCCAGCCGAGATGCCGGCTTGAGAGGGTTCCGGGAATGTTTGGAGGGGTTATATTATAAGAGGGAGCAACCTACCACAATTGAGAGAGCGACTTGTTGAGAGGGCAGACAATAGACCGAGTACGGCCACGGGATGGAGAGAAGAGAAAACTGGACAATGATCGGGGATAATAATGAGGACTCGGCGGCGATGGTGCACTTGAAGGCGGGAATGTCGCAACCCGAGGGCTCGGCTTAGTCTTTCGGAATGATGCAATCGCCGGCGCCTTAGGCACCTTGAGAGCCCCCCGATTGGTCTCCACACATGCGGGTCCACTTCTAAACACCGAGGGCCGTCAGGGATGTGCATGCTTCTCACCGAAACTCACCGATACACCGAGATAGGCATTTCGGGACAGCAGGAAGCACCATTGTGTCAAGTTGAAGAGCAGCAACTGGAGAACTCTACTTCCGGGGTTGGAGCTCATGTGCAATATGTTCATCTCATACTTCTATCCATGGATTCTTAACCAGATGTAATATCTCCCTCGCTGCTTGGCTCAACTAAGTGAGAACACAGGCCTGCCAACAACAGCTTCGACCAAGAAAAGTCTCCGCCTCTTGTTGGAAGGCGTCTTCAATTAACTGGTCTTATGAAAGTGAAGATACACCATTTTTGAATCATGGCTTAATTGAAGTGAGAGGAAGTATGAGGAAGCATGAGGTAAAGTATGAAGTGAAGCAGGCGATGAAGTGAGATTCAGAAGTTACCATCTCCTGCACCTTCCAAACGGCCCACATTCGTACCTGCCTCCTACAACCTAAACCATTGGGCTCTTTCTTCTTTCAATCTTCTCATGCGGCAGGAAAGATCGGTCGTCTCTCTTGTACTCGAGAAGGAACGATTCTTCTTCAACTGCCAAGTCTCTGGACCGATCACACAAAACTTTAATCAACCACACCTCACTTCTTCCACTCGTTATTCCGGCAGAAACAGGCCATTGCAGCTAAGCTATCCTCGCTAATCGACAGATTTTATACACCCAAGAAGCACTCGAATGGAATCGTCAACTATTCCAATGGAATATTCTCAATCTTACATGAGCAGCTTCGGCAGCAACGACCAGGAGTCAGTTCACACGTTCATCACAGATTCTTCCACTATAATTACTTTGTACAAGATTCTAAAAAACTGTCAGACTCATCAAAAGCGGCTATTTGGCCGACTGCGAGGTCGTCTGCGATGGCAGGACCTGGAAGCTGCACAAACTCATTTTGTGCTCGCGATCCGACTATTTCAAGGGATGTCTCCCTAATGACTCGTCGGTATGTACACTTGTCAGCCACTGCTTCAATCCGAAGAGTTGACATGGTGCCTAAAAGGACTCGAAGAACAACAAATTTGTGATTGAGGACTTCAATGCTGACCAGATGGAACTGGTCATATCCTACATCTATGCTGGCAGTAAGTCGTCATCCTTATCAAGCCAGTTATATTCTGGACACTCCTCTAACGCTTGTCGTTTACGTGTTAACCAACAATGTAAAACTACCAGATGTCAAGTTCGCGCGCATCATAAGTGAAGGCAAACGCTTGCAGACCGCGATGCAGTTGTTGGTCTTGGGTAATTACTTTGTCATTGGTGAGCTTTTGATCGACGTCAATGAATTTATTTTCAACGACATCCTCCCTTCGATCACCCGTCACCCGACCACCCGTTCTCCTCGCCAAGAAGTCCGTTCTGTCGACCTCGAAGACTGGGTTGCCGCCTGCCGTCTCGTCTACGGCACATTATCAAAGACGAAACGCAGCAAAAGCCTCAGGGTCACCTTTCTAAAACTCACTTTTGGGAGCCGACTTCTCTGCAAGCAGATTTTGAAGATGTCAGAATTCAAGACGCTCTGCTTGAAGTACCCCGACTTCAGTAGCGACAGCATGATCGAGCTACTTGGCATCGGTGCCATCGTCCTGCAGTAACCGTTAATGCGTGAAACGAGCTGATACCAGAAGATGATGGATGCTATGGCCGGAATAGTTGGATTATGGTTGGACTTACACTTGGGATTCTGTTTGGATAACAACGGTATTACACTTGGAATTCTATTGGGATAACAACGGTATTACACTCGGAATGAGGTCATGGGCCGGGTCTTGCAGATATGCGCAGCTTTTGGACTTATTTCCAAGGAACATGGAACTTTGCCCTTTCTAGCAGACGAGCAGTTTGATCGACGATTTGCCTTCAGTCCGCGATAATAGCGCTCAATACACAAAACCCTTCTATTCATCCCCACCTCATCGCGACAGTCTCGTTTCCAGGCTTCGGCAAGACGGTGAACTGTGTAGTCAACCCCTTCCAACTGTTCGCGTCCCGAGGGTCGGCGAACGGAATCAACACCGCGAATCTCATTCTGTTGGTGCCCAAAGTTAGCTCGGATCCCAGCTCAACCGCAAAGCACTCATGCAACGCGGCCTCTTCGCCCAGCATCTCCAAGGGTCAACTCACGTATAGTTCCCCGGCCCGATTACGTTGCCGTCGGCGAGCCGCCCGAACCACCAGTAAGTCGTCGTGAAGCCGCCCGTCGTCAGGGCGTTCCTCGCGACGTCCCTCTCGGGCATCGCGAACACGTCGCTCGCGTTGTGGCGTGCTGGGTTGAAGCTCGAGGAGCTGCCGGAGCCCGTCCAGGACGTCGCCGAGCCGATGTAGCCCCGTCGGCCGGGGACCGGCGGGTATTCCCAGTCACGTCCCTCCTCGAAGGCTGACTCGTAGATCTGCAGTCAGTCGTCAGCCGTGGTTCGATCTGTAATGCCATCCCCATCCTCTTTTTTATCAAAGAAGAAAAGGAAAAAGAAAACATGGACGAATGAGACTTACATCCCATCTGACCTCTCTGGTCCCCCACTTGATCTTCATGAATATCTTGGGAAAGTCCTGCGCCGCGCTGCTGAGATCGAACGTGAACCTGCGTCGAGGGTTAGCCCGCGTCAGATTCCCCCCTGCCTTCAGCGAAAAGCGAATGCTTACGTCGTTTTGTTGCTGTAGGCGGCCGTAGACCTTAGCCACGGATACGTCCCGTGGAACGGGCTTTGCATCTGTTCCTTCAGATCGAACGCCAGCCCCTGGAACGGCACGCCGAGGACCTCCCCGTTGCTGCCTTTGACGAGCACCCGGCCGCCGTACGCCGGAAGCGCCGTCTGGTTGACGCCCTGGGGGACCTCGAATTCGAATCTATCAAAAAAGGTCAGCATCACCTTCCCCCTTTGTGCGTATCGTTGACGTTGGGGGTGTTCGGGGACGAACTCACTTCGCCTTCCTCTCCTCCCCCGGCCCGAGCTCAAACTCGTCTGGTAGAGCGACGTCGACCGAGATGTTGGACGGCACTATCTCGGGACGGTAGCGGATCCTCGGCGTCTCCCCCGGGTCCCGGGCGTCGTACGCCTTGAGCATCTCGACCCCAGCCCAGCTCTCCACCGCGAAGCTGTACGTCACCTTGTCCGCGCCCGTGTTCCGCACCGCCATCTCCTGGCCCGCTCGGAAGTTTGCCGTGTCGTTCAGCCCGAAGCGGCGGAGCTCCAGCGCCGTGTCGTAGCCGACGACCTTCCTCGCGTCGATGAGCCCTCCGCCGACCTGCTGCGACGGCGCCCTGAAGGCCGATTCCGCCGCCTCCTCAACGTACGGCAGCCACGGCAGCGACGCTCCGGAAGCGACGATGCGCATGGTGAGGTCCCGCGCGAATCCCTTACCGTGCACCGACCTCCCGCCGTGCTTGGAAATGTACAGCGCCGCCACGCCCGCGACGTACGGCGTCGCCATGCTCGTGCCGCTCAGCAGGGCGAACTGGTTGTCGTCGCCGCCCGGCCAAGTGCTGAACACGTCCGTGCCGGGCGCCGCGATGTCCGGCTTCACCGACAAGTCGTACAGCCCGCCCCAGCTCGTGAAGTACGACGGCCGGCGGACTGCGCCGTCTTCGTCGTCCCCCGCGGTCGTGGTCGTGTTCGTCGTCGTCGTCGTTGCGTTGCTGCCCCTCTTGACCTCGGCGCTCGCGACGGCGAGGACGTTCTCGCCGGCACTGCCGGAATTGGCGTAGTACGCGCCGCCGCTGCCCGAGTTGCCGGCGGCGACGGTGACGACGACGCCCTCCGCGGCGATGCGGTTGGCCACCACCGCCCACGCGTTCTCGGCGAACCCGCCCCGACCGCCGACGCTGGCCGTGATGACGTCCATGCCGTCGTCGTACGCTCGGAGGAACGCGTCGATGATGGTCGCCTCGTCGGTGCCGTCGCCCGGCCCGAACACTTTGTACGCGTACAAGCTCGCGCGGGGCGCCACGCCCTTCCACCCCGACGGCCCGGCCTCCCCGGTCTCCTCCCCGGCCAGGATTCCCGCGCAGTGAGTGCCGTGGCCCTGCTCGTCGGCGGGGTCCGCGTCGGGCCTCTTCTCCCCGCCGAGCGCCCAGTCGTCGCCGACGAGGTCCCAACCTCCGGCGACCTTGAATCCCGGGCCGAAGCCGCCCCCGAGGGCGGCGTGCCGGTACCACACGCCGGTGTCGACGATGCCGACCTTGACGCCCTCGCCGAGGACTCCCTCGGCGTGGAGCTCGTCGACGCCCGTGGCCCAGTGAACGGCGTGCGCGGCGGCGGTGGCGGCGTCCGGCTCGACTCCAGTCTGGCGCTTGACAGGGGCGAGCAGCCTGATCTTGCCGCTGGGCCAGACGCCCACGACGTCGGGGAGCCCGCGGAGCGTGTCGAGGTTGTGGCTGTCCGTCTCGAGGCTGGCGCCGGAGAAGACGGCGGACTCGAACGTCGTGAGCACCGTGATGCCCTCTTCGGACGAGAGCTTGTCGCGCTTGGTCTCTGCGTGGACGCCCTGCGGAGGGGGGAGGTTTCCAACGTGTTAGCGGCGGCAGGTCACGGATCGGGGGGAAGTAAGGGCGGGGGCGGCGGTTGAGCGACGTACGCTGGCGAACTCGATGATGAAGCGCCTGGCTTCGACCTCGACGTCGGCTGGCCCAGGGGCTTCGTCGTCGTCTTGCTGCGCTGCGGCGCCTCTGGCCACGAGAGCCAGGGCGGGCAATAGCTGAGCGAAACGCATCGTGACTCCGGCTCGAGTGACAGAGGCTTAGTCCGATAGCTGCGGTATCGACCGGAGGCGAAGGGGGGGAGCGGCGAGGACAGGAAGCTCTTTATTTACCAGCTGGGGTGCATCACAAGCAGTCGTCGCCCCCGCCGTTGCAATCTACTGCCCCCCCCCTTCGTGGACAAGGGGGCGGCTGTACCTGCATACGATCCAACCCAGGAGAGGTAGGTCGAAAGCAATGCTGGGTCCGGGCCGCCCATTTCGGAATGAGCCAAGGCCGGAGCGCTGATGACGGGGGGAAATGTCCGCAAGTTGAGCGATAGATCAGGCTGGTTGGTGTGTGCTCGGCGCCCCATCGGGGGATTCGAATTATTTCTTTCTAACCAGACTAGACGAACCCACGAGAGGGACGACTCGGAGAAGCCCGAAGCTGAGGCGAGTAGAGAGTCTCTTGACGGTCCTCGTCCGGCATGCGTGACGGAGCACGGCCGAGCGACACGGGCTCTCCCAAAATCCCAAGACATGGATCCACCGCGACCGGGGGGTCCCGAAAGTGCGCAAATATGCTCTCGAGTCTTTGGGAGGAGAGAGAGAGGGGGTCCTCTAAAACAAGGCGCGCGCTTTTCAGTCAAGATGCTCCCGGGAGAGTCTCTCGTCTTGACATTCTCCGAGGGTTTTCGAGGGGATCGGCCGAGATGCTACGGGGATACACTGAAGACGGGACAGTTCTTTCGTCTCGCCCCGACCGCCTGTCAAAGCCATGACGCTCCCCCCGCCAGCCCGAGTCGGATTCGGAGTCGGGGGCCGATGTGTCGATCCGATGATCAGCAATGTGACCTTCCTTTCTGGGGCATCTGTGCGTCCATCCGTGAGCTGTCAACCGTCGGTCGGCCGGTGGCCTGTGAATTGATTACCGCATCTGTCAAGATGTGTGCTAGGGGGGATGGGGAGGGGATAGATAGATAGGGCTGGCGGCGGCAACAAGTTCTGCGTGCGGACTTGACGGCATCACCGACACAACCGCGGGACTATCCGTAGTTGTTGTTACGATTTCAGTGTATCTTTGATTGTCAACAAGAATAGTCTATATGCACCTAGGCTGGGGGCCCGTCTCTTAGGGCCAATCCCGCTTCCATGCTGGGCTCATGCATCATGCCTCGTGTCAACTACCCTGCTACTCGATGACGTTCTCTGTCAGAGTACCAAAAAAGAAGGGGGAGAAACAAATTACAAAAAACGGCTTCATGATGGAGAAAGAAAAGAAAAAAGAAGAAAAAAGGACAATCAATCACAACAAAGCAACGCCCTTTCTACCCATACTCCCGGCTGTATGATATTCCACTTCATCTCCCCCCCCCCCCACCCCCCACCTCTCTCGCTCTCTCTCTGTCTCTCCATTACAGTTTGCTGTGCGTCGTGTTGTGTCGCTTCATCCGGTGTCACTTCTCCGACTCGGGGATGTGTCCCTCGACGGTGCTCAGCGCGGCGAGGTTGACCTGGCCAAAGTGCTCGTGGGACTCGCCACCAAGGCCGACGCCGACGAGCAGGGCGACGCACTCGACGACGTCTTCAGGCTCGAGCAGGTGCCACCTGGCCAGCGTGACCTTGGTGCTGGCGCCGACGGTGACGGTGAAGACGTGGTCGTTCTCGAGCTCGGTGCCGGACAGGCCGTTGAGAGAGCGGAACATGTCCTCGTCGGTGAAGTCGTCGCCGAGGCAGAGGACGAACTCGACGCGGCTGGCCTGCTTGTCCGACGCCGACGCCGAGTTGTACGTGTGGACGAGCCGCTTGGCGATCTCGCCCTTGTTGATGAAGGTCGGCCGGACCTCGAGGTTAGCCTTGCCCTCCATGACCTCGACGTCCCACTTCTGCGCGACGGTGGCCTGGAGCTCCTTGTGGCATTCGCGCGCCATGTGCAGACCCTGCTCGGGGTCAGCCAGCCGGTAGTGCCACGTCAGGGCGCAGCGCTTGCGCTCGACAAAGGAGCCTGAGTTGTGTTAGTGTCGTTGTATACGATAAGTGGTTAGAGAGGGAGGGAGAGGTTGAGAGGGGGGAGAGATAAGGTGGGTAGGGGAGTGGGCTGCTCACCTGGAACGCGGTCGGTAAAGGACTGGAAGACGTCCATGACCTCGGCCTGCCAGCCCATGTCGAACTTGTCGGCGAGGTTGACCCACTCGTCGGAGCCGGGGTTCTTCATGAAGCTGCCGTGCTCGGCGCTGAAGCCGAGGCCGGGGATGTGGCCGAGGTGCTGCTGGAGGAACTCCTGGTCGCGGCCGGAGATGATCCAGACGGCGTTGCGGTCGTCGCTGGCGAGGGCCCTGAGGGTCTGCAGGACGCGCTCCGAGGGGACGGCGGCGCTCGGCTCGCGGACGATGGGGGTCAGGGTGCCGTCGTAGTCGAACATGAAGAGGCGCTTGCCGGCGTCGCGGTAGGTCTTGAGCATGAGGGTGCGGTCGAGCAGCGGGGTGGCGTGGGCGGTCTTCTGGGTGCCGAGGACGTGGACGTGCTTGCGGATGAAGTGGTCGATCCAGCTCTGGACGTTGCGGGTGGTGACGTGGTTGTAGAGGCTCGTCTGCATGGCCATGCGCTTCTCGGGTGACATGGTGAGGGCGTTGTTGATCTCGGCGGCGACGCCGCTGAGGTCCCAGGGGTTGATGTGGATGGCGTCCTTGAGGCTGCCGGCGGTACCGGAGAACTCGGACAGGATGAGGGGCCCGTGGCCCTCGCGCTGGCAGATGACGTACTCCATGCTGGTGGTGTTCATGCCGTCGCGGACCGAGGTGATGAGGCCAATGTCGGCGGCGCGCAGCAGGGCAAAGTACTCGTCCTGGCTGAGGTACTGGGGGTAGTGCTGGACGGGGGAGAAGCCGAGGCTGCCGTACATGCCGTTGATGCGCATGACGAGCTCGTTGACGCGGGTGGCGATGCGGCTCTCGGGGTCGTCGTCCTTCTCCTCCTCGATGCTGGTGGGGGAGGTGACCTGGATGAGGACGACCTTTTCGCGCCAGTCGGGGTACATTTCGAGGAAGCGCTCAAAGGCCTGGAGCTTCTGGGCGACGCCGCGGACGGAATCGAGGCGGTCGCGGCCGACAATGATCTTCTTGCCCTCGTAGAGCTTCTTGAGGGCGTCGTACTTTTGGGTGACGGCGTCGGTCCAGGCGTACATCTCGCACTTGTCGGCGTTGATGCCGATGGGGAAGACGCCGACCTGGACGCGGGCGCCGTAGGCGTCGACGCCGCCGCTGTCCGAGGGGAAGCCGAGGACGCGGGTGCAGCAGGAGGCGAAGTGGCGGGAGTAGCTGTAGGACTGGAAGCCGACGAGGTTGGAGCCGAGGACGCCCTCGAGGACCTCCTTGCGGCGGGGGAGGCAGCGGAGGAACTCGGAGCTGGGGAAGGGGGAGTGGAGGAAGAAGGAGATGTTCATGTTGGGGACGCGCTGACGGAGCATGCTGGGCAGCAGCATGAGGTAGTAGTCGTGGACGATGACGATGTCGCCGGGCTTGTAGAGGTCGATGATGCGGTTGGCGAACTTTTGGTTCATGCGGTAGTAGTCGGCCCACTGGAGGCGCTCCTTGCGGCCGTCGGTGGGCTCGTGCTGCTTGTAGTGGAAGAGGGTGTAGAGGTCGTGCTCGGCGTAGCGGCGCCAGCGGCTCTGGTCCTTGAGGAGGATGCCCTCTTCCTGCTGCTCGTTATCGTCGCAAAGCCAGACGGGGACGGTCCTGATGGTCTTTGAGTGAGCGAGCTGGGCCTCGAGGCGGAGCTGGTCCTCGCGGGGCAGCCAGAGGCCGTCGGTGCTCGGGGGCGGGGTGGGCAGGCGGGGGTCGCCATCGATGGGGACGGGGGCGGAGAGAGTATTGAGGGAGGAGAAGTGGACGGTGGTGGCGGGCGGAGTGCCGGGGGGGGAGAGGACGTCCTTGGGGGTGTCAATCTCGCCGGTCCAGGCGACGACGGTGTGGTGCCACGGGGTCTCGTCGGAGGAGAGGTAGGCGAAGGAGTCGAAGAGGGCGGACTGGCCGCGGCGAGGTTTCAGTTCCTGGGCATATGTTAGATGGAGAAGGCGGAGAGGGGGGGGAAAGGGGTGAGAGGGAGAGAGGGAGAGGGAGAGAGGGAGAGGGAGAGAAACATACCCAGTCGGATCCCTTGCGGTACCTGAGGGAATGGGGAATGTTAAAGGTGGCCGAGATGATGTTGCCGCTCAGGTGGAGGTCGGGGTTGGCGGCGCGGATTTGCGAGAGAGACTCGCGGCGACCCATGGCTGCGAGGGTCATGCGCTTGAGGATATCGCGGCCGGAGAGGGGACCAGGCGAGCGGGGGAGTTGGGAGGAGGTCGAGATTTGTGGTGGTTGTTGTTGTTGTTGTTGTTGTTGTGATTGAGAAGATTGTGGGTTGGAGGTTGGAGGTTGAGGGGGGGAATCGCGGGGGCGGTCGGAGAGGGAAAAGTAGCTTTGGGCGTCGGCGGGTGGCGGGAAGTAACTGGGCGACTGAGAGCGGGAGGTGTCGCGGTAGACGTAGGTGTGCTGGTGGATGCCGGGGGTGACGGCGTCGGCCAAGGAGACGCTTCTGAGGACGGGGTTGGCCGGGTTGACTGGTGCAGGATTGACCGATGCTTGGTTGAAGTCTATGGGGATGTTTGGAGAGGAAACCTCGCGGCTTAAGTCGGCTGGCCGATCGGGTTGTTGTTGGTGCTGCTGCTGCTCCATGATGACTCGTGTTATTCCTCTCTTCCTTATTCCCTTTCTGGGCTCGCGGGGTGATGTGCGCCGTTGAGTTTGGCTTAGCGGCGGTCGTAAGGACAGGGGAGGGGGGGGAGAGATGGAGATAAGTGCGTGTGAGTGTGTATGTATCCGTAATCAAAGGAGAATCCAGCAATGCAATGCAATGAGGTGCGGTGGTAGAAGGATGAGAGCGGGAGTGAGAAAGACGAGTTATGGTGTTGTGAGAGAAGAAGAAGAAAAGTGACAGAGCGAGAGAGAAAAGATGATGAAGAGTCTCTGTGGCGGTGGTGATATGTCTGGGGGAAATGATGGGAACACTTGCAGGTTGGTCCAAGTAGACAGACCAGAACAGACAGGCACCACTTGGAGAGGCTAATAAGAGGGGGGAGCAAGGGGTAAGATTAAGATGGATAGATGGCCTCGAGGATCATATGAGAGAATCCAGAGCCAAACCAGACTTGAGAAAAAGGAGACAGGCCGGGGGAGAGAAAGAAAAAAGAGAAGCCGTCGCGATGACATTTGACGGTGAGGTGAGTTCACAGTGACGGCGCCGGCCGGGGGGGGCCCCACTAGTATCTCAGGTACCAGATACATACTCACTTGTACTGACAGACACTGTTCCCTCGTCGCATGACATGTATCCAGTACATTGAGCACACTGTAACATCACATACTTAGGTAGCTACCCAGGATAAGGGTACTGGGCTTATACCTAGGTAGTCTTGGGATGCATCCATTGCACACACGCACATCGCATGCAAACCCAGGTGGTTTTACACTACCTGCGGGTAGGTAACAAAAAAATAAACCAAGCCAGGTATCTATATACAGGCAGACCTGGCACAATCAAATGCCAGAAACAACTGAGTTGCGTTGCGTTGCGTTGTGTTGGTAATGGTCTGTACAATGTGCTTCACAATGCTACCTACCTAGTACCATGTACAGATACTTGTACGGAGTGGTACGTACGTCGAGGTACGTACACCTTGGATGGAGGGGCTTGGTGCATGTACCTCCCCGCAGCAGCCCCTGCGAAAAGGTACTTGTGGATCGCCAGGACGGTTTGCTCCTAGGTACTGTACGGATACGTAGACAGGTACGTACCGACCCCGCAGGCCAGACTCCAGAATCTCCAGAGTCTCCGGAATGCTGCCGTCGTCGCACTGCCACGCGGGCTTGCTGATTGACCGCTGCTGGATTGCTTGGTGTGCTTAGGTAGTATGTATGCTTGGTAGGCTTGGCTTGGATTGCTTCGCAGCCTTGGTGGTGGCTTTCTTGTTTTGCTACACCGGGAGGAGAGCCTGTTGTGTTTTCCCTCTCCGTGTGCTGGATGTTTGATGCTTCATGACAGCAAGCAGCAAACACCGGGGAGAGAGGGAGAGAGAGAGAGAGAGAGAGAGAGATAGGCCGCACCAGTTGATGACAAGCTCTTGTGCATGTCCCCAATCCTGTGCTGCTTCGGTGCCCAAGGTGACGGTGGAGGGGTAGAAAGGGGAAGGAGGGGAACATGCTGGAACCTCGGAGCTCTGTCCTGCCCCCCCCCCCCCCTTCTGTCTGGATTCCCTTCACTTCCTTCTCCTCCTCCTCCTCCTCCTCCTCCTCCTCCTCTTCTTCATCTACGGATACACTACCGGTATTCAGCGTCTCCCCATGTGTGTGGCCCCAAGTATCCGGCCTGTCCCGAGGTCGTATTCTCGGTGTATCCCGTCACACCTCTCAGCCCATCGAGGTACTTATGACGCAGCCATGTCCACTCGGCCCGCTACAAGTCAAGGACCTACACTCCTCTAGCCTTTGTGTGTCTACTACTCCGTATGTACGGAGTAGTGGACACTACCTACTGTACGGATACAAAGCAGTCTATGCCCTGCTGCTGCTGGGTGCTGCTGCTAATCGAGAGGTGGTGTGGCAGCTCGGAACGATCCCCTCCCCCCCCTGGGTGGTTTCGACGGGACGAATTCTCGAAATGACATTGGCCAATACGAGGAGCCATATTCCCCCTTGTCGGTTGCCCATGTCCACCCCCGTCCTGGAGCTTTCTCGAACCTTTTCCACTCGCCTGTTCCTGGTCTTGGCCCGAGGTAGACCATCGAGCCAGCCCTGCTGGGTTACCTATGGTCCATGGTCAATGGGAAGTGCCCTGTTTGAGCCCTCCTCTTTAGTGTACAGAGTATGTCTGTTCCTCCTGTCCGTGTTGCCTTATGATGTCTTTGTGATGCAACTGGCCAGACATACGGCAAAGCTGCAAACCCCATCTCTGGGAATCCCGAGAAACAAGAGGGATTTGCATGCCGTCCCCCCCCCCCCCCCCTTTTTCTTCCCCTCTAAAAAATAAAAATAAAGATAAAAAAATCCCTTCTTTATTACTCCGTACTTCCTGCCCTTTACTTTGCCCAATCTCATCAAAATCTTCTCTTTCTCTCTGTTTCTTTGTTTCAGGCGGCCAGGTGGGGGTGGGATATGCATATGAATATGGGGGCAGAGGCTGGGAGGAGGGAGTACAGAGTTAGGGTAACTTAATCCGTAAAAGCAGCCCATTCGACGTAAACTAACGAACACGCCCCCCTCGGCTGACATGCCGCAACGGGTCTTGCACTAAAACGTCCCAGAACACCACTGGTGATGCCACCTGGCGAGGGACCTGAGGGCGTGGCGTCGTGACCGACACTTGTCCGTCTTCGGCTCTTGCACGACGATAAGGGCAAAGCAGCCAACTGAAGCCCCCGTCCGATGGTGTTCCGCCCTGCTGAGAGACTGCTGGCAGCCATCCTGAGCCCGCGCCGCCGTCGTCCCCGGGTCAAAGCATGGCAACGACGCCGGGAGAGGGGGGGGGGGGGGGTGCAGCGAGGCAGAACAACGAGTATCATCGGGTTTTGGCAGCTGAAATACGGATACTCCGTACAATTATGTGATAAAATAAAGGGCATGATAATTCAAACTGCGAGGGAAAGGTTTCGGCCCACCTGACGTAATTTCGAGGCAATTCTCTTCCCCCTTTTTTTCAGTCTTCCGTCTCCCTCGCGTTCGCCTTTCTCCAAGGCACTTCCCGGTCTCTTCTTTCCCAGTGGCCCCCTTTTGAGGCTCTCTCCCTCTCTCCCTCTGTGAGCCAACAGACCTCTGTGGCGTCTGCCTGCCTCACTCTCGCGTGTCGCTCCGGCCTCGGCAGGGGGGGTTATCGTTAAAGTTCGCGTTGCTGAAAAGACGGTGAGCGGACGTGAGGCCGGACTTGGACGCCCTGGGCGGCGGCGGCGGGGACCAACACCGAGCGCCCGTCGCGGGGTGCTAACTCACAACCTTGCTGCTGCTGCTGCTGCTGCTGCTGCAATGCGACTTGGCTCGCGCGATGTCTTGTGCTGTGGTGTGCTGTGGTGTGCTGTGAAGCTTCGATGAACCGGGCCTATCGTTGTCAGTCCACGTTGGACGGGGCCGTCGAGCGACGTCAAAGTGCACTCACTCTACGCACAGAAAAGGCTCACAGGCGGAGGGAGAGAGCATGTTACAGAGGAAACGGGCGTCTAGATCTCTCGTTGTAGCCTTCAAGGGGGGGTTGGTTGACCAGCGTTTGAACAATCACAGCCCATCTCATTCAGCCACTCCAGCCCGATCTTCACTTGGAGGGTAATGAGCGCGGATGGCCAGCGAGACGTGCCCGTGCCTGATTTGACTCTTCGTCCCTACGATGCAGGTGCCCGAGTATGAGATGAAGCACCACCACCACCATCGTCATCATCATCACCACTACCACGGCTGCTGCAGCCACGCCGGTGAACTCTTTGCATGCACAATTCGTTTCTGGCCAGCCATCCTTCGCTCGACCAGGGAGCCGGGGAGGGGAGGGAGTGCCTCGTCTGCCGCCAAGACGCGAACCTGAACTCTCCCTGCCATGATCACCACCCATATCTCTGGCCGGACACGGCGAGGCCTCGTATTGGCTTCCATCGGAATCCGGGTCGGGGATCGCCAGCGGCTCTTGTCGACGTCTGAACACTACCATGTACGGCACGGCACGTATGGACCGGCCTTAAGCGTTTCCCCGTTGCATAGAACAGAGGACAGACTGATAGTCCACGCGCAAGCGCCTCCGCTTCCGCATCCCACAGAGTCTAGGCTCGTCTTCTCTGCCCGGCGTATCCACCAAACCCCATGGGCACCGAGCATCGTGGTCTTGGGCCGGTCTGTCATCCCCCCCCCCCCCCCCTCATGCTTGGTGCCATACACCCGCCGGCTGGACAGCTTAACCCCCCCGTCAGTATCAATCCCATTCGAGTCCGTCTATCCCATCTCCCCATCTCCACCATCACTTCCTGCGGGCCTAGACCAGGCAGGCCGATCCCAAGTCAACGCCCAATGCCATGCTTCCATTCAACGTCTCCCCCCTCGCCGAATCGAACCTGTACCCTCGACGTTCGACTTGGACGCTGGGCTGCCCGACACCCCTACACCACATCAGCCTGAACGGGCCGGGCCAGCCAACTGAGGCATTTCCCGCCCGCCATCGTGCCCTCTCTCCCCCTCTTCCGAGGAATTGTCACCGATTTTACCCGAAAGCTGATGCACGTCCGTCTTCACTCTCGTTCCATCTCGTCCCCCAGCGCCCGACGCGACTTGCCTCCCCAGATAAAAGCCCCGTCCACAGTCTGCAGAACAAGATGGGGGCCGGCGAGTCCCCCGCCATCAGACCACGCACATGGCGCCAATCCCGCCTCTTCAGTGGCTGTATTCTTTGCATGGGGTTCTTCTTGTCTGCGCTTTGAACGTCGTCTTCGTTTTGGATGCGGCACGGTTTCTGCTGGTTTGTCGTCCCTTCGGCGAGATGCTCGATTACGCCGGGCGGCATGCACACCCCCGGCCGTGTGTCAGGCTTCGTTGCACCCTAGGTTGTGGTCACGCATTGGCTCGTCGGCCACACACCCGTAAGTGCGCTTTTTCGGATCACCGCGCCGGAAATTTGTTATGAGAGGGGGGGGGGGGGTATCGTGGCAGGTAAGTAAGCCACGGCTTGCGGCCCTCCATCGAGATGGGGAGAGTGTCTACCATGTCAGCCTCGTTGGTGACCGAATCGGTCTGGAGAAGTATCGACGACCGATACGGCTTGCTGCGGCATGGTATGTGTATTCGTGCCCTCTGCTAAACCAATCTAAGCGTGATCTGAAGCCCGGGCCCAGTGAGGCTCTTGAGCAGAAGTCCCCTCGGAAAGTTGAATGTCTTTAGACGTTCAACTAGCTACCTAGCCTCTCTTCTGGAAACTTGCCATGACGCATAAAGGATCAGCGTAGCTTGTGTATTGATTCTGCTTGTTACTGGAGCGTTCCAGTGTCATCGCCGTCACGGTTGTGGACTTACTTCATAGACAGCGACTTTCATACTTGCTGGGTCTAGCAGCCTTGTCATGACAGCGGCACAACAGCGTTTGACAAAGCTTGAAAATTACCTCGTCGCTCGAATTGACGGTGCCATCCTCTTGGCCCCTCTGTTTACCAAACCAGAACGCTCAATCATCTTGAGTCTGTTGCTTCTCTCTCTTACCCGTCTCAAATTTGCCGAGATACCCTCGTTGGTCTCTCTGGGCCAATACCGCAATTCATGGGATGACGACTGTGAAGATTATGTTTGGTTGGTCCTCGAGCAAGCAGCCAAACTTGCACATCTCTCTTATGACTTTGGTGCAACTCTTTCGGTGCAGGTAACACTTGGGGAGAACAGCGTCGACTTGGGTGACTTCCTGCCATTGCATGCCGGACACACCCGACTTGGCCAAGACACCTGACAGCGTCTAAACTTTTTTTTGACCATATTCATACGCCGCTCCTGAGATTGAGACCAGTGTCATGGATATACGTACGTATTCAGCGGTGCGTAGAATGGTTCCGTTACCCAATCTCAATGTTGTTCAGACCATAACTAGCTGACCCTTCCAGAGCTCATACAGTGCTCAATATCGCGCGAAATATTAGTAGACTGCGTCGATACCAATGACTTGAACCTTTTGAAATTCAACAATGAACCCACCCGCTCAACTAGCCGCGAACCTCTTACAAGTCTCCAAGAGCCATGGCTTCCTTAGATATCCAACAACGGCGTCCTCGGGATCCCGGGAACCTATACATGCTACAGATCGACTTCGCCCACGCTCTGATAACGATTTCGCAAGAGAAAAACTGGCATATGAAACAGCAATCGAAGGTGGTCTAAGTATTAAACCCTTTGAGTTGAAAATGCTGGAATCCAACAGTTCACAGAGATATTCCACAAGACTCCGGTCTCTAGACCACTACATCGCCCGGTCAAACAAACTTGTCAATTACGAACATCCAAATATTCTTCTCTCACACATGGCTCAGACGTGTGAGCCCAATCATTCTTGGCAGCGGTTAGCACCGATGCTCTTGGTTCTTGCGTTCATTTTAAGGTGCGAAAGAAGTAATTGTTTCTGAAGCACGCCTCTATGGCAGGGAAATTGTCGGTCACCTGAGTTGCCTCCCTCCTATGTAACCGACGCCCCGCCAACAATATGAGATTCAGGTTCCTCTGGCTAGAAAGGCTTATAGACCAGCGCTCGTTAGCACTCAAGTTTCACGGCGCGTTTTAACGCTACAAATACGATCAACGTCGGGAGTGTGGACACGGGTCAAGTACCTCTGAAGCAACTACCACCTTCAATGCTGGTGAAGCACTCGGGCTTTTTACTGGTGGGTTCTTCAGAGGGACGATAAATAGAAGTGTTAAACCCGCTGTTGATCGAGACAAGAAGGGGGGAAAACAATAGGCGGCTTCTATTTTGCGACGCGGGTAAATAGTCAACAACCATAAGCCCTCGACAGCCTATTGGCCCGAAGGCTTTGTCTCCATGTGCCATTGGACCTCGAACCGTTCACAATGAGAACAAGCGAACCCAAGCCAACTGCTCATACCAGGATATTCACCGGCACCTACAGACCACAGAATCATGATCCACGACAACGCTCTTTTCATACATCACGCATTAAGCAACGCGCCGATGGTTTAGTGGTAAAATTCTCCGTTGCCATCAAGCAGCGTCGGGGAGCCGGGGGTTCGATTCCCCCTCGGCGCAATCATCTCTTTTGCTAGTCACCTTGGCCAATATCTACGCAAAAAGTATCACCTTTTTGCGCGGATCTCCCACAGCCACCTGACATCCACCTCCTGTGTGCCCTTACGGCTCAAACGGGACGCGGAGCCTGTGGTAGCAGCCTTGGTGGGAGAGGTAAGTAGTCTCTACCGTCTCTGCAAGGGGAAAGGGGAGCCGCCGCCCTGAAGGTTGTAAACCGCATGCAGCAGCTCCTCCACCTGTAGTGATATCGTAAGGAGTGGAAGAGATGGAGACGTCAAGCTAGTTCACAGTTTACGAGGGTCTGCGAAAGGAGCTCCGCTCGGGGATAAGTGGGCAAGTATGATACAGGCATCAAGGCTATGTTTTGTTGCAAACGGAATTCCTTTCTGTTAATCAAATACTGCTTTCACAAGAGTTTTGCCGTAGGCGTATTAATGGTTGGTAATATGGTAGTAGATCCAGTTGATGACATTAATCAAGTTCCCATATCCTTTTCTTACAGTATGAATATGTTAACGTCACTAGAGCACCTAGACATCCATGTAACCAGAATCGAGATGGTACATAAGACGCATTCGCCCACTCCTGCTGATAGACTGGGTCTCTACATTATTGTGTTTCATAAAAAACATTAGTCATTACACCATGATATATGATCGTCCCTTGTCTAACCGATAATGACCCTGTCATTTTTGATATTCTTAGCCACATCAAAGCGTCTGGGCTTCTGACCCAGTTGTGTCAGGCTTCGATATAGCCTGCTCGCATGAGATGGTTCACTGCGAGCCGCCTCTGGGTTATCTCCCCAGTCTGCCGGCGCAGGCGGTATTCCTCCCTTTACCGCGCACACGGCGGCGAAGTCCAGAGTCGGGTAGCCGCATCTATCTGGTCTGTTTCCGCAGACCTTTGACGTGGCCACGATTATAGCTGCCGCCAAAAGCAGGATCAGCCCGCTCACGAGCACGAAAAGCCACCTGCTCACTTGGCCCGCAATAACTTCATGGCTGAGAATGGATATAGACATGGTGGTGTACATATCCTCTGGCAAGCCCTCACGGGGCCCTGGAAGCTCCCAGACCGAGGGTCCGACAGACTCGTAGTTTGCCTGGAAGTAGTGGAACGGCACCGACATGGCCTTGCGTATAGCTTTCAACGACTGCTTCTTCGCCACCTCGCTGTCATTGATCGGTAGTGCTGTCACAGCATAAATAGCAAGAGCTGAGTTATCGCCTTTCATCGAGTCGGCGCTCGCGTTGAAGCCTGGGATCACTACGGATAGTGAGAGCATGTAATCGTCAAGGGCAATGACGTCCCGCTTTGGTGTTGACAAATCGGTCACAGAGAGTATAGAGAAGTTCCCGCGATCGTAGGTGATGGTGGCAAGACGAGAATACACGAAAAGCGAGGAGGCGAGCTCCAGGGGGTCGGTCCAATCCGTATTGTTGATGCAGGAGTTGGTCGTTTGCAGTGAGATTGGGCAGTACGCGGAGCCTGGCAGGATAATAGCAGTTAGCATCAAAGCAACAGGAACGTCAGATGCATTCTCTTCTCTCACCAAACAGAAATTCCTTATCTTCGCCAACAGCAGTACACCAGTACGAGGCAGCACTGGCAGCGCCGAGCAGCACGCATTTGCCTGTTGCGCGAAGCTTTTGTAGATCGTGCACCGTGCCGTACTCGAGCTGCACGACCCGAGTGTTAGGAACAACGTATGTCGTAGAGTCCGGATATTGTTTTAGATCGTCTGATTGAGGGGCCACGGATACAATACCGCCTGTGAGCATGTGCGATTCATCACAAGCTGCCCAATGGCCGTTCGCGTCGGTGCATTTCCCTGAATCATGATCCAAAGGGTCCAGAGAGTACGAGTCTCTGTCTGACCAGGTAGGGCTACCCATTTGCACCAATAGTGCTGTCGCCGTGGATTGCCCTATGCTGTAGACGTACGAGGTGTTGAATGGAGCAACCCCAGCGGATACGTTGTATGTCTTTTCAGGAAATGTGACCATGTCGATAGAGATAGCGCCTGAGTACCATGTAAGTGAAGCGTTCGGGTGGTGGCCCAGATAGAGGCCCGCTTACCCATCAGAATAACGCCAGGCAGAGGGATTGAGCAGATGACGAGAAGACTAGACGGAGTTAGAACATCATGGCATGGCCGTGATATGCCAACCTCGAGAACCAGACTTACCGAAACAGACTAGAGTACTTATGCTTCCATTCAGCCGTCGCCAAGAGACGCAATAGTCCCCATACGCCTGTGCCGGAGTCCAACCCGACAAAGTGTAACAGGCTGATACCGCCTGGACGAGATGCCAGTGCCCATTGCAGGTCTTCCACGACAACCACAACGAGAGCCGCCAAGGTGATGGCGCAGAGCTCTGTCAATACGCGCAAAATCAAGATGGGGTTTTTTGGCGACGTAACAAAGAAGTTCAACCTCATCAAAGCTTTCGCCGAACCAGTCGAGTACACGGTCGTCAACACCATCATCAATGCTCCTAATAACCATAGGCCAATCGTCCACCACACGAACCGGCTTGCCTTGTTGATTCTACTCCTGTGCGATCTTGCAGTGAGGGAAATGGCGTCATTGCAGTCATCATCCACTCGACTGAATGTAGACTTCTGGCCGTCTGGTGTCGAAGGATGCAGGAAGGTTGAGCCAGGCTTCAAAGGCACGGCGGAGCCCGGGGGAGATGAATATGCATCAGGTTTTTCGCCGGGTTTGCTGTATCTCGTCCGATCGCCGGGGCTCTCGTTATCGAATTCCAAGTCCTGCCAGTCGTCTTGGGGTTGCGATTCATTCCGGCGGGCCCATGGCCGCAAGGAATCGCCTCCTGAGGGTCTGATGTGTTCGCCTAAATCGTTGAGAACTATCGTATCCCGCTGCTGTCCCGTAGGCGCCATCATTGTCGGGAATTCGCACCAACAGCTGCGCTGGGTAATCGAGCTGGTCGAACAATACGTCGGGAAATGCCTAGGAGTAAAACGAATGCGCTCGCGTCGTCAAATGAACAACACACGTGTGGCACGTGGATGGCCGGTATACCTTGTTGAAGAGTTGAAGATTGGCCGGCATCTTGCAGAATCGTGAGTAGCAGAAACAAACGGTCATTTACTTGTCAAAAAGGGTGCTGGGTTTCCTACTAGATCCTGGCTACTCCGTACAACCCTCTGAACCGAGTCAGTCATCTAGTCGCGAGTCGTGACTCCCTGGTAGCCTTAATGCTAACATATTAAAGCGGTATTGACGGACAGATCAGTGGCCCGGGAAGATGTTTTATAATATGTACCGCCCATGCCGTAGATCAAACATGGGGTATCGACGGGGCATGGCATAAATCTGTGAATGCTGTCCCGGGGTACGGAGCCTTCTTTGAATGCATCCTTTTCACTGGGGCGGTAGATTAACCTAACTGCCTTTTGAAAAGAGTAGCTTCCTACCATAGGCGATGTGAGGCCGCAGCATTGGGGCTAGTTTGATGCCAGTGTGTGGTACTCCGTACTTGTGTAGAATTCTGAGCATAAAGTTTCTCCTTGGCAGGATGAGATGAGATAAATGATGTCCACCATCGGCATCACCGATACCGGGTCGCGCGGGCAACGGATGTGCGCCTCAAACAAGGGGAAGTGCTGTAAATAGCAGCAGATCCATGGGAGTTGGAAGGAATACCCAGGTCACACTGTGGCACCAACCCCCAGCCCTACCGCTGATCACACACAACAAGCCATTGCTGTTATCTGGTCGGGTTGTGTACCTGTGCGACCTCAAGAGAGACCGCTTTGTATGAGGACCTTGGTTATCTGGTCAGGTGCATACTGGTTTAGTTACAGTAGTTTTGAAATCCAAGTCAAATCGCCAGCCAGAATCGCGGACATAACAACAAGGCCTTAGTCAGAAGGCGAGATAGTAATTGATAGTTCAAAGTAAGTTTAGCTTTCACAGCCTGTCGAGATACCCGTCGGAGAAGAAGAGCCAGGCAATATAGCATTCAATCGGCAAGATATGCCCGGGCCAATTTGAATGATTGAGTTACCACATAAGCTATGTTGACTATTTCCTCCCACTTGCGCGATACTAGTAATTCTTATATTACTCGAGTGCAAAACACCTTCGGAACTAGTTGCCTCGTTGCCCCGCCCTGGGCCAAAACGTAAGCAAAATGTAAATAAAAACCAGACAGGTAATGGACAGTAGAAAGGAGTACTCACAATATGGCATAGTCACAATCTTCCCAGCGCCGAAGACCAAGAACGTCAACATCATGTTGAAGTTGAAGCCTCCGTCAAAAGCGGCGGCCAGGATGTGGTTCCATCTCGCCCACATGGCAGACGTGTAGGCGGCATAATTAAAGAAGATGGTCAAGAGGACGTGAGTGCCAACGAAAGGAGGCCCAAACTCCTGGTATGCCGTTTCGTTGAAAGCAACATCGGGGGTCAGAAGCTTGGTGATGAGGTAAGATGTCCCGTTTCCAGAAACAGTCGGTTCGACATCTAATGCCCGTGCCATTCTCCCAGGTTGCCGCATTTGGCAGCCGGGATCAAGATCCAGACACTGCAGACAAAGCCGGTAAACATCACGACTTGAGTCCACCAAGGAGTCAAGAACAAGCTCCCAGTTGCGGAAGTCGTGGACCAATCCAACGAAAGGTTCAAAATACTCAACCCACCGAAGCCTGCGTCAACGAAATTAGCCACTGGGCTGCTTGGTGCAACCCGGCAGATGAAGGCCAGCGAGCCTAGCATGGGGAAAACATAGCCCGGAAGGAACTGCTACAAAGTCATGCTAAGAAGAGCCCAGAAGAATACTCTGGTCTGTTTCCGGGATTCGGCCGTCGGGGTTTCGCGCTGCTTTTCGGAGAGGGCTGTTTGGCAAAGTGACATGAACCATGGGAACTGGGGTCAGAGATCAGAAACTGTCGTGCCAACCGCGCGAAGGAGTATCCGGTCCACACAATCCCCCACATGAAGAACATACCCGCAGCAGGATGAAACGGAGAATTGAAGTACAGCTCAGCCATTGATACTGGAGTAGAGCTAGCCGAGATTGTACGTAGCCCCCGACGCTGCGGAAACGGTGACCAGGATGTGTTTCTTAATGCTGGAGGGACCTGGATTAAGGTTGAAGCTAAGCCTGGTGAAAGGGGCCCTGACTTGCTAAGCCGGAGGTATTTTGGCGGCCAACGTAGCTGGAAGCAATCTGAACGAAAAAATACAGAGTACGGCGCGTACGTCGTCCGGAAGTGGCTCGTCATCAATAAGAAGGCTCCAGGGATGATGGAGACGATCGTGCGTAGGAAGCTCAGAATTGTGAGACACGGCAATTCTGGGTCGTCGTGTAAGGACACGATGCGACGCACATATGCCGGGATATCTTGCAGCCTCGGGTCGTTCTCATCGAATGCCTCTTTTTCGCTGTTGGGTTGCGTCGTGAAGACAAAGGGGGGCATGTCTCCTTCGGTAATCGGAACGACTGGCTCGCTCAATGTTTCTTCGGACGCGCCGTCGCTGGGAGAGCCAACGTAAATGGCATCGCCATTGCGCAGCCCGTCGGTCTTCGCTCGCTGGCGGCCTGTCTTGATTGTTTAGTTGATGAGGCATGGTGGATATCTCCCGAAGCGGCAGATCGCCAAGTCAGTTAAGCCTTGGGGGGCAAGGTCGTCTGCTTCTGAGCGCAGCCTTCACGTCGCCGGGCCATGGGCTTTGATAACAAGAGCCGCCCATGCTGGGCTACTTTATCCCTTTCAGTGCCGATGAACCCCTCACTCTGAAAGATATATGACGGTACGCTGTCTTTCGAATGTGATTTTCCTAGGCACCACTAAGATTTACATTATGGTGAGCATCACCATCATAACCATCATTATCACAGGCCAACAGAGGCATAAGTCCATACGCAAAGTTAAAAGTTCTTTAAACAAGGGCAATTCTATGCCTTTGCTGCTTAAACCACATCGTACCGATGACAAATCCACTCTGTTGCAATCCCGAAATTGTTGATACTAGTGACTGATTATTCCTCTTCATAAGAAAACTCCACTTCCGTCTCTAACCAAGGAACAAAAGCGCCTTTAGTTCCAAGGTCGTAGCTGTCCACCATTCTTCAAGGTGTAAGTCCGCCCTTGGAGCCATGCGCTCTCTGGCGCCGACTTGTCATACACTACGGTTGTATTTCTGTCTACAATCCGTTCAAGATCACCACGGATGACCGACAAGCCTCGGATGAACGAGTCCTTGGTAACAACCCAGGTGCTGGTCTCATCGATCCGCACGGTCACTCCCCCACGGTTGTTGATGAGAGACGCGTTTGCTCCACCCTCCCAGGTGCTGTTGGTCAGTAATTGAACAAGTATAGTGCAGCCGCCTTGCGTGACAATATCGCCAGAAACGGCATATGTTTGCATGATGGTGAGTGATGAGTTGGACGCGATGGGGTTCCCGCTCCAGCGTTGGGGCTCGATCCTCTCGATATCTCTTGATACTGTGTTTGTATCTGTATGAAGCAGGATTCCGGAAGGATTATCGATCCTGGCATCCACCAATGTGATCTCTGCGGAAAAGCTTGCAAGGTAAAAGGCTGGGCCCTCGCGGGCCGTAAGCCGGAGAGAAGTCGCCTCCATCGTGCCAGTACCGTGCTCTGCGGTGACAGCCCAATCGAAGAAGAGGACGCCACTGATCGCTCCTGAAGTGATCGTGTTACCGCTTAGGTGCACGTATTGGGGTCCTTCCATGATAACGGCAGGGGAATTTTCGGCCCACCCGGTCAAGTTGTTTGACATTGTTCGCCCCAAAGAGTAGATCAACGGAGAGCCCGGACCGGTGGTGTGGGCAACACCCCCACGGCTGTCTATATTGAGCCCAGCGAGAGTGGGCGACCGGAAGCCTCCCGAGCAGTGGCGGAAGTCAGTGACAGTAAGAGCGGCACCCCGGACAGAGTAAAGCCCGATAGCACCAGGGCCACTGCTGTACAGTCGGGGGGCATTGAGAGTGGCCGAGGTCCCGGCTCCTGTGGCGTACAAGTTTATCGATCCGTTGTGTGTTTCGATTCTTCCAGAAAACCGAAGAATTGTTCTTTCGCCCTGTCTCAAGATCAATCAGCATTTTCATGACGGGAAGCTTGATGGGGCAGGTAGAGTTACTCACGGCCAAAATGGCTGAATTGTAGCCAATTCCGAGGGATCGGCCAAGGTCTTCGGGTGCTCCGAACTTTGTGACTTCTGCCTGGATAAGTTCGGCAGTAACTCCAGTCATGTAAAGCACGCTGGTCTGGTTGAAGGTGGTCGAATATGACCTCCCGGTTTCCGATGTCACAGGTTGATCTAGGATTCTTTGGGCAACGACTGGGAAGCGAATCAGTATTCAAGCTATCAATAGAAGCCGGGTTCATAACCAAAACGTACTTGGACTGTTTTCAGTCGTGCTCGGGACGTAATTAGGAGGAATGCCGTTGTCTGCAACCCACTGACTGATGTTGAAGCCATCGTCAAGGCAGGGGTCTATTTCCGCGGGAATCAAGGTTTGGGCGTTAGTCAGTAGACTAAGCGTTCCTAAAGTCAAAGTCGTCAAGATTCGTATCGCCATGATTGGATTTCAATGAAGGAGACTGGATGTTTGCGGCCTGTACACTTTTTCGAGAGTGTATCATGACTAGTTTGATCGACTAATTAGTATCGTCAAGAACTTTGCGAACATCACATTAAATATTGGCATATTCCATACCCTGAGGGTTGCTACATGTACCCGGGGCTATGTCTCAGTTCGTGCGACTAAGTTCTTTCAAGAGATAACAAAACACTAGTCTTTCGTGTAGCGACGTACTGATATTGTGACCTCTTGGACAACGTGAGGTTTGTTGGTCAGGCTTTCATACTAGAACTTACGAATGACGTTAGAGAATTGACTTCTCAAAACGGATCGTTCCGGGGCAGTCTCTGGTACAATCGCTTAACGAAGCAAGCGCAAAGTTGACGGCGCTGAAAGATTACCTCTCGTGTCCGGTCACTAAATCCTATCTTTCAAACAAAATTTTGTAGCGGCCAGTCTGTACCTTAGCCACTAAACAGTAAACAGTCTGAAAAACATTGTCTGGAACACAAGTTGGTGCAACGTAATGTGACATGGGGTTGAACGAAGGAGGGCTTATGAACCAGCCGTGCATCATGCATAAGCGAGGACTTGAGACACTCGACTCATGTGGCAAGACTGTGTACCGAGATAATTTGCACTTGGCTTGAATGCGATAGTACTGCCTCGCCAAGAGTTTCGAGAAACAAAACGGTAACGTAAGTGGAATTACGATTGCTGCTCATTTCATGGTTAATGCCTTTTGGCATGTTGGCACGGGGGCCGTCGTCAAACAGCACACTCAGTTTTTATATTCGAATATATAAGAACCTTGTATTGCTTTCCAAGTAAGCAGCAATACACCTTGCTTCCCAGAATATGAATAAGTTTATCTCACCAGGTAGCTACGAGACTTACTCCAAAATCTCACCATCCAATCCTTCTGTCCCGTCGCGCGGACCCATGTACATTATATCGTGGAATATCTGAATCCAGACATCGTTTTCCTTTCTCCACCAATACTGTACTTTCACCAGAAGGCTGTTCTCTTGCTTAACTTGTCCCTCTGCGGAGTCGTCCCACAAATCAACTCTCATGCCAACCCACCCTTCCCGCAAAGCCTGACTCCGGACCTCTTCCACTGAAGCAAATCCAGCTGGGGCAACCTGTTCGTCCGTCCCAAATTCGTACTCATTGTCTCGAAGTGGTCTGATGGTGTAGAAGCCTTTCTGAGTGGGTATATTGTTTGCCTCTGTTGCCGATGTGGGTTTTGGGGCGTAATCGTGCAGGTATCCGACGATAGTGTCTCTGTTGCTAGCGGCAAAGGAGGGATTCGGGCGGCAGATCTGATAACAAGATGAGCTAAAGAATGCCCCTTTGGCGTCAATTTCGGAAGTATGTCGATACGAGCGATATATCATTTTTAGATGGGCAATCAGGCCATCATCAATCTGTGGGCTACTCATTACTTATGAGCCAGAGAAACCAAACATAGATTTTATGGTGAAATGTTGTAAAACCCGGAAGGTATCAAGCAGTGTTCTTCACATACACATATACAGAACAGTACGGTGATCTTCAGCTTTGAAATGTAAAATTGATGCCACGTTGACAATGGTTGCGGTGTCCAAGAGGATGGCTGTCATTGGTCGATTGAAGTCAGCTTTTAGCGCCATGTGAGACACTACTACCATTCGGGCAATCATATCTAAAATCAAGGAACCATTTCCGAGAATCAGATCACCATCTTCTGATATCACAATAGCATGATAATTCCAGGGAAACTATTGGCTTTGACGGAAGATTCATCTCGCGAGAGGTTGCAGTCGGTAGGGGCACATGGCACACGAATGCAAGGAAGCAGATACTGGACCTCACATAACAAAAATGCTTGAGACTTTGCACTAACAAAACATTAAGTTCACAGACTGACGATGTGGAGTTGTGGACTAGTTGACCCTTATGTGCTAGAGGGCCTAGTACCAGGACACTGGGTAGTGGGTAAAAAGACGGAGGGCGTTTAGTAGCTTGACGTTGTCTGGGCTAGCCAGAAAGTAGACATTATTGCCAGCGTCTCAGCTAGAAATATTATTCTATTACCCTAACTCTAACTACCCGAACCACAGTCATTGCCTTATCTAAACCTAATTAACCCCCCTTTGAATTAATAGTGTTGATTTTACTTGGCACAAAGGGTTAAGTTAGAATTGAGGCGGTAATGAAATATGGTATATTCGAAAGTTGCTCGCTGCGGCTGCAGACGATGGTAGGATTACAAGATCGTGCTGCCAAGCCTATAAAGGTGGCAGGCGCTTAATGATGGCTGTTGTTTATATGGCACGTGTAATTAACTTTGCGGCTGCTAGTCGGCTGAAACTCGTCCCAATCAAAGGACGACTGTTGGTACATTATCTACCTGGGTACTCGCAACAACCAGGTTATTGGGTATCTGCTTCGCGCCCACATGCCAGCGGCGTGTTTCAACCCCAGGATTGGGGTGTGGCCTGAAGTCTGGCACCAAACCTACCGGGTACGAGACGAAATCGCAAATGTTTGGAACCGCCTAAAATTGCCGACACATACCCATTCCAACTGAGAAGCCTCTGCTGTGGACTTCAAAGTCGCAGATCTACAGAGGCAATGGGAGGAACATTGTGGCCGGCTTAACTTTGATATGCCTGGAACTCTTGGCATTTACAGGCAAAACGGCTGGGCCTCAGTCACCGATACGAAAGCAGCAGGTTGATAGGCACACATGTCATCTGTACTTCTCCAAGTTGAGGGAAGTTTTTAATTGCTAGTCCATGTCCATACGCTAAATTAGTATCATAATTCATCCGCTAGCCATCTGATAACCCGGAGCGACTCCGTCACGTTCTGGTGTCTCTTGCTGGCCTCCCACGAGGCATAGTCCCCCATATTTGCAATCGGAGGGTGGCCCCCGGTCGGAGACAACTCTGAGGCGACATCCAAATTATGGCTGACACCGTCTTGGAAATTAAAGTTGAGAGATGCGTTGGAAAAAGGGAACCCGCGACCCTTGAGCTGTGCGTCGGAAGTAGACGCAACTGGTCCGTAGGTAAAGCGGTCTTGCATGGATTTCTGTAGCCTCTTCATCATTCGAGACAAAAGAAAGACGACCGAGTTGATATCCAGGTCGAAGGAGCTGACGAGGCTGAATTTGTTCAAGGGCCCGCCTGAAGCGTTGTTGAAAAAATGCTGCGGCAGGTTGAAGTCACCCCCGGGGCTCGGCGGTCGGCTCTGCCGTGGACATTGCAGGCGAGCCCTCAGTGCGACGAGAAGATTATCGTATGAATCTAGGAGAAGAAGATGGTCTGTCGTGAAGAGAGAAATCGTGAGTGCGAGATCGGGGTACTGCTGACGTTGACCCTGTTGCTGATGTGGATCGTGCAGTTCTGGTGCCGCATGTGTGGGCGCACTAGTGTTGAAGGGTCCAGCATCTAGTGCCTGGCCCCAGCATGATACCGGTGAGGCCGGTTGTGTTGCTTCCGGGCTCGGTCTCAGTGGCGGTAAGCTCTCCACGACGTCTATAAGCGTCTCGGTCGCATGTACCGTTGTGTTAATGAGGGTTGATAGATCCTCTTGTTCTTGTGAGGTTGCTATGCGCCTCGCAATCAACAGCGACTGAAGGTCGAGAAGACGCTTGATTGCTGGCTCGGACGAGCCCACGTTAATATCGGGCGAGGGCGGGAGCGTGGCGCCGGTGTATGATTCGGCATGACATATGGCAGGCCCTTGATCGCTACCAGATGTCCAAGAGTCGTCCGTGTTGTTCGGCAGAGAGCCGACGGTCGTTGGAGTTAGGGGCAGGTCGTGCGGCCCAGCCGCGAGAGCATTCTCGTGATGGCCTAGAAACCCCAACGAGCCAGTGTTCATCCAATTGGTCGCCATAAGCTTTGTGTTGTGTTCTTGCAGAAACCCGAGCAACGGGTCTTCGAAGTTGTCGGTCCACTCGTGTCCTCCGCCTCCAGCTGAAGGGCTGGGCATGATACCTAGACCGTACTGGAAGTCTTCGGCTTCGGTGACGCTGGGTGAAAACCCTTCAGACTGGGCTGTTTGCAATGTGGTGTTGGACATTGTTGACAATCGGCGGTACTGGACTGGGGGCGTTGACTGAGTGGTGACCTCCTGGCTCAAGCGCTTCTTGGCCGGTCTGCCCATGCGGCGGGGAGGGCTGTAGAAGCAGTCGATTTGAAGACGCTGGCATCTCTCGCACTTCTTGGCGCCGTTCTCTCTTGAGCACCGGCTCTTCAGCGCGCGACACCGGTCACAGGCACTTCTTTGCGAGAATAGCATGTTTGTAAAGAACTCAGAGGCTTGGGAAGGAGAAAAGTCGATCAAAAGTGTGGAGTGTCAGGACACGAAGCTTATATGCTTCCAGTTCTGCATTTCTCAACTCTGATATGGTGAGCTGAGTAGAGAGGTGGTCCTGGTTTAACTTGTCACTACCGAGACGCCTTGTGCCGGTTGACTCACGGCAAGTGGTATGGGGGATATGGGGGGGTAAGACGTCAGATCTAGATGAGATGCCTCGGCTGAACTTACTCCATTATTGCTGTTCGGGCTGTCCCTCATGCGCATGGATGAACTGCTTCTTATAAAGTTTCTGAGAAACTTTGCACGTGTGACGTGTCGATTCAGGACTCCTACACGGACCATGGCTATGTCAAGTCGACTTTGCACGCATTACTTTGGCAACTTGCAGAGCCTCGCCGTTTTATTCGCTTGGTCTGTGTAGAAGCGGAGCGGCGGGTATGTGGACATGTATTGTGAAGTTCTGCAGAGACTTTCGCAGCCTGGAACATGGACAATGTCGCCTCGAACTCTCTTTCGACCGTGATGCCCCTAACCCCAGTCGTGCAGCGGGGATTACTTGACCATTGACTCTCATCTCCTATCTACGTACGTAGTCTGCTCGACCATAAGGGCCCCAATCTTAACCCGGTACGGGATTATCATAATAGGTCATGTCTGGCAGAACTGAAGAGTAGGTATAAGTCCCTGATGGGCTGAATGGCTGTCACTGAGATGCCATTGGTTACCCCGGATTGATGTACGGGGTCTTGGTAGGTATGCTTTCTCCAAACTGATGTTCGGATCAAGTGTGTCGGATCTTGTGGACGCCTCTCGCCCTCACGTGGGGGCTGGAAGTTGATGCGCTCTGCCATTCCGCTGGTCAATCAGACGTGGCTGTTACAAATAATTCTAAAAACAAGACAATGCCAAGAGTGGATCCTCGGTCAGCATGGTTTATTTTTCTAGGATCGATTTGCCAAGACGATCAAATCCCGAAGATGAGCAGAAGGCTGGCATCAACCCGGTCCCGGGACGAGAGGGTGGGCCAAAAACGATCAACCAGCACCCTTAGAGAGATGCGTACCTAGGCAGGTTTGGGAAACTCAGCACATTCTGGAACACTGAAAACTGCCCGACGCAAGGCTAAAGCTTAACTGTGAAATGCCTGCCAACGAGGGAGGGCACGTTGTAGGAAAGAGTTTAGTCGCGGTGTTTCCCAGGGGTGGCAGCGACTGCATAGGCGTCTGACCGATTAGCCGCCGGGTACAGCTACCACTTTAGTGCACATCGTTGTGGGATTCGACCACCGTTCAGTCGAGTGTGGTTGTTGTGGCGTTGAGTATTCGCAAATCTTGCCGGTAGGTTCTGCTTTAGATATAGTGGCTTACACAAACGCGCAGAAAAGTCGAAGCTGGAGATGGACGACCTAATATTATAAATGAGGTACCAGTCATTACCTAAGTGCGCTAGAGTTTTTTTTTTTAAAAAAAAGGAAAAAAAAGAAAGAAAGAAAAAAAAACCCCACATGTATCTACCTCTCGTTTTCTGTTGAATCGTTATCTGTTCTCTATTGTATGATTTTAGGCCAAGATAATGTGCAGGTGTAGGGTTAATGAGTCTAGATACTACACCATCTTGGACCTGATTCCTCATATTATAAGCTATGGACTCCCTGTGAATCGAGTGCTGCGTATCGCCACTGTCACAGGCGTGCTAAGTCACTACTCAGGTAGTAATAGTCGAATTCAAATGGCTGGCTGGCGTTTGGAAATGCCGACCAGGCTGGAGGTTCGAGAAACAAAACAAGAATGAAGGAGACAACCGGGTGAGCTTGGCCTTTCAGCCAACTGTAGTAGGTTGTTTCGTTTCGTTGTCAACGAAGATTGTGCTAGGGCCCTCGGGCTTATCTGGCGCAGGGGTTTGATTCAAGGTGCGCACCCACTTCGCGCCAACAATAGTTTAATTGAAACTCTTGCCCTCAAAGGTGATGAGGATACCTCTGTTTATCTTTGCAGTCAGCTCTTCTGTACCTACTGCCCTCGGCCAAAAGCTTCAGACTCAAATGCAGCATAAGCCATGCGTAATATATATAAGGTTTTGGGCAAGCAACGGAATATCTTATGAACTTTTAAGCTTGTCCTACTTGAGATGTCTAAGATATGCTGGAGGCTACTCTAGAGCTGGCTAGGATTGTCCCCCGGACTTGTTGACCTGCCCGCCTTACGTCACATAGGAAGGATTGGGCCGTGGTGATTAACCCTGGATGCTCTTGCAAACGCGCTTTTGTTTGTTTCTTGCTGCTGTGCCAGTGGGCCCTGTCACCTCTGTTCCTTTGCTTCTATGCTATATACACACCTTTGAATCCACGCGTGGGCCGTATCGGGGTGGGATAGACCGTGGATTGACATGCTAGAAACATTATCCCAAAATCATGTACCAAAGCGTGGGGGGTGTCGCCTTTCCTGAGAAATGCTCCGACATTAACCTGCTGTTCCTGGAGCTTATCTGCTCTGCGACGCGGTGAGGACGAAATCATTTGTGTAAGGAGATAAGGAAGAGGCCGCAGTTAGTCTTCGGGGGATGGGGGTGACAAGAGATATCGTCGTCATGAATCGGACTGCATGTATACGGTTCAGCGGCTCACATGGCCATTTTGGGTTTCGGCAATCCCATACGGCAATGCCAGTTCGTCATGTCTGTTGAAGTTTACGCGAAGCACATCCCTAATGACGAATCCAGTGGAGCTACCTACCACGAGGCAAACGTTAATTCTATGGTCGATGAATCCTGTGAGAAGTATAATCATCGGCGACGACGAAAACCCATACACAAACACCTTAGCAATCAGTGCATCATTAACCCTGATCTAGGTCTCCAGCAGCTCGGGCCAATTTCTCATAAGCTATTCCCCTATCTCCGTGGTCTCTCGTAGTGGGGTGTTAATATCGACAGGCCTGAACTCGAGCATCCCAGTTGTCCTAGCCCGGGCCTTGGGCCGGATGTCCTTCCATCCTATGCCCCCCCCCCCACGAGAGGCAAAACGCGGCAATCGTGAATGCCATAGATAGGTAAAATTCACGGGTGATACTAGACACATATTCCGCGATCACTCCCGGGATGTCGTTCGCGGGTATGACCTTGCGGAACCCTGTGGCTCATACGTCAATCACAGCTGCCACATCGATGTTTGCAGAGTTATGTGCAAGGCTCTGCTTCAGCCTCTCGACCAATATGGCGATACCCAATGCCCAGAGCAATTGTGGCTCCAATGAACTGTGAAAATGCTATAAAAGAGATACTCATCATGATTTGCTCGGGTGGTAGGTTGGCCTGAACGGCGATGATTGGCCGGGTAGTGTTAGTGGAACGATGTTGAGAGTCAGCGAGGAATGGCAGACATCTCACCAACTGCAACACAACACCCCGCCCAACGACTGCAAGGATCTGATAGATGACCCATTGCGTGACTGTAGTCGTCGGCGTAAGGTGCCGTAAAGAGCGCGCTTACGATAATTGTCACGGCAGTCCCATCCGCCGCCCACGGTTAGTAGTATCCGAACTTGTCAACTGTGCCATGAAACCATAATACATGTTAGCGGCGCCTGGTTTCGTCTTGGCAAGTCTAGAACGCCTAGGTAAAGAGTCGTTACGTACTCTGTGAGCCTCCGTCATAGGCGAAAGCTTATTGTGACAGGATGCTTGGCAGAACATTAACGCCGCTCTGAGCCGGCGACGCCCCTACCGCCGTCTGGAAGTATCACGGGTGCAAGTAGATTTGGATCATTGCTGACCCGACAAGAGTGAAGTTTGTGGCAGCCGCACACCACACAGGTCTCTTACCGGCCATGGACGGCGGGATCAGTCCATTATCCCCTTTATGGTAGTTCCAAGCGATTAACGCTCCCAGCGCTCCCGCAGAGCCGCAGAAGGTTCTGATCACAACGGGACTTTTGTAAAATAATGCATCTCCGCCGAGCTCCAAGGCCACGAGGAGCACGACGACTGCAGCAGCACTCAATAAGAACCCCACGAAGTCAAGGTATGTATGTATTTGGGGAAGAACCTCATCAGCCTGGGTTTGGGGACTTGGTCGGGGATTTTGCACTGGGACAGGCAAAGAAGAACAAGGCCGTCGAGGGACATGTTGATGTAGAAGCCTCTCCGAGTTCATGCGTGATTCGAGTAGCTTCGACATGGGGCGGCTATTACGCAGAGCTTTCTTACTGCATCGCCAAGTGCCGTACTGCGTGATCACGCCACCAAGAACAGGGCCAAATACACTCCCACTAGTCAGAAATCGTAGGCGGCGCGACAGCACGATGAGACGAACTCTATCCAAGTTGACATTTTGGCAACTCGACAGGCCCGTTCGCTTCCCATATACCTCATACATCGTTTACGCCGAAGAAGCAACTCACGACCAATGACGAGATCCCAAGAGCTGTGAAGGGGGGATGTCGGATAGGTTCCAGAACCTATGACACTGTGATAAGCGTACCGGGTCTTTTCTCGAGCGGCACCGATCCGACGATTATCGTCAGGCCGCCGCTCATGATACCGGCACTTCCTACTCCAGCCACTATCGTGCCCATCAGCGGTTGAAACGCAGCATCGGCAACTTGGTAGGCGCTACCGTACCATCCAATGTCTTGGAGGGAGTGGAACTCGTCCGTGATCGCCGGAATAGCCTGTGAGGGGTCGATCGACACCGAGACCTGGATCTCACGGATCGAGTCTTTCCTCGCAGTAACGATGATGGAGTTGTAGAGGAACATCAGCCAACCGGTGACGACGACGCAGGTGACTACCAACACTAGGTAGATGCCCGAAAGATACTTCGTGTCTTGGGACACGGTCCTCAAGCCTTGGGATACATCATTATGCTGGTCGTCTCCCACGACCGGGCTGACTTACCCTGTAGTTGACGTCGTCATTGGGTAACACAGTTCGTCTGTAATTATGGACGGAAACATACCAGTGGATGTGAGCCTCTGGTTGATTGCCGATCTCTGTTTCTCTGTCATCGTCATGATGCTTCTCCTCCGTGTTGCGGTCGTCGCTGACTGGCCGTCCCGACTGCAGCCATGATCGACTTGTACCCAGTAGTTCAGACTCGGCGCAAGGATTCTATCGAATGAAGTGGAGGTGACATATTGATCGGCGACCAACTGTGATGCAGAAGGCATCGGCGATCTAGAGCACAGCACAGCTGGTGTTGTCCCATCGGGAATGAAGATTGGTTCAAGCCCAGCCCAGGGCTTCATGTGGTCAGCAACCCAGGTTCGGACCTAGAACGTTTCACACTGGTTCGTAACTCTAAAAAGTAGTGAGACTGAGATCGTTGGACACGAAATCGGGGCCGGGGAGGCGCCGACAAGTCAAACACATAATTATGCCCACGACTCATAGGCCGCCTCAAGGCTTGCCTTGCCATCTTCACCTGTGTCGGATCCCGACGACCGCTGGCACCGTATCAGTGGAAGATGGGGTTGGTCCTTGCTGCTTGAACAAACTTTTTGAAGTCGGTAGCTTTCTCCCCATTAGGGCCGGTCCGAGTCATGACATCGCCGACACCGATTCAAGACCGGTCGCCACTCCCGGAATCGAGTGGCTGTCGAAAGATGTGCTGCGGCAACGCGCTAATCCGTCCCATTGACATCAGACAGCCGAGTCATTTAGCCGCCGCAGTCCAACTGCCAACATTGTTTGCCTGCGTCTAGACTGCCAGGCTGATGAAAAGGGGCGTCATCAAGGAAACCTTTGGAAGTGGTTGGAGTCGGCAGTTGCCTGACTGAAAGCATTCTTGACGTATCTGGTAGTTGAAATTAACATGCAGTGTGGAGTGAAAGTTGGTGTGAAAGGGCCAGCAGCGCTTGGGACCAACGTCACCGAGTTGCAAAGAAACGAAAAAGGCCAGGCCCAAGTGTTGTATTAAGGTATATGCTGGCATTGGCACAATTTGCCACATGCTGAAAACGGCCCATCTTTCGAGGCTACGACCGTTCATATGCTTAACTCCAAGGAAACACCATACCCAATGCACCGTATGCCGTCTGATGCGCCGTGCCAGAATATCAATCCCTCTAAACAGCACCGACAAGCCCGTCGTACGCACGTTCGACGGTCCGACCGCCCATTCCAGGGATGGTCTTGAGCTGCGCCAATGATTCGATCTCGGCCTGGGCGTTCTTCTCCTCCGACATTGTGTCAAGGTAGTCGACAAGGTCCTGGGCCTTCTTGGACCCAAATCCGTGCAATCCCTTAATCCTCGCAAGGTCCCGGGAGTTAACAATGCTCAACAAATTCAGGGTCTGGGGAGATGGTGGTCCCGTGGATTCCCGGAAGTTCATCTTGTGGGTCTTGGTCGGCTTGGCCTTTCGGCTCTTCATCTTGGCCGAGACGTCCACAAAGCTCATGTCTTCATCAGCTTTGGCCTGCTGCTGGCACTCATCGTCACTCTCGTCCGTGATTCTCCTCCGCTTCTTCTCATGCTTGTCACGAGTCGATGCCGGGGCCCACGCTGTTTCGGCGGGAAGCCTGTTTCCAAGCTTTGAGCGCAACTTTTCGATCTTGCCCAAGAGCTTTGCCTGGCCAGGGAAAAACGGCAGTGCTTGCTCGTACATCTGCAGCGCGACAACATCATTGCCGGCCTCCTTCGCCTGCCTAGCCGCCAACAAGAAACGAAGCCCCTCCGACCGGGTATCGTCACGTTCCCGCTCCTCACTCTCGATGCGTCGCTCAAGTGCCTCCAACCGTCGGCGGACAGCGTCGTTTATGTCGGGGTGGGCGGGTGCTGGAGCCGGCTCGGTCGTCTTGCTCTCTCTAGATGCGAGTATCTCGCTCACCTTTTTCTCGACAATGGCCTCCAGTTGCTCCGCGGATATCGAAAGCTTCTGTTGCGCGGGTGGAGGGGGCCGGGTGGCTTTGGCAGCCTTGGGCGCCGACTCGCGGTCTGCGAGGGGCTTCCGCACCTGGGTAGTGTTGGCAGCCGGGCGTACAGGAGCCGCCGGCTTGCTACGATCAGTGTAGACGTTAAAAAGCTTGACCGGACGGGTGGCGTCGGCCTTTTCGGTTGCCTTGGCTGAGGCAATGGCGCCGCTGTGGATATTGTGGGCGTTGGCCAAGGGACGCAGAGGTTGCCGCTGCGTCATCGTAGAGCTGCCCGTGTTTGTACGCGGGGCCTGCTTGAAGACGACCTCGTTTTCGATCTCTCGAACCTCGATACGTTTGGCTCTGGAACTAACATTCAGGCTGCTCAGGGTGTCAAGGTGGTAGCTGCGAATGGGGGCCAGGTTCAGGATCATGATTGTGATGCCGTTGTTCTGACCCAGGCTGAGAATACGCGTCATCTTGGACTCGCGGTAGGGGATCCGCTTGTCCCCCCGAGAGATGGCGTCGATGCACTGGGACAGGACAAAGAGGCTCTTGTTGATGGCAGCTGACTCGACGAGTCTCTCCTTTCCGTTGTCCGTCCGACGATTGTCTTCGGAGCCAGCCAAGTCAATGGCCGACGCTGTGCTTTCGAGAACCTGATTGCCCGTCGTCTGGGTCACCTTGACCCGCATGATGGCATGGCTTCGGCTACTGTGAGCGTTGAGCTTGGTGGCGGCCGTGACGCGGTTGTTGTTGGCTTCAATGTAGAGACGCGAGAAATCCTGAAGGTCCTCGCAGGCGCGTTCTGACAGACCCACCACCATAGTCTTGCCGTCCTTCTCACGGAGAGGGAGGCCCGAGGGCTGACGCTTATCCGGGGGCTCGAACAGATCAAACACCTTGTCGTTGTAAATCTCGTAGTATGATAAGGCCACATCGACACTCGTCTCGCCACCCGTGTCCTTGGCAATCTTTTTGCCGCGTCGATACACGCCGCTCAAAAGGCGAGGAATCACACCTCGGTCCACCAGTTTCAAGCCGCCCCGCATCGTGTGTGTCTTGCCAGTTCCCGTGACTCCGTATGCAAAGATGGTGACATCTAGGCCCTGGAAGAGCGCCTTGATATGGGGCGCGACTGGAATAGTTGGTTAGTCATGTGGCTGTGCATCGTCTCGCGTCTCGCGGAGCGTGTTTTTTCTTTCGTACCCTCTGACGTAAAAAGCTCGTCCTGCGTCGTCGTCTGGTCATAGACGCTGTTGAAGGCGAAGGAAAATTCCTCGCTCTCGTTCTTGGGGTTCGGGATCTTGACCAACGTGGCCGGCTTGCCTTCCTCGGTGCTGTCGGCGCGAACAATGGTGTCCTTATCCAGCTCCTTGTCGAGGAGAGGACGAATACGCGCGACCACACGAACAGACATGGTGTGCCAGCCAGCTAGTACAGAGAGATTTTCGATCCGATATGTGGATGGGTGGGTGACAGCAACCTGGCAAGCAGAGTCGAACACAACAGACCAGAGCAGGGCGAGTGAGGACTTTGTCGGGATCGGATGGACACGCGATGGAGACGTCGGACGCGATGGTTGTAATAATGGATCGTCGAGATCCTTGAAAAGCAATTTGGCGTGACGCTCGGTCGAAGTGTGGGTGGCCTTAGATTGCAGGACTCGATGTATCGGTATAATGAATTGTTGTGCAAGGAACTGGATAACTAAGGAATTAGCACAAGACGTTGACGAACAGGGATCACGTCCGAGGGTCCGTCGTCGGGGCAACAGACGCTGGTCGTCCGCAAACAGGACTGATGCGGTCAGATGTGCATCACGTGTCTTGGAGTAGGTTCATGGTTCTGACAGTACGTACCGGAGGCTGATCGGAGCCACGTTTACCCGGGTGGCTGCAACGGGCCTCGGATTACCCGGAGTTCTACCGTGATGGCGGTCCGCCCGCCGCCTCAGCTCCCAGTCCCTGTTTGAGAAAGCTGCGAGAGCTTCTGGAGAGCCTTTAAGGTCACGATCCGATACGAACTACCGACGTCGTCAGCCTCTTCTGATGTCCGTCATGCGCACCCAATTGCCCTTGCTTCGGTCGACACGAGGTGCACGATGGGGCCAGGCATCTTCGTACGTCTGCCGGCAATGCAGGGGCATCCAGATCAGCGCTGCGCCGACGACTGAAGCTCCGCGAGTCGGCGGGGATGTTTTCGGTGCTCGAGATACATGGCGGGACGCTGCCGGTATGCCCTTTGTCATGTTTCCCCGTTGCGATCGCCGATTTTACAATGCTGACTTGAGACTCCGGGATTCAGATGCTCGATTCGAGGTCCTCGGCTCCCCGTACTCGCTGCTTTCCGTCACCTTGTCGCCGTCGCAGCAGCTTTACACGAGACGCGGGACGTTAGTCGGCGTCGCAGGCAAGGCTGAGAATGTAAGACTCGATGCTAGCGCTATACTTGAGGAAGAAAGTATTAAAGTAACGAGCGAAATAGGCCCAATCGACCCTCTCGATCCTCTCCCCCTTCACACGAGCCATCCTCGGCGTACCGTTTCTATATCAACGCATCTCGTCTTCGACGTCGCTGACGGCCTTGATATCAACCAAGTCGCCCACTACCACTTTCTCCGTCCTCCACCTCGATGGCACTACCGACTACATTGTATCGCAGCGCAACGCGCTCCTGGCATGGACGGGCCACACCCTCTCTGTGTCTCCCCGCATCAGCCGCGGTCTCTCGCTGGCCCATTGGGGAAGTACCCACCTCACCGGCCGTGGATTGGCCGCGCTGTCGTCGCCAGGTCAGGTCTACGAAGTTACACTCGCCGAGGGGGAGGAGTTCGTCGCGCACCCATCGCACGTGGTCGCGTACTCGGTCTCGCGCAACCCGCCATTGCCGATGCGCCTAAAGTCCAACATTCTCCGTTTCCAGGTCCCCAGCATCACCGGCTTCTTCCCCAAGACCAACTTCGTCAAGGCGATGCGCGACACGAGCACCTACAAGACCCTTTCGAGATGGATGTACTCCCTGCGCACCACGTTGAGACGTACGATTTGGGGCGACCGCCTGTTTCTCCAGTTCCGAGGGCCGACTACACTGCTCATGTCCAGCCGGGGCGTCAGAATCACCGATTCCCTCACCAACAAGGAGGTCAACGAGATCGCTGATGCGCCGGCCGGGACGGTCCCTGAAGCGGTCGAGCTAGCCACCAAGCCCAAGATGGAAGCGACACCGGCATTCAAGGAGCAGGCGCCCTCGGCCATTCACGTCGCGAGTGTCACGCTGGACGGCAAGGTCAACTTTGAGGATGCAAAGGACCTCAAGGAATTTGTGAGGTAGAGGAGGGGTCTGGAGGGCGAAACAAGGAGCCGGTGCATCCGGGCCAAAAAAGCAGGACCATGACTAAAGACGAACCCGACATTCACGGAACTGACCAATGTAAATCTACTGTGTAATAGACAACAAGGACGGGTCTTAGCACCACCGCCAATGATGCGCACATGTAGAGCAGACCGGCTTGGAGACATGTCAGCGCCAGCCGCGAGGTTCTTGTATGGGAATGAACGCAGCAACACCCACATGTTGTTGCCAACGCACAGTAGGCTCGGATATGTCAAGAAAATGGCGTCCTTAAAGCCGACCAGCCACAACCAACAGCCAGGTCTCCCGCTTCGTTGCAACAAGCTTCCCGCTGACAGCAAGCACATCGTCCACCACGTGGTGATCACGGACTTCAAGCCCATGTTCGTCAGTTAAACCCGCAGGCCTTGACTGTCATTCACGGCTGCCATGGCTACCTTGTCGAGCATTTGTCTGACCCGAGCGCCGAGTACACCCCTCGCGCGAGAATCAAGCGACATGATTGGTCACCCAAAAATCGGCCCCTCGGGCCTTCGCCTTTTTGTTCAAAAGCCGAGTAGCAAGACATGCCGATCCCCCGCGCCGGATGTGCTGTAAGTCAACTCTTTTCCGCGACGACTCATAGTCACTTGTTACTGGAAAACCCGCCTTGGTCGTGAAGAAAAAGACGAGGCTAAACCACGCCAGCTTCCGAGATCCTGCCGCGTGATCCGATTCAGCGCAACTATCGTCGCGGAAAAGGGTTGACTTACAGCACACCAGGATCCCATCCCCATCACTGGTTAAACCTGGGGACTGGTCATCCAACGGCAACGCAAATCTCGTCACTTGCGCCAACTGAACAAGCTTAAACTGAACCGTGCGGAAGAGACGTGTCAAAGTCTCCCAAGTCCTTCTCAGTAGTTATCCAGTAAGAAAGAAGAAGAACAAGGGTGCCGGTTCGAGAGTTGATCGCCACCGTTGCATCCCTTCCTCCTGCCCCTCCCCATGCAGGATATGGGGATCAGGAATTGCGTCGATCCTGAAGGGCGTGTTGTCAAATTCAAGCATGGGGCTGTTTGAAGTTGCTCTTCTCCGATATTCTCTCGGTCCCAGACTGAATTCCCCGAGACCGCGGACATAAAGCGAGTCAATCTTTTACCGTTAAATATTACACTCCCTCCCCTTGGATTCCATCAATAGTCTTGTCGTCTGAACACATCTTCGACCAGGACTCTTGCATCTGCATCCATCCGCCGTTGAGAAATAATAAGAAAAATAACAAGACTTGGCCACCACTCCGTAATCAAATCTCCGGAGCCATTCGCCAGCGAGGAACCCAACCAGGAGTAAACGTTGCATCGAAAACACGAAGATACTGAAAACGACGCGACCGTTTCGCCCCACTTACGTTTCCCTGTACGGTGTCCCTCATCGAGCGTTTCATTCCCATTTTGCTCCAAAGCGGTAAATAGGAATAACATCAACCAGCCGGAAAGGGGGGGTTCAAGAGGACAAATCGCCTTTGCGGGAGGGTTTTTCGAACAGCGGACGGGACATGCTCAGACAGAAAAAAAAGGAAAAAGAAAAAGAAGAGTAAGGAGAAGAAGGAACCGGCAGGAAGACGGCCACATAAACACCACAACACTGAGGTGAAGGCAACGGACCGACACAAGCAGAGGATGCGACACTCCAACGACGGCTTATCGACCTCGTCCGCCTCGTCAACCGTCATGGTCAGGTCGCACCCGGCGACGATGGCGGACGCCGAGAAGGCGGACCGGTTGCCGTACGACTCCTCCTCTTCGTCTTCAGCCCGTCATTCCCTCGACCGCGTCCCCTCACAACAGCGCGAGACGGACGCCAACATGTACCCGGAACCATCCAACGTTGCCGAGACCGACCTCGAGAAGGGCGGCCTAGCGCCCGTGCATCATCGCGTCGGCCCCAACGCCGACGCCGAGACCAAGCCTGGCGAAGGGGCGCCGCCGGCTCCCGCCGCCCCGCCGGGCATAAATCCGGCCGACTTCCCCGATGGCGGCGCCGCAGCCTGGAGCATGGTCTTTGGAGGCTGGTTGACTCTGTTCTGCACCTTCGGCTTGATCAACTGCGTCGGCGTGTTCCAGGCGTACTACATGCAGGGCCCGCTGCGCGAGTACCCTCCATCGACGGTCGCGTGGATCACCAGTATGCAGGTGTGGACGCAGACCTTCATGGGCGTCGTGGTGAGTTTCCATGTTCCGTGCCACCACCGGAAGTTGTGACAGCGCGTGCGCGTTCGCTAACATGCCGCCGCAGTTCGGTCGTCTGTATGACTCGTACGGCCCCAAGTACCTAATGTACGGCGGCACCGTCGTCTACGTCTTCGGCCTCATGATGACGAGCCTGTCGACGCAGTACTACCAGTTCATCCTGGCCCAGAGCATCGTTTCGTCCGTCGGCTCCAGCGCGTGCTTCAACGCCGCGATGGCGTCGGTGACGTCGTGGTTCTTCCGCCGCCGCGCCGCTGCCTTCGGCATCATTGTGTCCGGCTCATCCGTCGGCGGCGTCGTCCTGCCCATCATGATGAGCAAGATGATCGCCCAGGTCGGCTTCCCGTGGGCCATACGCGCCGTCGCGTTCCTCTTCCTGTTACTGCTGGGCGTCTCATGTCTGACAGTCAAGTCGCGGCTGCCGCCGCGGCCCCGTCCGCTCGTGCTCAAGGAGTACGTCGACAGCCTACGGGAGCCGCCGATGGCCATCACCGTGTGCGCCATGTTCCTATTCTTCTGGGGCATGTTCCTGCCCTTCAACTTTGTCATCTTGCAGGCGAGGGCCAAGGGGATGAACGAGAACCTGGTCATCTACCTGCTCCCCATTATGAATGCCACCAGGTGAGTGCAGTGCCCTCGGGGTCCGACGAACGAAGCCTCTCCCTCGGTTGGTCGGTCGTGCTGACGAATTAACTGTAGCATTCTCGGCCGCATCATCCCCGGCATTGTCGCCGACAAATTTGGCCGGTATAACGTCATGGTCCTCATCACCTTGGTCAGCGCCGTCTTCTGCCTCGGCCTGTGGATCCCCGGCAAGAACAACGCGGCCATCATCGTCTTCCTCATCATCTTTGGCTTCTCCTCTGGCGGCTTCATCTCGCTGGTTCCGGCTTGCATCGCCCAGATCTCTGACGTTAGACAGATCGGCATCCGCACGGGCACCGCGTTTGCCGTCCAGTCCTTCGGCGCGCTCACGGGCAGCCCCATAGCCGGCGCCATTGTCGCGTCGCAGGGTGGCAGCTACCTGGGGTTGCAGCTGTTCTGCGGCCTCGTGATGTTGGCGTCGGTTTTTGTCTTCTTCTGCGCGAGAACGGTGCAGGTTGGACTGCATCTGAAAAAGGTTGTGTGATGGAGTCCAGCAAGAAGCTGGGCGGTAATAAGCCGAAAGTTTGTTTAATCTAGAGGGTGTATTATACGTATAAGGTTTGGCTGTAGTCTCTGCTCCGGGCCGATACCAAGATATTACACCTAGGCGCCCGGCGAACACGGGACGGCCGATGTTGTGAACATCGGCCGGTACTTGTGTAGACCGGGCTGGACTTCGTTATACATGATGCAAAGACTGGCAAGACCGATCATGGGTCCATCATCGGTTTGAGGGAAATACCCAAGGGGACCGTCAAAGTGTTGCCGGGAGCCCAACTCATGATGGTGTACGGAGTAGACAAAATGCAAAGTACACAAGCAATCGATAGATTATGGAATGCAGATGGAGAAACCGTGGCACTTATTGTTCCGTAATGATTGTGCTGCACTTTACGGAGTTCCCCTCACTCATATCCGGAGCTCCGTCAGCCAACCCTGCAAGGCACCGATGATGGACACCAGGGACTGCAATGTAGTATCGGCCTTTACATACCGGCTTGGTTTAACTGGATGCTATTTTCTCGTTCTCTAGTCGCTTGTAGTGATGTCGATGATTGTGGGAAATTGTGCTCGAGCTCTTGGTTTTGTTCAAAGCATTTACGCAGAGGCTGTTCAATTCAAAGTAGTGCTGATGGTCCTAAGCAATTTCGAACATCTAATTAGTCATTCCTTGTCCAAGAATCCCAGAAAACATCGGGCTCATAGGCAATTCTGTCTAAATGAGTTACCACGAAGCCATGGAGAGGCGAGGTCTTCCAGAACATGTTGCCAAGGTAAGCCTCCCCTGTCCCGGCGTCGACCAGGTCTCGTAATCGGTGGTCAAAGGACGAAACGATCTTTTGTATAATTATGAGTGGTGAATTATGTCCAACCTTTGGCGTTCTCTGTATCATCTTTGGATCTAGTAGTAGGCCGATAGCGATTTTCCGCTCACCACAGCTATTGACTCCTGCAGGTACCCTTGTCAAAAGACGAGGTCCGTCAACAACCTCGGCCCCTATCAACGCGATGCAAATCTTTTGCTAGCGTGGCGCCCAGCCGCAAAAGAACCAACCGCCTGCAGGTTCTCTTGGTATTGGCTGTGAACTGGGATGTCTGCTGCTCAATTAACCGGAGCGTAGCATTCGGGTTCCAGCGGGCAGAACTTGTGCTTATCTGGACAAAGCTTGGCTGTCTTGGCTCGCCGAACCAATCTCTTGCCTCCTTCCAGATCCATCCTGGACCCGAGTCCAAAGGCCGGTCCGCACGCGGGGTAGCAATCTTGACGGAGGCGGAGTGGTTCTGGAAAAGAGGTCGGGACTGGAGGAAACGGAGCAGCCAAGGGCCCCAACGGCTCGACTCCCGGAACTTGGTAAACACCGCTGTCCGCCAAGAGTTTCGTTTCCTGCCTTTTTGAGAAATCGTGGAGACATGAACGGCCCTAGAACGATGCCAGACACTGGAGAACGAGGGCATTTAAAGAAGTTGGCCATGTCGCGCATTCGACCTTGTCTGGCTTATTGGTTCAGTCTCAACTCACCACAATTCTGCGTGCCTAGGATTCCTTTAGCTGCAGCAGAGCCTCGATTTGTCTCGTGTAGATTAAATTCAGTTCTTTCGCTTCAATTCCTCCCAGCATGCGCCTCAACTCGGTAACCAGCGCCGTGACGTTGGCAGCCGTTGCGGTTCAAGCCAGAGAGCTCCCAAAGGATGAGGCTCGCGCAGCCGGTACGGAATGTCTATGGATATGGCTTAGAGTGGCTTGCTAATATATAGCAGAGCTTTACGACTCGGGCGTGATCCACGACAGACTCATGTCTATGAAGATTGTAAACGGGCACCCTCGTCCACTCAAACATAGAAGCTAATCGTTCTTCAAGGCACACTGGGAAGCCGAAGAAGCCGTTGGCCTCATGAACTCGTCCCAATGGCCTAGACTCGGCTACACCAAATGCGTCAACGGATACGCCGAGGCGATCCCGGACAGCCCTCTGCACAAGTTCAAGTGCAAAAACGTAAGTTTTTTCGGCTGCGAGGATGCTCATCTTCAATGATGTTGACGCAGTCGCCCGCCCACAGATGGATCTCTATGACTTTGTCAACCATGCCACCCTGGGTTCGCCCAACACAGATTATCGTGGAAAGAGTGGAAGCTCCTCTTGGGGCTGGACTGACCCCGATTCCGGCCGAGAGTTCATCGGTGAGATACTCCTCCACGTAACAACCACAACCATCCATTCTAACCAGTAGAAATAGTCAGCGGCATGTTTGATGGATGCGCCTTCATCGAGATCTTGCCTGAAGGGAAGATGCTGAATCTTGGATTCTTGTAAGAATAACCACATGCTGCGGACGTGACGATGCAACCGATGATGGCTAACCAGTCACCAGGCCGACCTACTCACCTGTTGGCGACAGAGCCTACTGGCATGAAATCCGGCCCTATCAGCATTATATGCTGATCGGATCTGAGCTTGAGGGCCATGGCGTCCAGATCTTTGATATGAAGAAGGTGAGCCATTCTCCATGTCCAGTGTGGCACACCTTGCTAACTAGCCACGCCACAAGCTTCTGGATATCGAACCCGCCGCAGCGCCGGTCCTTTTCACAAACGAGGATGACCTTACCGGCCACTTCATCGAGTCTCTTCCGCTGGGCCGCAGTCACAATGTTGTGGTGAACGAAGAAGCCAAGTACGCCGTCGCCGTTGGTGTTCAGCCCCGCAACGAGGGCTGCATGGGCGGTCTTCACTTCTACGACATCGAGGACCCGAGCAATCCCGTCTTCCTGGGCTGCGACGGTCAAGACGGCTACGTTCATGATGTAAGTCTCTTGAACAATAATAAAATTCGCTTGAGAGGCTCGCCTCCTGAAGTTGTGTGCTCACCTCATTCTTTCAGGCGCAATGTCTCATTTACCGGGGGCCCGATGCCAAGTACAACGGCCGTGACATCTGCTACGGCTACAACGAGGACACGTTGACCATCTACGACGTTTCTGACAAGAAGAACTCCAAGATCATTTCCCGCACGAGCTACGAGGGCGCCACCTTCACCCACCAGGGCTGGGTTAATGACTTGAACTGGCAAGGTAATGCGTGCCCGAAGTACTGGAAGGAGCCCAGCTGACATTTTGGTAGAATGGCTCTTCATGGATGACGAGTACGACGAGGATGACTTGGCGGGCCCTGCTGCTGACGGATACCCGGTGACTTACATCTGGGATATCCGATCCCTGGAGGCCCCTCGCCAGACCGGCATCTTCAAGGGCACCGTCAAGGGCATCGACCACAACCAATATGTCGTCGGGGACTTGCTCTTCCAGTCGAACTACGGCGCCGGCGTCCGTGTGTGGGACATCTCTTCAGTGCCCGAAGACCCCACTGGTAACTCAGTTTGCGAAATTGCATACTTTGACATCTACCCCGAGGACGACTCCCTACCCGGGGGTGGTGCGATACAGTTCTCCGGCACGTGGTCCTCGTATGCCTATTTCAAGTCGGGCTTCATCTTTGTCAACACGATTGAGCGCGGTGGCTACCTGGTCAAGATGACCAAGAGGGAGGAGTGCAAGCCCAAGAGCTGCAGCGCCGACAACTGCCTGCGCGCCCTGAGGGCCTCCAACGTTCCCGGCCGGCTAGAGGAGAGCCAGGCGTTCTGCGGGGAGTTCACAAAGACCTTCATCGCGGATATTGCGGTTGTTCCCCAGTATGCCGCAGAGGCTTGCCCAACCAACGTCATCTCTAGGGTGAGCTCCGCCTGCTCATGCTTGCCAACTCCCACTGCATAAGTGCTCAGCGACATGCTGAGGATATGTCGTCTAGGGCAAAGTAGTCAGGATCACCTGTAGATTATGTTAGTAGTCTTTAATGTTGAAGTCCAGCCAGTGTTCAAAATAACTAGGGTTGGCATCAGTGGTAGATCGTTCCGCCAAGTTAGCGAATGACCTTTTAACATATGCTCAGTGAAGGAAAACTATTACATTGCTGAGAATGATTTGCCAGCGTACAAGGATGACTCTATGTTAGTCACATGACATTTCACCAGTATAAGCCTACTCTCCTCCCGCCAGGGAAGGTTGATTGACGGAAAGAAAGTTGGTTTGGTTTATGAGATGAGCGGTAGCTGTGTAACAAAGCCGTCTCTATACGCCATCCATCTTCAGAATAGCTATGCGTAGTGAATGTTTATAGAATACAGACACAATGCGAGGTTTATGCAGGCTGACAATTCCGTCGATGAGACTGTTGCAGAAGAGCATCTTTTCTATCAACAAGAGGCATCGACTGTGGGGGCAGCACTGGTGTCGGCGACTCGAGAGGAGGCGGCACCGGTAGCGGGGCCGTTGGGGGGAGCGCCGCTGCCACCGCCGCCGCCAGAGTTGGAGTTGACAACACCGCCCCCGGCATAGTAGAAAGCGGCGGGGGTGACGCTGCTGAACAGCGTGGTGTTGATACCAAACGCCATCCAAGCAAAGAGACCGTCGGTGATGCTGTCGCCGAGCAGGGTATACTCCATCAGCGGATCAACTCCGTTGGTGGCAGTCTCCTCGCCGAAGATGCCACCATTGGCGTTGGTGGTGAGCTGCTGGGTGTTGGTGTTGTAAGGGGCAAATCCTTCGACAGCAGAGATGAGTTCCTCGTCGAAGAAGGCCTGACCGACGTGGCTAGCAGTGTTCACGCTGCCGAGGGTGTTGTTGGCGGAGATTGTGGCGTTAGTGTGGACGAGCAAGTGGATGTGGGTGGTGCGGGAGGTGTAATGGCCAGGGAAGATGGACTCGAACTGGACGACACCGTCATCGTCGGTGAGCTGGATGCCACGGAGAAACGTGTTGTCGATGTTGCTCTCGTCGGAGGAGTCACCGTTACCCGAGACGACGATGCCGCTGTAGACGCCGGTGGCGTTGCAGTGCCACATCTCGAGATAGACCTTCGGCACAGGCTCGCAGGTCTCGACGTCAACGACTTGGTAGTCTAGGGTGATATCTATGCCCTCTTGGTCGTCGATGAGGTTGCGGCGTACGTACTCGCCAGAGACGTCTGTGATAGGGGTGCCAGTCAGCACATGAGATCACGGAGGGTTGTCTGCCAAGACGCTACCTGGGTTTTACTTACAGTAAGGGCCCTGAGTCACCTCGGGGGTTAAGATGCAGGACTTGCTGCCGGAGAACAGGGTGGCAGCCTTGGTGTTGAGGGTGTAGCCGAGGTTTGTCGCGTTGTGGCTTGTAGGAAGAACGCCGGCGGAGTCACGCTTCTTGATGTTACGCTTCTGGCGAGCCTGCTTGACCTGGAAGGTGCGGCGAGCGATATTGCGAGCCGTGAAGCCACGGGCTGTGAGCTTGTTGGCGCAGTGGCCGAGGTTGGAAGGCTTGACAGTGCTCAAGAAAGCGCGGCGCTCAGCAATTTCCTCGGCGAGGTCGTGACCGGGGTGGGCAACAGCTTTGGAGAGAAGGGCAAGGGCGGTGGCGACGGAGGAGAAACGCATCCTAACGGTGGTCTCCTGAATTATGAAAGAAGGGCAGTGGCTTAAGTGAAGGGCTCTAGGAAGCGGGAGTCGTGTTATTGAAGAGTGAGTGTGATCTGATAATGAGCATCTATCCTATTCTTGCCGGCTTCGATCTGGAGTTGTTATAATCAATGGGGCCCTACTTGAACTCTAATCACATACGAATCCCTCCACGAGCCGCGTCACCACGTTGACGCAAGTTCGTTGCTCAGCTTGCAGTGTGGATACAAACCCACCATCGATCTTCCCAAGCCTCGTTCACTGGGGATGTGTGGGCGATGGAACCAGTAGGCTTCTAATTTCCTGGACTTCAAAAGAGGCAGAGTTCTTAAAGCAGAATAGACAAGCCTGGCTCTGAATATATTTGACACCAGCATTCCCCTTTGTAGAGATGACCGTGGGAACTCGGTGCTCTCACCAACATGGGTAGTACATAGTATTAAGTCGGGATTAGGACGACATCGAGGACGACAACAAACTGGCCCAATCTGGGGCATACTCTAGTTTCATTGGCACAGAGATCATTGTAAAACCCTTATAGATCCAAATACCTTATCAGGATCTTAACCGGTTCTTCTTAGCCTACAACCAGCCATGACCCAAGAATAACAAACCAACCCCCTCGCGGATACTACCTCCATATACTTTACTTTACATTATCCTTGCCTTCCAGCACCCCGAAAAGCACAATGTAGTGGGCGAGCCAAGCCAAGCTTTCGGATGTGGTATTACGCGCAAGCTCTTTTATTCAAGGCGGAGTCGCCGTCGTTTAAGCCTCCTTTCCTCTGGGAACACTCCCACATGCCGAAACAGATCCCACAAGACGAATAGGGACATTTTTTGGCATCGCCCAACCGACTTCGGCTGGTTTCTTAACTGACATTTCAACAATAGACTTCGAGAAAGGATCATGATTTGTACCCGAATCTGAGCCACATCGTCATGGGTAGTGCCGATCACGTTCAAGCCAGATCGGTATATTGCTCATGACCGTGGGCTCCGATCTATTCATCACACTGGAATAAGCCACAACTAGTCCAGCATATCGATATCCATACCCATTCTAGCTCCGGGTTATCGTCGAAGAAGCGGTTTTGATGTCTCCCCCCACTTTGACGACGTGGTCATGCCGTCGATGCGAGACCTTCAACAAACTTTTCAGAACTTTTGCTCCGACAACCATCTTGTCGAAATGTCAAATTGGCATCTCTGAGGCTCCAGAAACTCAACCTCTCGCGAGCCTTCATCTTGTGGTCTGATACATCTCAACGTCTGACAGTTATTGAAGCAAGCATAGTTTCTCAGAAATAGGCTCGGATGCGATCTATTAATTAGTACATAGTTTCAACCTTTCCTCTGAACCACTGTGGCCCAACGAACAAAAAGTCATCATGATCTCTTTCCATTCCCCATCCGTCGTACAACTCTGTCCGTTAAATGCTCTTGCGCGTCTTTGGCGAACAAGCACCCAACTATGGCAATAGCCCCGAACCCTAGACTTGCTAGATATACAGTCTCAAAAGCCTTTGTGTACGCATCGGGCAATACTTTCGTGACGGCAGCCTTCACAGCGCTGGTCAAGCCGGGGAAAGCTGCCAGCTTTCCTGCCACTGCCGCTTTGATAAGGCCTGGGAGTTGACTCTCGGGCAGTCCCGCGGCGACAGCCGGGCCGCTTATGGCCGCGGGAATCTCGGTAGCGAGGCGGTTGGACAGGATAGTGGTATACACAGCAACGGCGATAGACCCCCCAGCAGAGCGGATCGACGCCAAAAGACCCGACGCGAGCCCGATGTCTGATGGCTTGCAGAATAGCGGAGCCAGAGCGAGAGATGTCAGTTCAATAAAGCCGACGAAGAAAGGCCCCAGTATTGTCAAGGCGATTCCGGCATTTAGCGTTTCGGGGGTCAAGGACGCGAGAGCGCCAACGAAGCCAACCATTGCAAATGTCGAGAATACTATCCAATATCGGGCATTTCCTCCCCATCTGATGATTACTCCTGCGCAGATCTGGCCTAGTGCTGTCGCACTGCCCACAGTCGTCTGCAAAAGGGTAAGTTGATGAACAGGTATGTGCATCATTGGAAGATCCGCTTACCGAAAGCCAGCCAGCGTATGTAATGTCCGTTGTGTAGAGCGCCTGAACCTGCTGCGGCCAGAGAAGGACAGCGGAGTAGTAAAACATCTGTCGCATGTTTAGCAAAAGCGGACAAAGACCGATACCGCGTCTACCTACGGTTGCAACTGTCGCGCAGCAGACCAGCGACATAAAGCCCCGGTTGGCGAAGAACTTGACCGGAATAGCAGGATATTTGAGGTCCGCGAACGCTTCCCAGCAGAAAAGTGCCGCGAGGAGGGCAGTGCCGATAACCAAAGTCGAGATGGTGGCCGCCGAGTCCCAGGGGAACATCACTCCTCCCCAAGAAACACCCAACAAAAGGAGGGTAAGACCTACCGTCCAAAGGAAGATCCCAACATCTTTCCCCATATCAGCATTATAACAGGTAAGTTGGTGGGGAGTTGACTCACAGTCAAGTTCCTTGAGTAATTCACGTTTGGTCTTGCGGTCATGGAGCAGATCGAAAGTGGGTGGATGATAAAACAAATAGAGTAGAACGATGGCGAGACCAACAACGATGATGTTGATGTAAAAGCACCATCTCCAGCTCAAGTTGGGGTTTTCGACAAACTTCCGTGCTGGTCGGTATTAGCAAAGAATGGCGCTTTTGTCGTGTAGCAGATGCTTACCGATGAAAGGACCAAAGGTCGGAATAGGGGCGTTGGTCAGAAATATCAGAGACAGCACGTTGGGACGATGCTTATTGGGAACTAATTCTCCGATAGCAACGTTAAAGCTGAGCTGAACCGTCTCACCCAGGCCATACACGGCGGCGCCAACAATGAGAGTTTCGACATTCTTTGCGACAGCACAAATAACGATACCGAGCATGGCGACAATGTTACCGCCAATGAAGAACCAGCGTCTGCCGAAAAGGTCTGACAAGCGGCCGAGGATCGTATACGTAAATGACAACGACAGCGTTCTCGCGATGTTTACCCAGGATATATACGGGCTCGGGCCTAATAGCCGAAATTAGCTTCTAGGAATGAGAGGTAAGCATTGCGAATTCTCATACCAATATCGGCATTGATAAACGTCAGTACGTTGGTTGGCAGTATCAGAAAGATGTAGGCTGATATCGCCGAGAGGCAAAACCCCTGTCATGGTATAAGTCACTGGATGAGGAAATCACATAAAATTCAACTGACCGCCATGGCACCTAAGAACTGGGGAGAGAAGTAGTATCCAGGAGGCAGATCGTCTCCCAGCGCATCCGAACATATCGAGGAGGCGTCATCTCGGTCGATCGACAGGTCGAGATCGCGATACCTATTCATCGACGTCCCATCGTGCTCGTGGTAGGACTCAGACTTCGTGGTGTCCATGACGAATAGTCAGGGGACTGATATGCGGGAGCCAGCTCACACGGAATTGTTGTCAGGTGTTCGATGAAGAGGATCGAGTTTGTCGAACCGCCATGAAGAGATCTGCTCCCTTGAACGAGGCCGTGCTCGAGTCTTGTACACCCTTGAGTTAAGGTGTCGATCTGCAAAAAGGAAAAAGAAAAAAAGGACGAACATGGAGGAATGTATAAGCAGCAACAGAAAATGATAGATGACAAGCTGTGTTGAGATGAACTGGAGGGCACAGAGCCTGTGTTCGGCCCGCCGCCACTCCCTCCCTAGTCATTCCTGATTAATAGTACATAGTAGCTTGTGTGCGCAAGCAAGGTCTTCCCCGGAGAGCTCGAACCTCTCCGAAACTCATTCATGGAATCGGTTTAGGCGACGAAGGCCTCTCTCTGCGCTGTTTTGCGCGACCCGGCAGGGAAGAACACTGGACGAGTTGAGGTAGGTGTCTGCTGGTGGCACATGTTTTGCAGGGGTGGCAGAGCTGAGAGCTCAGTGTCAAATCATGGGATTGGTTGAGACTTGGGAACGATGGTGTGGTAAAGAGTTCCCCGGGCTTTGAAACCATATCCCGAGCTGGTCCGGGAAGCCGTCTCATCTGGAAACGGCTACTGCTCAATATACACCACTTCATGTACTCGGAGCAGCAATAGAAGCATTCATATGTCATGCCAACTCACAGGAGCTTCGTCGATTGACTCGCCAAGGCTGGCAGTCCGCCAAGTCTACACTATCAGCTTGCTCGCCACGAAGTGCTGCGTGTGGGTTGAGCAGAGCATGAAAATATACATAGAAGTGGTTAGTCGGGTTGCCAATATAGGGTCTGATAACCTTTATGCTGGTGGGCTTGTTTTTTGGAATTATATTGTTACAGTCGACTGCCCTTCCAATTGGGTTCTCGCTTCTCGGAAAACGCCTTGAGACCCTCGATGATATTCTCGCCCTTCTGCAGCTCCGCAAACTCGTTTTCCAAAGTCCATTCGGTCGCCTTCTCTACCGATGCCGTCTCCCAGCCCTGTCTCAACCCTGCTCTGGTGCAGATGATGGCGTCTGGGGAATTGGCCGCAATCATTTTCGCATAACGCACCGCCTCATCAAGAACATTCTCCTTGGGCACCACCTTGTTCACGACCCCCCATTCTGCCATCTCTTGTGCCGAAACATTGCGTCCCGTTAGTGCAAACTCACTTGCTCTTTGGAGGCCGATTGTCCGTATAAGCCGCGGCAGAGCGCCGCCGATGGCCGCAATGCCTCTCTTGACCTCCGGAAGTCCGAAATATGCATCCTCTGCGGCTACGACAATATCGCAATTGACAACAAACTCGCACCCACCGCCCATCGCGAGGCCATTGACGGCCGCGATGACGGGCTTCTTGCCCAGTCGCCGGCTCAAGGGCGTGAAGGCGGGAGCGTTGCCCATGCGTTTACTCGGGTCGGCGTTGGCTGCCATGCTGGCGCTCCACTCCTTCAGATCTGCCCCGGCCGAGAACGCCCGTCCTGTCCCGGTGATGACTGCAACGCTAAGATTGGGCTCTTGGTCGAACCACTTCCATACTGAGTTCATCTCCCACTGTGCTGCTGTGGACATGACGTTGAGGTCCCTTGGTCGGTCCATTCTCACAAGAAGAACACGCGGTGCCGGATAGGAGAGCTTGAGAAACTCCGGTGTCGCCGGTGGTGACGTCTGCTTTGGCGAGGATGTCATCATGAATAACGGAATTGCTGGGGTGTCCGGAAACGTGACCCAACAAGGTTTGGTGTAAAGATCTTGCAGATTTGTGCGGTAAGTCACGGTATTACACTGTTTGCAGTTCGTAGGGAGAGCGTATGTAAGTGTAAGGCTCACGTCCGCATGGCACGCATACTGGCCCTGCGCTTGACGGTGACGGCTGTATGTTTTTCTTCTTCTTTTTCAGGCCAATGATTCTTACTTTGATGCGCTTGTCCAATCATATTTCCCTCGACACGTTTCCAGAGTTGCAGTGGTGGGGGAATGTGAAGCACGGCAAACGTGAGTTCCGTGCCCCCGCAGCCTCTCTGGAAATACAATTCCGCATGGCGTGTTCAAGTGGGCATGGAAATCACTGAGCGGAAGTGTTCATGCTCGTTCGAAACCCGTCACTGCGCATTGGCCAGGATACCCAATGACGGCGTGCATTAGGCATAAACCCAACCCAGTTAGAAATGTTCGTTAGTCAACCTGGTAAGAGTGATTGGTGGAAATGCTACCGCCCCTACACCATGTATGGATGATACCCAAAGCTGTGCGGGATTCGTAGGATCTAATAGACGATCCAAGCAACTAACAACAGCCACATTCATCTACAGGAATGGCCGCTCCCAGTACCAGAAACTCAGTTCCTTGACGGGTAGAAAACCAGTATCCCGCTCTCGCCGGCGCGTTGCCTCGATGCCGGATGCTGATCGGCAACCACCGAACGATGGGCTGGGTAACGTTCTAATGTGGTGAGCGATGTCGGTTGAGGAGGCGCACAGCTGGGGCTCGGTGAAGGATATGCCGGAGGCGATGCTGAGAAGCAAGAACGCGACTAGAGATCCTGCAGTATATCATGAAGAGAAAAACTCGCAATACTTCGCGTCACATCTGAAGACGGACGTTAACATATCGCTTCTCAGCGATCAAAAGGGGATTATGAAAATAAGCACATGCATCGGGATATAAGTCTCACATCAAAACATTTTGACAATAGCAACACCGCGCCGATGGTTTAGTGGTAAAATTCTCCGTTGCCATCCAGCAGCGTCGGGGAGCCGGGGGTTCGATTCCCCCTCGGCGCATTCACACTTTTGCCAATATGATGGCTGCTTTATCATCTATATTCGTCAGGCTGGTGAAACAATTTTGGCTGTCGTACGGATACAGAGCTGTTGGGGACAGGCCGTTATAGTACCTCTTAAACAGTGTTAAGGAATGGATTTTTTTAGCTAATCTGCTAAACATATCTTGGTTTTGTTAGATGTCGCATTATTCTGGCAAGCAGCCGTGGAAGGCCTGCTTTTGCTTGCAGCATCTTGGCATGGCCATTCGATCTGGATGGATGCATGCTAACGATCAATCACAGAGCCACAGCATTTCAATGCCGTGCCCCTTCCGTGCTCTGGCCAACCCACATGCGCGTCTCAAGGGTGTCACCGGGGTAGACGACATTCTTGAATCTGGCGCCGTACGCCTTGAAGCGGCGGGGATTGCTGCCGCCCAGCGTCTGCAGCAGACCATGTGCGACTATGATCCAGGTGCCGAGCTGCTGGGGAATAGATCCCTTGAAGCCGGCACGCTGGCTCAAGGCCTCGTCCGCGTGGGAGGGGGGGGGGGTGAGGTTGTAATTACCGCGGAGCCGGTACAAGAGCGCCGCCGCCGGGGCCGTCTATCCGTCGTCCATGAGGAATTACCGGCTAGAGAGCCGCTTTGACTTTTGGAGGCACAGACACAAAGGTATTGTGAACTTCATTGGGCAATGCCCAGCTGAGTAGTATCAATATATTCCCTTTGTTACCAGAAAAAGCAATGCCAACTCAATATCCTACTCTGTACCGACGAAATTCCGGTTCTCGAGTCGAAGCCAAAACCGTACTGACCTGACACTGCTGCCTCATCACACACTAGATGCAAGGATGATCGTGGGAAACGTGATCCACGACGACGACGGCGACGAAACCGCCCAGAGGGCGATAAGAAAACAAACGTGTCCTCGATCTCATGAGAAATGCATGCGCTCGCCCTTCCGGCTACCCACGGTGGCAATGTAAGGCTTCCGTCACTCGGCCACACTGCCACCTGTCATGCAGATGTCGTACCACCCTCTACGGACGATGGCTGCCATGCGATGTATATGTCCAATAAGCTGCCACACCCTTGTTACACGATTGATGTGAGCAAAGCCGACTCGTCTCCGAGTCGATCCATATCAAGCGTGGCCAGCAATGGCCATACCGCCATGCAACCGTCGTGTTCCCTTTCATTTTGAGCATCCCGCGATAACCAAAAGACGACCAAGTCGGCCATGCTTTGAGTCGAGGATCCGAAATCGGGAACGCAGTACACCCGCCGGCTGTCGCAACCATGAAAATATACACATCACGGCCCATTGATATACCTCGAGATTTGAACCTCACCGAGCTGCTCCACACTAGTGTGGCCCCATTGCCAGAGTCCCAAGTCATCGCGGCGGATAGTCTTACGAACCGGAAAATTAGCCTCGGCGAGCTCAGGGATCGCGCAGGGAGAATTGCAAAGGGGCTGAAGGACGTACTGGCCCCCCCGGATCAGGCTCGTTGGGTTATCGCGCTGCCAAACAGCGTGGAGTTTCTTGAATTGTTCCACGCGATATTATGGACAGGAGGAGTCGTGTGCCCCATAAACCATGCACTCAAAGTCTCGGAGATTGGCCATGGGCTCGCTGTCTCGAGACCGCACTTTGTGGTGGCGTACGGCCCGACGATGGCCGCTGTGCAAGAGGCCGTGGACGTGGCTACGGAGGACCTCGGCGCACAGGATATAATCTGGAAGCGACCACTGATGATGTCGATCGTGGAGCCATGTCGAGGTGCGAAGCATATCCCTGATGACTTTATGGCTTCGACTAGGCTGCCCATTCCTCACTGGCCCGATACTTCTGTGCGCCTCGCATCAATTCATCTCTCTTCCGGAACAACAGGAAAATCAAAGGGGGCTGAGCTCACGCATTTCAACTTCGTTTCCAACGTCATGCAGCTCGTTGCCCTGGATGGCGGTCGCCGAATGTTCAACCCGTCATCGCGAACGGTCGCCTTCACGCCGTGGGCTCACATCGCCATGACGACGGCGCCCGTCTTCCTCGGACCGTACACGGGGATGTTTCATCATGCCATGCCGCAGTACAACATCGAAGAACTTGGACGACTCGTCGAGTCCACGCGAGCTACTGTGTTCCAAGGCGTTCCCAGCGTGATGCTGGCCCTCGCCGACTCCGATATCACGGAGCGCTACGATTTCTCCAAGGCGCAAACTATCATCGCCGGCGGGACGCCACTGAAGCCAGAACAGCTCTCAAGGTTGCTGGGCCGGGCTCCGTGGAGACTTCTGCAGGCATACGGCATGACGGAGGCCTCGGGTTACGTGGCTTATCAAGAGCATAACGAGGATGTACCGGATGGCTGTACCGGTAAGCTGTTGCCCGGCATCGAAGCCGCTCTGAAGAGAGAGGGAACGACGGATGATGCACCACCCGGCGGTCCAGGAGAGCTGTGGCTGCGCGGGCCCAACATCACACCCGGATACGCCTTCGACCCAGGCGCGAAGCGAGCTGCGTTCCCCGTGGAAGGCTGGTATAATACTGGAGATGTTTGTCGTATAGACGAACATGGTCGCGTGTGGGTTATTGGCCGGACAAAGGAGTTAATCAAGTATCAAGGCTTCCAGGTCAGTCCCATGGAGTTGGAGAAGATGGTCAATTCACACCCCCACGTCCATGAGGCGGGTGTTGGGCCACTATGGGATGAGAGCCAACTGACGGAGGTGCCTGCCGCATGGGTTGTGTTGAAGGATGATGGGAGGACGGCCAAGGGAGAAGTCATTGCCAAGCTGAGAGACATCCAACGAGCTGTGAATGAGCAGGTCAGCGGTTACAAGAAGCTCAGAGGTGGTGTCTGGGCCGTCGACAAGATCCCAAGGAACGCAACTGGTAAGATTCTCAGGCGAGAGTTGGTCAGGAAGATTGATGGCTTGTGTTCGCGGGAGCAGTCCGGAAGAGTATCCGCGAAGCTCTGAGTGTGTCAAAAAAAGGAAAGAAGAGATTGGTTGGAACTTGAACGTTGATCCGCTGTCAAGGACCCAGGCCTTGCAATATATCCTAGAAATAACTCCTCGCATTATAGGTAGCTCTTACAAGGTTTCACGTAACGGCAATTCACCCCACCATTGTAAAAGACTTGGACATTAAGCTTAATATCCACTCCAAGCGACCGCACTTGCGCGAACTCCGAGGCCATTGTGTCCAGAAACTCCATTAAGAAAGCCAACGTCCCCATAAGGTGAAGGGCGCTCCACGGCCACCCGTGACACGGTGGAACACGATGTCGTCTTCTTGCGCGACTGCCGCTGACTGGATTGATGATTCCACAGGGTGAGCAAGGCAGTACGCGGAACGGTCAGTATGGATGTTGACGGTGGTGCTTGTAACGTCTATGCTATCTCAGCCAACGGACCAGTTGGTGCCGGTAGATGGAAGATGACGGGCTACGGCCGAGCCGACTAAGCCCCAAGTCTCCCAAAGACGGTTCATGATTGGCTTCCCGGGGCGGCTCTGGGGGGTATTGGCCACCTCAGCATCGGGCCGTTAAGCGCACCAAGTGACGATGCGGATGGGTAGTTGGGAGTTTTGGACGTATTTCATCCGTATTGATTCATCATATGTAGTCGTATAGTCCGTTCCTTCATTAATGGGACCAATCATCGCCGGAAGGTCGTTACCAAGCGGATCGCCCTCGTGCCCGATCGCGGTGTCTCATCGTCGCCGGGCACGTGTTTGCATTACCCAAAAGCCCTTTTTCTTCGCTGTCAACCGCCATCATTTCCTCTCGCGTTCCTGTCTACGGAGCTCGTCCTGAAAAACATTCCTCCCTGGAGGCTCGCCTAGCGGCGGGCTTGTCGGCCCTAGCATGATATCCGCGCTACCCTTTTGCCCATACATGCCGCGGGTATGGCCCGGGACGTAGGTGGCATTGCGATGTTCTGCGGCGGCAGCGGCGGCGGCGTGGCGCCTGTGACGTCTGATGTAGAGCCACAGCATGACGGTGGCGATGGCGAGGGAGATCAAGATGACGGGGAGGAGAATGGGGAGGAGGTCGGGCCTCGTGCTGAATGCTTCGGTACCAAGTGCAGCTTGTAGCGTGAAGACGGGCCCGGTTTTGTTCATCTCCCTGCCTGTCAAGGGGTCGCTGTAGACGAGGAAGATGGTCATGTTGTTGGATTTCCGCCCCTCGAGGTCTTTGACGCGCGGGGTCCAGGGAAGCCAGCCATCGCCGCCGTTGAGGTTCGTCACAGAGAAGGCGGGTGCGCTGTCGGTGACGCCGTTGTCAACGTCGAAGCCGATAATAACAATGGGCGTGGCGGGGTCTGCGAAAAAGGTGGTGTCCCAAGTAACTTTTTTGGAGTCAGAGTTTGTTTGGATACGACGTATATGATATAAACAGGCCCAACATGGTCGCGCAACTCAGACACCAGGCGGGAGAGATTTAAGCTTACTGTAGTACGTCGACTCCACGTGCAGAGTGTTACCCCGTCGCGGGAAACAGAACGGCGAGTCATTGCCCACTCTGTTGTTGCAGACCGGGAAAGCACCACCGTAACCACGCGCGTTGCTGGCCTTCGGCGGCGGTGGCGCGCCGGTGCTAGTCGTAAGTCCGCCGCCGGTCGCGGTGACGGTGTAGACCGACCCGGTCAACGAGTACGGCGGCGGGCTGATGGTTGTGAGTGCACCGTTGCTGGTAACGACGGAGGGCGTGATGGTTCGGGCGCGGCCGCTGGAGTCGATGGTGATCCAGTCGTTGACGGGTATGTCACCTTGCCGGGGCTGGACATCGGCGGATGTTATCGATGCAAGGAAGAGGCTTGTCGCCGCCAAGGTAGACAACCATGTCCGCTGAATAGTTCCGAACATTGTCCTCTGTGTCTTGCGATTGGTGATGCTTCATGTGTCGGAGGGGCATAGACGTTGCCGGTAACAAGACATGGGAATGGTCTTTTTTCCCCTTTTCCAAAACAACCCGTCGTTGTATTAGTCCTCTCTCGATGGTCTCGATGGGGTGAGAGGAATATCCAAAAAGAAAAAAGGGGGGGGCCTCTATAGAAGCTCGGGGAGCAAAACGATAAAAATAAAAATAAAAACCAGGTCTTCAAAAGACGATTCGACAAGGGCCGGGGTTAAGTGAGAAAAAGATGACCTGATGGTGGACCACTCTTACTCAAGGCCTACAAGCTCGGCGTCCCGTACCTTGCTAGATCTCAAGTACCAATGTGCAGCACCGAGGCAAGGGAAGACGAGGCAGGAGAAGAAAAGAGACCCAGAAAATCGGGTGTGCCGGCTGGTGTGGTCTCGCGACGCGTCATACAAGCATGAGTTGGAAGGGCATGGATAGCAACAAACGAGCAAGACGAAGAAAGTTGAGAGGATATCCGTCCCAGTCCAGAATTCCCGGTCTTCAACGTCGTTGCGAGCAAGGCGCGGCGCAAGATGAAAATACAAGTCTTTTGGTGATGATGGTGACCTAGGCGGCGTTGGCAGCAACAACAGCAGCAGCAGCAGCAGCAGCAGCAGCTTAGCTGTCGGGTGGCTGGCAAAGAAGCTTCAAAGCCTTGAGAGAGAGACTTGGAGGGAAACGGAAGACGGACAGAGAAGGATGAACTCGAGGCCAGGCCAGTGGGAAAAGGGAAAGGGAGGAAAACGAGTGGAACGGCCTGTCTTCTTGTGCTCCGCATGTCCCGCTCTCCAGCGCCTTTGGCGAGGCGCGGCGCTCTCGTCGGCACCAATGAGGAGAATGCTGGGCGTGAGGGAGCATGCTTGGCAAGAGACAATCGCGGGCATGGCACGGGAGCGTGGCAAGCAGTTGATGATGGGCGGAGAACGCCAAGGAAGTAAGTAATAGGGTGAGGGCATGAGCCAAGATGAGGACTCACACACACGCACGAAACTTTGCAGGAGTATCCGTAGAGTGGGAAAGCTGGAAGCGTGGGACGAGTTCGCGTCGGAGAGCGATTGGCAACATTCGTGTCTCGGCAGGGCTCCAGACTTTTTGCCAGCTCACACCAAGGAAACCCAGAGCGCCACTGTTGATGCGGCATTGGCGTGCTGGGCGCGTGTCTCACGGCACACGAACACCGGTTACTATGTATGTACTCCGTATGTACGGTATGAATTTGTAGGTAGGCCTTGGATAGTCCGGGTGCACGCGGACCTCTTGACTCCCTCCCTTGTTTGACCCTGCCATCCTCTCTCTCTCTCTCTCTCTCTTAGGATTGATTGTTGGAAACACAGTCGGTTCGTTTGGTCTTGACACGAAGCTCGTCCCATCCGGCCGGGCATGTTCTTCATGTGGGAAGAGAATGTAACAGTAGGAGATGGACCCTGATTTTGACGTCTGACAGATAGGCTATTGACACGTCCATACATAGTAACTATGTACAGTGCAGCACCGAAAGAATCGTAAGGGAGGGGCTTGCTTATCCGTGCGGCCGGGAGATTTGGCCCAGGCATTGCAGCAGACAAACGCAGATGAAAATATAGGTATGTACATACGTCGCTGGCTACTCTCGCACGCGCACAGCACTCTTGGCGTGCTATGTATGGTGGTGCGCCCTCCTGGCCCTGACACTGGACTGAACCTTTTTGAAGCGAAGGCTGTACGAGCCAAGGAATGGGGTCCCTATTTGCCAAAGGTGAGTTGGAGCGATACGAATGGTGGGTGGTGGATGACAGGGAACATGGTGATAAGGGGGGCCAAGGCCTTGGGTTCATCGAGCAAGTCAGCAGCACCAATTGTGAGCCCCCTGCGAAGTCGTACCTGGTCACTCACTTGAGAGAGATCGTGGTTGCGGTGGTCCGACTCCATTCTAGTCGCTGTTGGGGAGCGTAGAAGGTCGGCTTCTCTCGATTCGGTTCACTGCGCCGTGTGCGTACGGCATTTCCACGTACGTACCGTATTGGTGTCTGGATTGCTGTAGCGTAACTAGTGTAACACCAGACTGGTCTGGTCATGTCCGCTCTACAAAGGAAACAATGGTCCGTAGTGATGGGACGGTTGCGGCCGCGAAGGATAGGTCGGACGGAGAGGGGGTTTGGTAAAGGACCCCCCTCCCGCCGAGACCTTGGCTTCCGATAACGAGTTCGCCCCCTTCTATGAATAGTCTGCTAGGACGATGCCAACGGAATTCTGTTCTTCTTGGCAGAAACCATACGTATCGCCCCGTGCAGTGATGGCGTGAAGCCCCGGCCGAAGATTTCCGTTGGCCTGGCGCGGCCGGTTATGTCAATAAAGGCAAAGAGGCGAAGAAAAACAACAAGAGTCGTTGATACGATGCGTACGTCTTTTCTGTCCCTCCCCCTCCGACTGACTGCCTCCCATCGACAAGTAATACTAAAAGCTATACTGAGTCGCCGAGTACCTAACCAAATGTCCAGCAAATCCCTCATCACTCAATGCAACCAGAGCCAGGCCCAGACAGACACAGGCGCATGCATGACCGATTAGCGGTCGCGGAGCCACTGATACTCCCTGAGCTGACTTGCCGATGTTGCAGCTGTACCTCTCGACTCGGCACACTCATAAACACCGCGCATTGCTGGCTCATCGCTCGAGACCACGAAATTGATACAACTTGGTTCTTAGTAACGTCCTGCAGAACTGTTTCCCGGCATCAGGAGCTTGGCAACTGGCTCAAGACGCTGCGGCTGAACTCGACTCGTCTCTTGGCGAACACGGAGAACCTACTGGGTAGGTCTGTCTGCCAAGGGCCTTGAAACCCATTGTTTAAACAGCCATGGGTGTTTTCCAAGAACCCTCTCGCCGTGGCATGATCATGAAACCTTGACGAACTTTATACCGGTACACTGTACGGAGTAATTTGGTATGGAATGGTTTGCCTTGCCGAGCTCAAGCCTGACTTGGCATTCAATAAGCGGCTTGGGCACCCAGTTCGTCGCCACACGGCGATCCATGTGATCGATCCATTCCATCTGGACGGACCCAAGGGGGACAGGCCCCCCCTCCCAACCATCGTCCTGCCTCGTCTCGCCATCATTGGAAGATGGATAACCCTTCTGTGTCCACCGGCGGTCGCTGCAGCTAAGGTTATCTTGCATGTTTATTCCCCCACATCAACCACCGGCTCCGACGGGTCACCGCCCAGGTAATATGCCGCTACGTCCGGTTCTGGGCAGTCCCGCTGCGCCTGGATGCACCAAGCACAATAGTATTGATCCGCGACTGCAGTCAGATGAAGCTCGACGTCTTTGCTTTGCTTCTGGCGAAGTCTCCCATGGCGCTAGGCTCTCCGGAGCCCGCAATAGTCCCCGACAGCGAGCTCCCCTCCATCATCCAAGCCGGTTCCAGTACCCTGACCTGGGTTTACGGCTCACGATGTCCTCGTTGTTTGCCTTCTTGGAGTCGGGTGATGGCCAGCCAGTCTCTCAAACACAGCTGACGGGAAAAGCAATGCGAGTGCATCGGTTCCGACGCAAGGGGATTCAATATGGGCAGATACGGTGCCGTCTGCCCATTCAAGCAGTCCCATTAATGCAGCCATTTCACACAGTCTCTCTCTCCCGCACACCTGTCTGGCGACCTACGACCGATAAAGCCCACTATCTTTCGTCGGCCCATGGGCCCATCCTGCCCCTCCATCGTCTTACCCGCCCTCCCCCGCCTGCGCTAGAGAAGCTCCAGAATCCCAAAGAGGGACAGAGGATTGCCCCCTCGCCTCCATCTCGACCAGTCGCCACACGCGAGAGGGGACACAAGGCCGTGTCCACGTAGGAGCATGTCTCTCTCATGTCCAAGTGGGGTTGACACAGCTGCTCTAAAGGCCGACCGATGCTTCGCTACCCGTCCCGCTGGGAGGCTTCCTGTCCGCTTCGAAGCTTGCCACGACCCTCTACTTCACCTTGTCACTGAGCTTTGAAACTGCTGCTCTGTCCTATCCGGCGGCTACATAATAGGAAACGCAGCCCCCAAGGTGGAAGCGGGGTCGTCGTCGTCGTCATCCGTTCAAGTATTCAGCCCAATTGGTCTCGATATGAAGGGGTTCAGAAACCTCGCTCTTGCGGGAGCAGCCGCCACGGCGGTTCTCGCACAGGAATGTGCCAACGTCCTCACACCCAGCTATAACGCCCCTCAGGTCGCCCCGGGCTGGCAAGCACAGCTCGTGGCAACGGGCTACAAGAAGCCGCGCACGATTCACGTCGATAGCAAGGGCGCGCTGCTCGTGCTCGACGCCGCCGTCGGCGTCTTCCGCGTGACGTTCGAGGACAATGGCGGAACTTGTCTCACGGTCATGGAGAGCAAAATCCTGGTCAACAACACCCGTGTAAGAAGTCTCCCTCGGCGCATCGCATCCCGGCTGCATAGCTAACGACAACACCGCCAGCTGACCCATGGCATGGCACTCTCTGAGGACGGCAAGACTCTGTACGCCTCCTCGGTGGACCAGGTCCTCGCCTGGGCCTACGACGCAGAGACGGGCACCGTCAACGCCGAGCCCGCCGTGGTCATTGATAACATGGCCAATAACGACCAGACTACCCGCACGTTGGTCATGTCCAAGGCCTCCCGCGACTGGCTGGTCGTCTCCCGCGGCGTCGACGAGAACTTTGACATTGACGCCCTCGATGCGTCCACCGGTCATGCCCAGGTCAAGGCTTTCGACCTAAGCAAGTCCCGCAACGACCCTTTCGACTTCAATACAGACGGCAAGCTCCTCGGCTGGGGCATCCGCAACGCCGTGGCCGTCGCCGAGGACCCCGTCACCGGCAACGTCTGGGTCATGGATAACTCCATCGACGACATGACGCGCAATGGCGTCGATATCCACGACAACAATCCCGGCGATGAGCTGAACCTTCTCGGTGCCGTTGCCGACGAGACCGAGCCGGGCAACTTCGGCTACCCGCGGTGTTTCGCCGTCTGGGACACCAGCATCCCACTCAACCACTCGCTCAAGGTCGGCGACCAGTTCTCCATGGAGCAGAACAGCACCATGAACGACACCCGCTGTCACATCGAATACGTCGCGCCGCGTTTGACCTTCCAGTCGCACACCTCCCCAGTCTTTCTCAAGTTCAGCAACGATGGCTCGCAAGCCTTTATGTCGTTCCGCGGCAGCTGTAAGTAGCCTTCTCTTCCCTTCTTTCGACGTCGTTCCAGGTAGCTAACCGGGATCCCAGTCAACCGCCCCGACCCCGTCGGCTACGCCCTGACGGCCGTCGAGTTCTCCAACGGCGAGCCCGTCGCCCGCAGCGACTCGACCGACGCCCTAAAGAGCATAATGTTCAATAAGGACCTAAGCGCGTGCCCCGGCCAGTGCTTCCGCCCCGTCGGCCTGGCGTGGGACGCCCAGAACCGCCTGTTCATGACATCCGACTCGACCGGCGAGATCTACGTCCTGCTCCAGAACGACACCATGCCCACATCGACAACCCCTGGTACCATCGTCACCGGCACCGCCAAGCCTGGCGTCGCCAACGGTCTTGCCCCTTCGCTTGAAATTGGCCTCGCTGCATTTGCTGGTGCATGGTTGTTGACTTTCTAAGGTGCTGCGAGCGAATCTCGTGACGGGATTCCTGATAAAAAAAAAGGTGGCTGGATACCCGGTTTGAAATTAATGAATGAATGATATGATGAGTTAGACTTAAGAAATAGGCGCAGTACGCGAGGTAACTTAACAATAAACGCAAATGACTTGCAGTTGACCTGGTATATCCTGACCCTCGTCAAAATCTAAATGTTTGGGATATCTTACAGCCTGCGGCCCAGATAACCAGAACCACAACGTGCTAATTGAGAGCTTATTGACCGCTGGCTCCGCGCAGAACATTTCATATACTCAGGCTCTCAAGAGTACGCGTAACACTAAGTTATTGGAAAATAAGCCTGACTCCGTTCAAAGGTTTCAGTAACGACAAAGTGCAGAATGATTAGGTGAGGCTACTGATTAGTACCGTGTTTAGCAACGCCGAGGTAGCAATGAGCAGGATCATCGTCTTTGTCAGTGACTCGGTCTTAGTTACCATCAAAAGCCGATACTGCAGCGCAAAAGGATGGGAACGCTCGTCATGGCTGTTTCTGAAGGCTGCGTGATGACGAGCTAGGTACGATTCTACTCGGTTTCAGAGACCGTAATGCTAAATGTCGCCCCTTTCACTATTAATGCTCAAAATCTTTGACAACCATCGTCAGCACGGTCAGGCAGGCTCTCATGTGATGCAATCTCAGAACTTGGTCGGGCTAACACAGAAGTCCGAGCTAGATGAGGGTCGGGTTTTCAACATCGCCCACATTGGTGTACATACGATGGCAACAATGTGTATGCTGTTGTCGTGGGAAAAAAGATCCGCGATGGACTCTGTGGCTAGGTAAGATTAACCAACTCTGGGGTATCGATCTATATCGGTGCTCCGACTCTGATGGAGAGAAAAGGAGCGGTCTCTCAGTAGTCACTTAAGCGCCTGAAAGTGGCTGATCAAATTCGTCTGCTTGTGCTTTTTCGGTTCTTGCTTGGCCGAACAATCTCTTTCCTTTGACAAACATCGTTTCAGCATGTCCATAATCTCCTGGGATTATTAGTTTCAAGTACCGCTAACTTTCTCAAGGGATAATGTAAAAAAGACTCCAGAATACTGTTCAAAGCAGCTCCTGCTCATTCTGTTTGTGGTCTCGGGTATGCATCTCATAAGCATCTGCCTTTCCACCATCTTCTACACAACTTTCTTCCCTTACACTAATTCATCAAAGCTGCAGTGTCTGAAGGAAGGTTGATGACTTCCTCGTTCTTTCCAGGTGCAGTGGACAGTCTATTCTCACCGAACTACCTTCACATATACCTTACATTCTAAAGCCAGCTCAGGTAGTCTTGGACCTGCTAATCTGCTTCAGATAGCTACACCAACGACCACCAAGTCCTGACACTTGGCTGTGATCAAGAGTCCCTTTGTCACTTAATGGAGCAGAATAGTTGAAAGCATTGGATAACTCAGAGCTTCTGTATTTCAAACCTCAGACTCCATTGCATAAGCAATGCCAGCCACCATGATCATTTCAAGTAATTGAATCCAGTACTGCGCACTATTAAGGCCATAGACCGATAGTTCCAGCATCAGAAGAGGAATCAAGTCACATCCAACAACAGTATACAAACCAGAATCAACCCGGCGCATTCCGGTTTATGAGTAATTACAAGGGGCTTGCTAAATCTCGACCCGTTTGCAAGCAGTCTCCTTCCATGACTGCTGCCTCTTTTCCCATAATCTCTCTAAATTTTGCAGTGCATTACTACCATGAGAACAAAGCTGCTCCAATCCTACTGTCAATTAGAAGAATACAGACGTCAACTCTAAGGATCGTTGCACTTTCCGTTACAGGAGCGGCCCCCAAGACGAGACTTGAAGCTCAGAGTTTCCAAAATGCGTACGACTAGCTGAACAAGAGGTCTATCTCGGGTTTTGCCCATCAAAATTGATCTTGGATGTTTCATCGAGCAGGTAGTAAACTCATCGAGGTGGAGAGACGAATGAGCATGAACGCGGATCAGGTATATCACGGGAATGCTGTGACTGTCCTACAAAGACATATGAGATGTATTTAAAGAGCCAAATGGCTAAAGCCTCACTGAAGAGGGAGAAATTTTCGTATCAGAGACATAAAGAAAAGTCGTTCATCGTACTTCTGGACCAGACTTGTGTGGCCAAGGGGGATCTTTCCGTGACATTATTTCCTTTTCCATTGTTTTTGTTCGTTTAGTTTCGTTTCGTAACGTCATGTCGTTTTAGTCATGTAGTAAGGCAGCTCCAGACTTGGGAGCAGCCGGCTCGGGACTTGCTTGGTGCATACATCTTGGTACACTAAGCACACCCCGACATAAGGGCTTGGGTTGTGTCGGAGGTCGTTTGGGTCGATCCAACACGGATTTTGAAGTCTCGTGTCGGCGGTTTGAAAAAATGAACAAACCGCCACCGAGGTTATTTGGTTCGGATGTTCTGCAGATGCAAGTGCAGGCTGGCGAAACTGATGGGCAGCTCCATGAGCGAGCTCATCATGCTCGGGGTGCGGCATGAGGCCGGGATCTCGACGGCAAGAGCCTCGAAAGCAGATCGGGCGCCTGTTAATAGATCATTAGTCGCTGGGTTCGAGGTTGGGAGAAGTCATGTAGTGCAACATACCCATGCCGTGCAAGCTGGTCGCCTCAATATTATGGGCCTCGACGTTCTGGTTCCTAACATGCGAGCTCTCTGCTTGGGCTGCAACAGTCGTCAGAATATATGGAGCAACCGACAAGACGAAGGGTCACTTACTCTCAGCAACGTCGGTTCCGTTTTCAAATTCGAACGACCAAGTGTTCTCCGGAGCCAACGCAATGTCGGCGGGGCAGCCGGCGGCCGCGGCATCATGCGACCCGGCCGAGGCGCCGAGAAGCAGTGCCAGCAGCACCGACAGCAGCCCCAACAGCCTCTGCCATGAAGGCGAGGCCTGGGCCATGTTGTGCGGGTTGTTTGGGGGTGGTGATCGAGGGGGGGCCTCGAAAGAGGATGGGTTCCAAGAGGGAAACTTTCTCAAGGGTTGCGGACACAAACACGTCTTTAATAGACGGTGTCAATAACCCGGCCAACGGTGGCCCAATCCGGGGTTGTCAAAGGAGCGGTGGGTGTGGTCGCTTGCTCAGCCAGTCGGGGTTTGTTGCCTTATTTTCACGATACCCTGCAAAAACATCATCGGCGAAGATGTCTGTTTCGATGAAGACCGGCCGGTATGGGACTAGCGTACACTGCATCTGACTTATTCATGCACTTGTGGGCTGGGTTCCTCGTGGTTTTCTGGCGGTAAGCCTTGTGTGGTTCGTCTCAAGACAATTCTAAGAGCTGGGCACCATGGGTGGTTTGTTGAGGATCCGCCACAAGCATTCTGCGACGAACCAGATCTCGTCGAGGGCGACACCAAGGGGGTTGGGCGATGATGGGCAGTGGGGACAGCATAACCACACCGCAAGACTGCAAGGAAAGATGCCCCACTGTCAGATGGATTATCGACTGGACGCACCAGGGTAGACGCAAGAGTCTTGGAGGGATGAGCCTGTTCGCGCCCAGCCATCCTCCCTCCTCTTTGTTTCCTGTGATGCGGATAGCCACCCAGCTGTGAGTCTTGGATGCACGAAAGTGGCTGCTCAGATTGCATGCGCAGCGTGTTGTGCACGTGAGAGAGATAGGGAGCACAACACAAGAGCAGATATCAAATGATTTGATAGGATGTCGCGTCTAATCATTCCTACGCCCAGAAGTTGCTCTTCAACAGGAGCAAGGCATTCTTGTCCTTGTATATGCTTTGATGATTGTACTTGAATTTTCTGCGCAAATCCAGACTGCATTACAGGTCTTTCTTCCTTTCTTTCCTCTCTTTCAATCTTTTGGCATCACTGGGCCAGAGAGCGAGCCTTGGCACTTTCCGCTGCCGACAAGCTACAAGTCTACCTCCCTTACCCAGACTGGGGCTTAGACAACCCAGGCAACTCAGAACTGTAACTTAATAGCATAGTTTGACAATTGGTCAAAGGCAGTGGCGATACCCGTTGCTTCAACGAATAGTATCACAGAATGCCTACAGTCCACGTATCAATGAGAAGTCGCGGCTACAACAAGGTCAGTAGTCAGTCATGGTGCGCAGCTGGTCACTTGGATCACGAGAAGAATAAGAAACGAGGTGTTCTTATTGGTTTTGTGAAAAGGCAGACACCTGTATGTAATGTACCGGCCAGCTACACCATGCGGCCTTTGAATTTATACAAAGAAAGCTCCTTGGAGTAGGAACAATGAGAAAAGATCTTGATCTCGAATAATCCAAGCACCCTGCAAAGCTGTTTGCTCGATCAATTGGCCCATGTTGAACCCACAGGCCGACAAATATCTTATCGTCAATGTCCCTTAAGCGGAGTGAGTCGGCTTGGGAGACTTGCGGGTGTGGATGCGGAAGCCGGAGTGGTGGCCGAAGCCACCAGAAGGTTGAGCAGCGCCAGGGACCTGAGGGGGGAAGCCCGGGAAGCCTCCACCGGGGGGGCCTGTGGGCTTCGGGCCGCCGGGACCGACAGGGAAACCGGGGAAGCCTGTGGGCTTCGGGCCGCCAGGGCCGGCAGGAAAACCGGTAGGGAACTTGCCATCGGTGGGCTTCGGGCCGTCGGGGCCGATAGGGAAACCGGTAGGAAACTTGCCATCCGCGGGCCCGGGGCCGCCAGGGACGTTGGCATCACGCTGGGCAAAAGCGCCAACCGAGAAGGCGGCGAGGAGGGTTGCGGCGATAACGTTGGCCTTCATTTTGGATCGGATTTGGGGAATGGGTCGAAGGGAACTGTTTGTCGGAATAGGACGTAAGAAATGGTTGAAAAAAGGTTTCGGCGAATGAATAACAAGCCCAGTGTCGAAGGACGGAAGAGAAGACTAGCTTCAGAGTAAAATGAAAGTGGTTGAGATTGAATGGAATGCAATGGAGTGAGGATGGAGTAGACAATCTTTGAGAGGAGGAAACCGACGGCTTATATCAATTTGGCCGTCGTACTCGACGCCTATCAATCTGGGCTCATGAGCTTCCGCGATGGCGTCAACCAGGCCAACTGCTGAGGGGGAGATCGAAATAGGACCATGTGGATCGGCCCAGAATGGCAAGCCATGAGCCTTCTGCAGCTCAAGAACCCTGTTTGTCCCGGAACGAGTTGCCACTATTCGGTTTGTCTGCGGCTCAGTCAGAGCTTGGAGAGTTGTTGGTCCGCCCCTCTAGCGCGTTTCGTTCGAGATAGGAGGGGCCGTAAAGTACATGGGTGTCAAAACGTTGTCAATATCCAACCGGTGGATTCTCAGGAATAAACAAGTTGCGTAAGCATTATGACTTGACTGCGTACGTAGCCCGGGGGCGGGGATGGATTTCAGTTGAGCCGATAGTGCGGGTTGCAGATGCGGGTGTTGACAATCGTGTTGACGGGCTCCTCACATAGTAAGAAACATCTAGACCGGGCAAAAAGGAATGGCCTCCAGTGATCCCCGTGGGAGGCACGGAGCTGAGCCCATCGTAACCGTGCGTTTCGAGGATAAAGTGATACCTATGCCTATATGGTCTCTCCACTATTCCCCTGTTTATTCCCCGGCGACGGGGGTTTGCTGTATATTAGAACTGTCGCAAGGGCCGCGGCACGTTATTACTCACCCTGAAAATCGCTCTATATCTGCTTTTGATATCAGTCCTGACATGTTCCATGTATTCCATCTTTAGTTTCGTCGTTACTGACAAGGTAAGGCCATGGCCTATGAGTTGCTCGTCATCGGGCAATAGCACGTCGCGTCTAAACGAAGCCAGGGAGCATGCCCACATTCTAAACAGGCTCGGCGATGAATGTTTGGTCGGGTCAAAGTGGCGAACATAGACATTGCCATTTCGGAAACAAAAACGGATCGCCGGATGAAGCCTGGCCCGCCAGTTTGCTCAACTGTACTTCCGACGATGATCCCATCTTCATTAAACGTTACCTTGTCACCCCAGTGCCTGTTCACCTATTACAGGCCCCTTCGCATCACCAGGTAGGAGCCAACCAGCCATGACTTTCGCACCGGCCTGGACAGCGGACGCCGCAGTTGCAAAAGCCTGAACTGGTGCACGTCATTCAAGCCTGCCACGTGGAAGTGAGGGAACAAGGCGCGGCCTGCATGTTTGGAGCTCATCATCTACTTCTGAAAAACCTTTCAGGTTCATGCACTGCCTCTCGTGCGCAATGTTCTACATGATGTTCCTTCTTAATCTATGCAGTCGCAGATGCGGTATGCAATACGGAGCATGAAGGCCGAGACAGGTCAGCAGGTGGAGCTTGTTACAGTACAGTTCTTGCACATATACCTTGGGATATACCGCGTATAGGTGGCTTGTTCAGTCGTTATTATTTCAGGTTTTCTTTTTCAGCTAGACACTGATCCCTACCTGTACCCTGCCAGCTGTGCTGTGCACTGTACCTATGTAGCCAGTTTTATATCACCGATTGCTGGGAACCACCAGTAGCCAGAGCCAAAAACAAGATTCGTCTGTGCTTCTGGGACAGCTGTCGTGGGTGAGGGTCAAGCTGTGCAAGGGTGCCCTGTCAACTCGTCTTAGACATAGTGTTGGTTCAGTCCAGAACTCGCCAGTGGAAATGCTGCCGTCTGATCCAAGTGTTCAATGACGCCTTGTATTTACAGCCTTCTACCAACGTCCTTTCAAACTCCCATTCTACGCTTCATGCCAGGTCGAGTCCGACAGCCTCGGGAAATATCCCTGGGCCTGGCCGCAGTCAAACCTCAGAACGGGCCACCTAGCACGCCGAGGACTTGCTTAGCAATCCAAGAATGTGTTTGAGTTGTAGGGCTGCGGAGATGTCAGAGATAAAGCCAGAAGGCAGTCTGGACGTAACACGATGAAAGGGTATCACGGCACGTACTGATACTCGTCCCAGTAAACCATAGTCGCAGCGTCTTCGCACAGCGTCACGTTTGGTGTCTCTCCATACGCTCCTTGCAAACAACTCCCATACTTTCCCAGGGGCGGAAAACCATACATACGGGGTGCGGCGTAGTATTCAAACTCTTCAAAAAGCGGCCGAAGATCTATGTTGACAGCCGCAAACCGTGAGCGACGTAGCAGGTCTCCCAGAAGATTGGTAAAACTCTGCAGTTGCTCCTTTGCTATCATGTCCACATAGAAACCGTAGGGAAGTTTTGATAGGTCCGGAGGTGAAATTGTAAGAACTTTGGCCGTATCATACGCAGCCTGTAGCTGAGTTCCCGCCTGGAGGAGAGCTTGGTAAGACTGCGAAGCACTTATGTTGGGACTGAACAAGATGTCGTTGGCCCCAGCAAACGAAACAAACAATGGCGAGGCCAAGGCGACTGTTTCCAACTCCGTGAAGACTTGGCCTTGTGGCGTCGCCCTCCCGAGAAAGGTGGCGACTTGATCGTCAACTGAAGGCACCGCAATCGTTCCGCCCGCCCCGGTGTATCCTTGGACCAAAATGTTGGACGTAGTGGCGCCTCCCACTGCATAGTCGTAAAGCGGGATCGACAAGTTTCCGGCCACATACTCGGGCCAGACGATGCCATCAGAAAAGCGGCCGTTGTAACTGAAGCCGGAGAGAGTCAGTCCAAGCAGTGGCCGATATTACTGGAGGTATTACTATGAGTCTGTAGGCCAGGAAGAGTTTGATACACGAGCCGATCCATTGCCTACGTATGATATACGGTTACTCTTTCAGTCTTTGTGAAAGCATCTGATCGCTCGACACTCACCATTGTCACTGAAAGAATCACCAAATACCACGATGGAAGAGAACCTTGGCGGGGTATCCCAGTATTGCGACTGCAATTTCGTTGCATGTGCCGCTGCCGACAGGGCGATCAGGATCCCATACGTGCATGCCATGGTTGGGGTTATGATTTTGAGGTGTCGCTAGATATTATACCGTTAGCCTTCCTCGATGCCGAAGCCAAGAACGTTGAGGTTGGCAGCACCGGATTTTGATAGTAAGAGATGACAGTCCTTCCTCGCGTCCGACACCTGGATTGCTAAGCATGCTTCTTGGCGTTGTTTGAGCCGTAAAACCCCGAGGGTGAGAACTCTCTGCAGGCAGTATTACAGACAGCATTCCATTGGCCCGTTGTACTAACGCGAATGGTGCATCTCTAGGATCTTAGAACTCGAGACACATTCACAACCGGGCAAGGTCATAAAAAGCTCGGAATCTTCTTTAATGATCTCGGGAATTCCTAACGCATGGTTGGTCAGTTGTTGTACCTCAGTCGTGCCTCATTTGGTGGCTGATCCAGCCATGTCAGGAAGACTAAGACTCTCATGCTTGGCATGCAACCTTGAGGAATCGATGCCATAGGGGCCAATGTAATGGTTGCAAGTATCCAAAGCTGCACGGCATGCATGCGAATTGTCAATGACCTTTTTGTGTTAGTATACTTGGTCTCCAAGCTCAGTCTTTTCAATACAAGAGCCGACTGACATTAACCAAGTTAGTAATACGCAATTGCTAAAAGCACGGAGATACACTTATCCTATATTCAACCCCTTTAGTCTAACAACTAGACATGTAAGAAACATTTGTTGTAATTAGCTAGTAACATTACTAGGCCTATAACACCTAGCGCTTTAACATGTAGTCTCCTAGGGTTACTATTAAGGAGTTCTAGTTTCTAGATATATACACCGCCTTTAAAGTAAAGTAATGGTCGGCATAGGTTCTAGGTGCTGGGTAAGAGCAAGCCATCCAAGATTGAGTCTCTCTCAACATTTCGACACAACTTGACTGTGATAAGCCCTGATGGTCTAGCGGTATGATTCTCCCTTAGGGTATTCCTAACATCGAAGTTTGGGAGAGGTCCCAGGTTCGATCCCTGGTTAGGGCCTTATTCCTTTGGAATTCTTCTTATTTATTTATACATTAAGCATAGTAATAAATACTGTCTTTCATTACACGCCCTAATTGTTTATTCTTTTGTTGTGTTGTACTTTTAGAGGTTAAGATAGAGTGCTAGTAACTTTCTATTAAATTTCTATATCCCTCCTTGTATTCTAGTTTCTTGTGCACGCCTGTAACCTATCCTTAGAGGACTTCAACATATGTATTAAACCTATCTATAACTTTATTGTAGATACCTTAGATGCCTCTCCTTCTATGGTCAAGCAGCGCGGAATACCCTTTAATATCTCTAAATCTGCATCCTTAGAATAATACCGTGTTGATAACAGCTCGTGGATCTATCGGCCGAGCTGTCTCCATTAGGCCGTCTCGACAGGGTTCGGTGCAGCATCCATGCTGCTGAGGAGTAAGACAAACATTTCCGACAGTCACCAAAGAATTTGATAGGCTAAATAAGATAGGTGTACCCACCTTTGTTCATTGGAGCGTATGCAGTCATCACCAAGTTCGTCTTGGCCTATGTAATCAGTCATACCACCTTCCCCTCACCCTTAAGTGAAGATATAAACAAGCACAGACACCAGAACATCAATCTGGCTGGTTGACTTAGAAATTCCTCATCAGACACTGCTTTTCGACGAACTCATCGAAAGCTCAAAGTATCGGCACCATAGAGGATGGGAGTGCTTGCTATTGGCGAGGCAAGGAGCCCCGCAGAGATGGTGCTCCGTATCTGCGCTCTAGCTGTGGTAGCTGGGATGGGATTAACCTTGACTCGGATGTTCCAAGTGCGAATGAAGTTCCGAAAGCTTCAACGTCAGGGATTAGTGAGTTCATGTTCTCCCAATTCACCTGTCAAAATGTGCTCATGCAAGACAAGCCGATGATGCCTCATTCCTTTCTATTTGGCCACCTTCGACTTTTGAGCCAGCTCATCTCTCACCTCCCAAAGGACAGCCACGCCAATTACATATCCCAAGCCATCTTCGAAAATTGGCAAACACTGTTTCCTGGACTGACGTCTTGCCCGCCCGTATTCTATGTTGACATGTGGCCGATGGGTCCATCCATCATGTTCACCAATGATCCGGATGTCGCGGCTCAGGGTGTAGCCGAGCCGAGCATCCCACGCAGCGACTACATTAAATCAATCATCAAACCACTTACTGATGGCCTGGACCTAGTCAGCTCAGAAGGCGAAACATGGAAGACATGGCGATCGCGATTCAACCCAAGTTTCAGCAACAAGAACGTGCTTGCCCTCGTTCCCGGCATGATCAAGGATGTCCAAGTCTTCACAGATCTCTTGCGCAAGCAAGCTGGTGTCGGTGGAGGTTGGGGCGACGTTTTCCCTCTTGAAGACCTTACGACGAACCTGACAATCGATGTCATTGGCCGAGCAGTCCTTGATATCGAGCTCAACGAGCAGACTGCGGGGCCCAGCAGGTTCAAGAAACACTTTACGGATCAGATCTCGCGTTTCGTCACGGGTCGAAACATCGTGACCATATGGAAATGGTACAGCCCTTGGCGGTTGTCGGCCATTGCTCGCAACACACATGCCATGCGCAGCGAGCTGTTGCCTTCCATTGAACGGTCCTTGAGTGAGAACAAAATCAAGAAGAGTTCTGGCAAAACCATCATAGACCTAGCACTGAAACCGATAAAGAGCGCAGCTGATGAAGAGAAGGCACCTGTAACGGATCAATTATTCATCGACACTGTCATCTCCCAACTTAAGCTTTTCATGTTTGCCGGCTATGACACCACGGCGACGACTCTTTGCTGGGTGTTGCACTGCATTGCCAAGAACCCAGAGGTTGCGCGTAAGCTGCGCGCTGAACACAATAAGATCCTCGGGGAAGACCCTGCGATGGCGGCTGAAAACCTTAGACAGTCGCCGCACCTAATCAACTCTCTCTTGTACACGGGCGGCATAATCAAAGAGGCTCTACGTCTAGACCCCGGCCCAGCGTCTCTGAGAGACGGTCAACCGCACTATAGTATAATCGACAAGGAAACTGGGGATCGCTATCCAACCGACGGATTCATCGTCTGGGACGCCATGCGCTCAAGGTCCCTTTCTGAGGAGCTGTGGCCCCGCGCCAAAGAGGTTGTGCCTGAACGATGGGTGACGACAAATGAAAGTGACCCTTTACATCCAAAAAAGCATGCATGGCGTATGTTTGGTGTTGGTCCCCGCAACTGCATCGGACAGGAGCTCGCAGTGATAGAAATGAAAATGGTGTTGGTGTTCATGGCGAGAGAGATTGACCTCGATTGTGCCTGGGACAAGTGGAATGCGAAGAGGTAAGTCATCATCCTCATCGCCTTAACCACAGTTCTTTTTATCTTGCTAATCTTCTGTTTATCGTACAGAAACCACACAACACCAAGGCCTGTGTGCGGAAAAGACGGTTGCTTCCAAGTTGGCCGGGGGACTCCACACCTTAAAGACGGCATGCCGATTCACGTCAGGCTCCGGTAAAGAGTGACGCATCGGTATTGAAGTTGGAAAAGGTTTTCTAGGGACGAAGCGCGAGGAAACTGTAGAAAGCAACAACTCGGAGTTTGGTCTGGATAGCAGCTGGGTCTAGGCCCTAGTCCGCCACAGTCGCCGCCCTCTTACCATTCATAAGCGCCTGCGGAAGCTTAAACATCATACACAGCTGCAGGAAATGAAGAATGCCGATAAGCTAGCATTGATGAGAAATAAATGATGTGTTGGAATAACACTTCCACGTGACCGTACGAGAACAAGAAGGGATGCACAGCAAGTATAAAGGACACGTACGGGCGACCACACTCTTAACTAGAGAGATGAATCAGACATGCATATCTTTGGTTCACCCTACATTTTAATACGCGGTACGATCGTACAAGTGCATTCTCTTTGGGTACAGAGAGAGTCCATTCAACATAATGTCATAATACACAGACGTCAATAGCAACCGCGTACTTTTCTCTGAGGTTTCAGTAGCTAGCCGATTGGCTGGATCTTATTTTCCGTTTGGGTAGTTTATTTTATCATGGATGCTAGGCCTTAATTAGACTCTGCATATGCTCCAGCTCTGGAAGCTTGGTGTCGGGTGTCCCATTCAAGGATCCAGCTGTTACTTGAAGAACTCTTTTGGCACAGTTCGTGTAGACGAGAGGAAGACTTTCACCATCAGTCAATACAACAAGGTCATTGGGCACCTTAGAACTACGACCAGCCGGGAGACAGTGCTTGTTGTGTTCCTTCTCTTTCTTTGTATTGTCATGTTTCCAGATGACTGGCAGAGTGCCACCGATCACTGTAGGCACGGCATCAACATCATCATTGGCATCAAATACAAGTCAGACTTGATCAGATCGTCTTGAGTCGGCGTTCTGTCGCATCGGTATCTTTCCCTTCTTCTTCGGAGTCGGCCCGGAAACGTTCTCAATCATGAATTTATCCTGTGCCGTACCGATATACCCAATCCACAGCTTATTAGAGGCCCGGAGAGCACTAGAATGATTGATGTTATGGACCATCCGCTTCGTGCGATTGACGGAGGGATATGGACTTGGGGATAAGGCCGTTCCCGGGCTTGACGCAGTTAAGATGGAACAGCGGGAGAATGTAAAGACCTCACCTAATATTGATCAAGGCGATACAGTCAATTGAATGTGGCGTCAATTTACTTTAAACCGGGCATCCGTCACTCGATGTGGTCTCGAACCGCAATTCAATCGTCACGATCCGCCCAAGAAATACCAAAGAGGATTGGATTGGTATATATTAGAAGGGCCAAGGGTGAATAAGTCTTTGCTCTTTGTACAAATATAGAAGGGGTTTCGGCCCGCGAATGAGTCCCAATCATCGCCAATATAGGTTGTGGTTCTACCTTGTCCCTCACCGTGATTCCGTCATCAAACCTAGTTAAAAGATCGGAAGTTCAACTTCGCGGGACTGAGCTGCTTCTTCGATATCATATGTGTCTGATCCATCCTTCCATGCCTCTTCGAGAACCTCGACAACCGAGCTGATGAGGCGGGAAGAGTCGTTTTCTAGAAACAATGTCCGCACATCGTCAAAGACCTGCTTCCACTCTGGGTGTGAAACCAAAAGTGGGACTTCCAAGCTGCCTATTACCAATGGGTAAATGAGCCCGTTGTGAACCAGCAGATGTTTGTTTGCGGGCAGTTCGATGGCTCGGTGCAAAGCATAAACCGATGCCACTAGGCGACATAGAATGACCTCTCGTGAGGGGAAGGGTATCGTCTTTCCGGCTTCAACCACGTGTTGAATTGCTTCGACAGATGGCCTCATCTTGTTCTCCATTCGCTCAATTCTTCTCACGTGTAAGACTGCTGTGTACCTCCAACAGTCCCAGAGAATGCATTGGGCATATAGCCCAACTTCTCCCGGCCAATCCCATAAACGAGCCTCTAATTCTTGCGCGTCGCTGCTCCTTATGTCGGCGAGAATATCAAGGAGAGTCCGCGGCATCCCTGAGACAACTTCGATGCCACCCATCCTGCCTCCTTGCCAGCTGTCTTGTACTTTGCGGAGGTGACGCCAAATGCCCATGCTCGGAGTCCTTCTCCCAATTACCATGGGCTGCATGTCCATTACCGATAAAACTTCAATGGTGTGTTGGACTGTGGGGTTGTGATCAGCTGCAGGTAAAAGGCGGCCCAATTCCGTTTCTAAATGATAGAGGTCGGCCATGAGCTGAAGATATATTGTCCATGGTCGACCTTGGAGTAACTAAATTGATGCAATTAGCCAACGGGGAAGCCAAGTGCCTTTCTCTTTTGGCAACGATTGGCAAAGACAGCAGTGGCGTAGTGCAGAAGCTTACACATTGTGTACAAATGAGAAGGCCGGCCGATACGGTAGATGCATCATAAGACTCATGTCGGCTTTCTAACTCCGATCGAAACGTTTGAAGGGCATGATCAACAAGCTCCATCGATGACACTGAGAGTCCGTCCTCGATATATGCTTGGATGGCTCCACAGACGTTGAAAAAGGCTGGACTTCTCTCAGCCATTGCCACAAAATGGCCTTTAAGCCACCCCTGACTGTCTGTGTTGTAAAGCCGATTCATTCCTGTGTGGATGACTTGGGACATAGGTTAGTCGACGGTGACAATAATGATAACGCTGATGACAACGTGGACAACACTCGCGAGTCATTACTCAAGAGAAACCCGCAGCAGGGATGATATAGCTTGCGGCAGCTTGTGACAACTTACATCTTCGGAACAGCTGCTGTTTCGGGTCGATGACGTCGCCGGTGGAAGAGGATGTCAAGGAAGAGATGCTTAGCTGTGACCCTTGAGTATCTAGTTGCGGAGCGGAGCGGATCTGAAGACCTTGGGCCCCAAGGGATGCAGGCGATGAAGAGATGGAGCTAACGCGGGGTTGTGGATCATCGATGGTCGGCGGATAGGATGAGGACGTTGCCGGGGTTGGATCTGGATCGCGGGCGGCACGCTCAGGGACCGCTGCCCGAGCAAACCGACCTCTCGAGGCTATTCCGTTGGTCCATTTAAGCGTAGTGTTGTAACCTTCACACTGGATCCCTCTTGTCTGACATGCCCGGCATTCTGGTCGCGTTTCGTCGCATTTCCGCTTCCGTCGCTTGCAGTTCGGACATCCGCCCCTCGAGCGAACCATGGGGTAGGTGGTACCGGCTCTGCGTGCGTTTATCTGGTTCTGCGCGCGTGGTCGTTGGCCAAGTCCGTTGAAGGCGGCGCAATAATTTTATTTTGTGGATGGTGAATTTGAACCCCTCCCAAACAGAGGTCCAACAAGCGCGGCCGTCGCATATATATGCCGCTTAGGGCATGGCACGGATACAACATCGGGGTCCAAGGTTGTAGCAAGCCGATGTTCCAGGTTAAGCGAATACAGGGGCATCAAACGTTAGCATTAATAAAGTTTTAACCCACGTATGATATCCGTACTCCGTACTTACTCGTCCAATCCCTAGCAAGTGACAGGGAGGGGTAGGGTGTCTTGTGACAGCCGGTTGACTAGGGTAGTTCAACCGGATGTGTGGGTGTCCCTGTGTCCAATTTACAATCCGTAGGTACCAATGGCCACGATTCGTAACTGGGCAGCCAGTGCTAACGCGTGCAGTACATTCAATTGCTACCACTCTACACGTTGATGGCACATAAGTTAGGTTTGACGAGAATCCTATCTCTAAACTTTTATCCATCCGGACAGGTGACTACGATAACCCATGATTATATGTAAGTATTACTGTTAATAACCTCTGGGAACGGGGGTTGACTTGGATACATGAGTATCATTGAAAATATAACTGTCAATAACCTCTGGGAACGGGGATTATCTGGTAGTCATGCCGGCATGGGAGGCCTTTGTAGAGGCACAATTTGTGTTCCAGCGCCAAGTATCTAAATGACTGACTTTCCCTCACGGTCATGTCTGGCGATGCTTTTCATTTTTGGCCCAGCATTGACGACAACAAAGTTACGGCATTTTCGGGTATGCTCACAATGGCCACTTCAACGACCGCACTCAGCCATAATGCCTCCTCTCTGCCACCGGGGACCGTCCTCTTGAGCAATTGTGAGACTGCTAAGCTTGTTTCCCATATTGTGGACTCCATGTTGACAGGTGATCCCAAACATAGATGGGGAGGCTACAGAATCGACCTCCTTCGTTGTTTCGCCTACTCCAACCTCGGACCCAAACGAACCTCTGGTATGTCGGTGCTGACACAGCCAACCTATTTGATGTTATGTTATGTTTTGTACGCACTGACATTTCAGTATCGCAGAACTGGACCAAATGGAGAAAGTGTGTGAACTACGGTTTGATTATGGCTGTAACGGTAGCCGCTTTCACGAAGTAAATGGCACGCCTCCGCTGTATCATATATCTCGTGGTCAGACTAACAGTTTCGGTTTATACTAGCCTTTCCATTCAAACCGTCTTTTGGCAGCAAATGACAGTTGATCTTGATCTTTCAATCAGTCGGCTCAGCCAGGGGCAGTCAGCCCAACTGGCGGGTCTAGCAACTGGATGCATCTTCTTCATACCGTTTACCGTCAAGTACGGTCGGCGGTCTACGTATCTGGTTTCCACTGCCGTATTAGCAGCCGCTGCATGGTGGACAGCTTCCATGCACACATATACTGAGATGATCATCACAAACATCATCACTGGACTGGCCGGCGCGATTAACGAGACTGCTGTGCAGATGACTGTAAATCCACAACTTTCTTTATTCACCCCCTGACGTTATCAAGTCTGGCTAACTCCTTTGTTTCAACAAGATTGCCGATCTGTTTTTCTTACATCAGCGAGGATCTGCTAATGGACTTTATTTCACCGCTGTTATGATAGGCAGCTTCCTCACTCCCTTGGTCGCAGGCGCACAAGCCGCCACCCAGGGATGGCGCTGGTCATATTACTATCTTTCTATTGCACTTACGATACTCTCTCTCCTGTTTGCTTTTCTGTACGAGGAGACCAAATACACCCCAGCCGTCATCAGCCAGCATCAAAGGACCAATGTCACCTCACAAGATCACGAAAACGATGTATCGAAGGTTATGAGTGCAGCGGAGAGCAGTTTCGAGCTGAATGATGCGCAGTTCTACGCCGCATCAAGCGTGAGAATCAACACATACCGTGAGAGGATGCGCCTTCTGTCTACTACACCAGAATCTCTGACACAACTCTTTATCCTGCCGCTCCATGTCATCACACTCCCGCATGTCATGTTTACTGCTCTCCAGCTTGCTTCGGGTGTTTCTTGGCTTATTATGTACATGTCTGTTGTTTCCGTCGTCTTTTCGGCACCACCTTACAACTTTAACACTCAGTCAGTTGGTCTTATGACTCTGGGTCCCTTTGTAGGGAACCTTTTGGGTAGTTTATATGGCGGTCCGTTCGCTGATTGGGCTGTCATGCGTCTTTCCAAGAAGAACGGATGGCTGTATGAGCCCGAAATGAGATTGTATCTCTTGTTTCTACCCGTAATTAGCATGGCAGGTGGGATAATGATGTTCGGAATTACATCAGACCGAGTAAGTCGCTCGAAACACCTTCTATGAGGCGATGCTTCTTCGAAACTGGAAGCTGCTAACAAATCAGGGCATGCACTGGATCTTCCCAAGCATCGGCGGCGCGCTTTTTGCCTTTGGGCTTGGTGCGAACGGTGATATTACCTTTACCCTCGTTATCGATACATATAAAGAGGTCATTCAGCCTGATTCCTTTTACGCGGTAGACGCTAACACTCATATTCGCAGCTCACCGGAGAGGCATTTGTCGGTATTGCGTTCATTCGTAATGCAGTCAGCGCGGGTGTCCCCTCGGCCCTTGTTCCCTGGATGTCGAGCATGGGCCTCACCAACATGCATATCCTGAGCGGAGTGGTATCACTTCTCATTGGGCTTCTACATGTCCCCTTTATTATCTGGGGTAAGCGGATCCGAGCCGCTCTGGCGCCTCGATATTGGCGACTTGTGGAGAAGCGCAAAGCGAGTTAATGCGAAAGATTGCACTATTATTACGTTGGTCAACTCTTGGCGCTTTTTTCAAGAAGGGCCAATATCAAATAAGAACAGCTCTTTGCGGGGGGTGATCGTCAACAGGACTTGTGTCAAAATCATGGCATCGTAGGTTCTTGGTCGTGGCCAGGTGGTTAGGTGATAGGTAAATATTAGTCTCGTGTTGTTTCTCGTCGCTACTGCATCCAAATTCACCTAGAGGAATCCCCTCGCTAGTTTGATCGAAGGATAAAAATGCACCCAGCAGAACAAGTTCTCACGTATAATCCATTTGATACCTCCGAATGCGCTGCCTGCTCATCATCGATGCATTGGTTCACACACAAGTGGTCCACGCTGGTGCGTTGTAACTAGTTGGGGCTACTCCTCTCTATAATCTTACTTTGGATTCTAGGCTCCTTGATAGATCCGTCCAAGATGGGTAGTATAGGCCGCGTGATCCTACTGCTACTGACGTTTGGTATCTAGTAAAAATCAAGGACTATATTGTAAACTATCTGGTAGACAAAATCGAGGTGTGATATGCGCATTTGTGGTACCTCTGCCCCGTTCGGGGAGAACACGTTACCGGGGAGGCATCATTGTCGTGTGATTGGCGTGTCGGCCTGCCACATCAACCCTAGTAATGATGTGTTGCCTCGGAAGAGTTGTCCAAGGTGAACACAGTGTGATGTACAGTTACTCTGTGTTAAATGCCATATGGCATACGCTAATTATTTGATTCTTGTTTCTTACATGCCGGCAATAAGAGGTCAACAACATGGTCTCGCTGTGATCAGCTGCGAGGAGCTGGTAGGATTGGGTATGGTTATTATGCCTAGTCCCTCTCGGCCTTATCGGCAGAACATGGTATTCTGATTGGTGGTCGAAAATCATTGACTGACTCCGCGATACTGCGACCCACGGTGTTTGAACTTGCAAACAGCCGGCCGGCGGCTAGTCCTTCCTCTATAGGATGTCACACCCGCCGCTACTTTACTCCTCACAATGCTCCAGCTTATCAGAGCATGGTGCGGTGCTTGGGATATTCTGGCCCATAATAAATAAGCTGTCACTTCTTTCAGGTATAGGTATCTCTTCTTGTACAGCCAAGAACTTATCGGAAACATCCACCCCAACATGATCTTTTGAGAATCGCTATTTATTACTCGAGAAACATCGGATGAAGCATCACTCTTTTTAGGTCCTGTCCACTCTTACAGCATACTTGCCATTGTTCATGATGTCTGCTGCTACTACATGGGAGGCTATTGCGTCTCGTCATCGAGATAAGCAACAGCAGGCTATTCCGCAAGATTGGATTATTCCACATTCGAAGCTGAAGGAATTAAACGGCACCGGAACAGCCAATGAAGGACGACTGGTTTCCCTGGAAGCAGCAAGGAAGTCTGCCCTGCTTACTGAGAAAGAGCTCAAGATCACGGAGAGTAATAATGCAAGGAAATTACTCGAAAGAATTCACACAGGAGAGCTCTCGTCTGAGGAAGTAACAGTGGCGTTTTGCAAGCGTGCTGCCCTTGCTCAGCAACTTGTGAGTGGCATTGGAAGCAGTTTAAGGCTCCTGTAACAGAACCTAACTCCGTCTATAGACTTCCTGCTTGACCGAGATATTCTTCGATGAGGGCATAGCGAGGGCTCGGAAACTTGACCAACATCTGAAAGCTACTGGCAAGCCGATCGGTCCGCTGCATGGTCTACCTATTAGTCTCAAGGTAAAAAGACCTCTCTCGGAAAGGCCAGACATGTGCTTCCAAACAGCTTACACATGATAGGACTCATTCGTGGTAAAAGGTCATTACGCGACAGTCGGTTATGTTGAATTTCTCAAGCGACCGCCGCCTACCACCAACTCGGCCATGGTGGATCTCTTGCTGGATGCTGGAGCAGTCTTGTTCTGCAAAACCAACGTTCCTCAAACAATGATGGTAAGTACACGCTATGTTGCTTTTGGAACTGGCCGCGGCAGCCAGAGTAACATTCTGACCCCCTCGTGTTAGACGGCCGATTCGGAAAACAACATCTTCGGGAGAACACTCAACCCGCGCAAGACTTCCTTGACTGCTGGCGGTTCGACGGGAGGAGAGGGAGCCCTCGTGGCATTCCGAGGCTCGGTGTTAGGCGTGGGGACTGACATTGCAGGCTCTGTCAGAATCCCATCTCTCTGCTGCGGAGTCTACGGTTTCAAACCCACAGCTGACCGGATCCCATTCGCTGGCAAGGTGTATTATCCATTTCCCAAGCTACGGATCCCTGGAATATCACCAGCTATCGGGCCAATTGCCAACTCAGTCGACGACCTCGTCTTGCTGATGGAAACGACACTCGCACAACGCCCTTGGGAGTATGACGCATCTGCGATTGATACACCATGGAGAATTCTGGATGATGCCAACAAGGCCCTTACCATTGGCGTCCTTCCCGAAGATCCCAATTACCCGTTACATCCTCCTGTTCGCCGCGCCCTTGACGAAGCAGTCTCTTCACTCGAAGCTGCAGGACACAATGTTGTTCGCCTTCCGCTGGACCCTTGTTGCGGTGCCAGTTTGGGGGGTAAGCTAGCTTTTACTTATTACGGCCTGAGTTTCTCTGGTCTAGATGCCTTGGAGAGCGAGATTGGAGAGCCACTCATTACTTCAGTCAGGGCAAATGTGCATCCATTCGGAAACGAGGGACCTCTCGTCTCGCCGGAATTGGACACAGCACACCGGTTGAGTGAATTCCTCAACCTTCGCGATGGTTACGCCGACGATTGGCGAAAGACTTGGCGGACGTATAAGCTCGATGTTGTTCTCGGGCCTGGAGCAACAAGCACCGCTGTGCCCCACGATACTTACGGCGTTCCTGTGTACACCGCGATGTGGAACGTGTTAGACGTAAGAAGATGCCATATATACAATGGTATGGGCCCCCATTGCTGACTACTCATAGTATCCCGCCGGTATCATACCGTATGGCTTCGCTTCGAAAGACAAGGACCCTCAATACCAGAAGGCAACTGCGCAATTTGAAGCAGACTGTGAGTGGCCAGCAAGCTTCTGTAACTCTGTTGCACCGTCTGATTGACTCTTTCTCTTTTTTGTTCTAGACGATCCCGAAGCGTGTGATGGAGCACCATGTGCCATTCAAGTAGTGGCCCCTCGATTCCGGGATGAGGAGTGTTTGCAAGCGATGCGGATTATCGACAGAGACATTCAGCGATAGAGCAAAACTTGGGCTAATAATATATTGCTGTTTTTGATTTTTCCTCTTTTCTGCATGCAAGCACTCCCAGAGTAACAAGTTATACCATTCAACTATTCTCATCTTGTACCTTGCCGGTGATAGGCTTCTGAAGCCGGCCACTTGACGGGCGAGCTCAGCCAGGGCATAATGAACCGGGTTTGGCTTCGCGCGAAGTGCCTCCTGCCGACGGTACGTGTAGAACTGCCAGACAAGGCCAGGGTTATGACGGAACCCCGCGAGCGACGCGACCTGGCTCACATCCCGGTTCTTCCATAATCCGCTGACCCCTCTAAAGGTTAAAAGCCCTGAAGATACCGACAGCCCTGCGCCTATAACGGCAAGCATACGTCTTGATCGTTTGAGGGCATCATAAAAGTCGGCGACAGCCACTGGGTCCAGAGCCGGTGAATTGATGGTGGAGTGGGCCATTTCAGCTTGTTCGAATATCATGCGTAATTTGCATCCGCCCAATATCTCTCTTCCAAGTCTTGTTCAAATAAAAGGCGGTCAGAGTGTGTTAGTTGCCTAGAAGAATATCGACAAGGCAGCCAACTTTGCCTGATGTCTGATGTGAGACTCATATTATACGACCAACTCACTCTGGGGCCAACACAATCAAGCGGGCCAATCACCCGGCCATGATAACAGGTTGTCACTGCCTTTAATCTAATTCTCACTCTTGCGGGGTAGATTCTAGATTTCTAGTGTCTACCCGTGATTCCTATGGCTCACGCCTACGATCAGGTTCTGCGTGATGATTGCAACTTTAAAAGAATAAAATCGTAGGATTCGTGCCCATATTAAAACAACCCTTGTAGACTGACGGTCTTTGGAATCAGCATTTCTCCATCATTAACACCCAATTCCCCTTGTTCATTCCATCGAGAATTCCTATAGCACCATAACATGGTTGTTGCTCTAATCTGTTCTATATGCTGTACCTGAACTGCTTATCCTTTTTGTCTGTGAGGTCACTATCAGGTGCACCGCCAGCATCCAGAATCACTTCCCCTTGGTTCTCTTGGGCGACTTGCTGTTCATTAGAAAGAGCGGCATCTCTTTTTGAGTTGTCTCTTGCGCAAATGTACCGATAGGCCACAATCTCAGCAAAGAGCAGGCACCAAGTGACGATAGCTGTGACCACGCCGTTGAAGTATCGTGGTTTCTTGGTCCAGAGCTGCGGAGCACCAATGCAACCGGCGCAGTAACCAACGAAGAACATAGCGTTGACTATAGCGCGCTTGGTGTTGCCTTTCACGTTGGAAGCAGTAAGGGAGAGAAGAATGGACCAAACCGCAGTGATGCATGATGACTGAAACTTTGTCAGCGATGGTGGCATCTGCCGGAGCAGAGAGACTTACTATCCAAGAGGCAGCTATCATACCCCATCCTGAGTCGGTAGAAAGCTTCATTAGAAGCACGTTGCCCACAAGCGGTGGGATAATGAGAACCAAGGCAACCAGGGTTCGGTTCTTGGGGAAAACCATGCAGCCGCAGACGCCGATCCATAGCATGCCGATTTGAACAGCGCCTTGAACGTGGCTAAATTAGTTGAAGTTTGTGGACGCAGTCAAGGTCATTGCCTACCTGATGGAGCAGTGTATAACATGGTTTCATACTTGTTGTACCCAATATTGTTGATCACAAGTGATGCGAACTGGAGATGGTCAGAAAAAGTCTGAACGCAACGGGGCTGGAATACTCACCGTCAAAACAGGAGACTGCATTGTCACCAAAACGCCAAACCAGAACACGAACCAGGTCTTGATATCCAGTGCCGCTTCCTTGAGTTGCGCCATAGAGAAAGAGGTCTTGTCGCCTCCTTCACGGTCCTTGGCCATGCGCAAGGCAAGAATCTGTTTTTGTCGGGCCGTTAAGAACCAAGCATCCTTAGGGCCGTTGGGCATGAAGAAATAAAATGCCACGCCAGCCGCTGAGGTGATGGCACCGCAGACAAGGAAGAGAATTCTCCAGGGGGCAAGGGAGAGCGACGTGTTTTTGGCGATGCCGTACATGAGGAGTGAACCGCAGATCTGGGCAACCCCGTTCATCGTAATCCACAGCCTACTACTGTGTCAGTTTCTATTGAATTACCACATCAATCAATTTCGAAGCCATGTGCTTACGCTGTTCTAAGAGCATGTTCGTTGCTTCGGTACCAGATACTGGTGATGGTGATGAAAGCAGGGGACACAGCCCCCTCGGCAAATCCGAGAAGGAACCGCACAGCAGCAAAGCCAGCGTAGTTTTTCGGCGCGGCTAGGCACATGCAAATCATTCCCCAGATCACACTGAAATCAAAGACAGAATCAACAAGTCAGCAAGATACACTGGGACCTGGTGATTCGCAAAGAGACAGTGGCCTACATTGTGATTCCGACAAATTTCGTCAGGTGGAGCCTGCTCATAAGGTAGATAAATGGGTACTCAGACACCAGTTGACCTAATATGGTAAGTTTTGGTAACAATGTCATCCAGTATACTATTGAGTTCCTTACCGACATAGAAGATGGACGAACACCAGGAGTACTGAGTACTGGTCAATTTGAGGTCCGTTATCAAACCGAACACCTATGATAATCGTGAGAACTAGGAGCTCGCTCGCTCGAGAAGCAGAGAAACATACGCTTGCGTAGCTCAGACTCTGCTTGTCCAAGTACTGTAGAAAGAAAACGAAGCACATCTTTCGGTGATGTTAGCTTGACTGAGGAAAACGGATTGCTAATTGTAATAATGGCTGTTCATACCATGGGCATGATCGCAAGGTCGATTTTACGCAGGACTTCTTTCTCTTCCTCGGGGGTATACCCGTCCCCTACGTCAACAATTTGTCCATTCTTCTCCTCCACGCCTTCCTGTGGGTTGCCATCGGCCCGCTCTTTGGTCATTTCGTCGGTGGCGCTGGAAGAAGCCATTCTGCTATTGAATTCCAAGCTCTCGTTGAACAGTGTCTTCCCCGTTTCCCATCAAAGGGGACCACCGTTCCAACGCCGAGCAAGAGCAGGAGAGCCGGCTTTAAGTCGCAACGAGCTGGCCAGATCCACGTACCACGCGCCATGTCCATTTATCAACCCGGGGTTGCATCCCTGTCCCCCCCACCAAGGATGCATATCAGGGTGTTTTCCCATAATCTTGCGATAGGCCCTGACGGCGGATGATAGCAGCGGTACAAATGTGGGGAGCATGCCACATTACCGACTGCGCCCGCTCTGCTGGAACAGATACCCGATGCCGGTATCGGTAATATGGCTTTGCTAGGACAGTTTTCCGCTGATAGGGGTACATGCATCCGACACAGTCTTCTCCGTTGACCAAAGTCACCAATAAGTCTTGGGATGACACTCTCCTTGGTGACAAGGCCAATCGGATAAATAACTAGCTTCAGAGAGGCACGTATCGTCTAAACTACTAAATTGATGCACAGCATTGGCGTCACGTAGATTTCCAACCCATTGCCTCCCCTCCATTATTTCTTACCCCATGTCCCAGGACGGTTCAATTTAATCAACTCAACCCCAAAAATGGTGACGGAAGCAGACCTCAAGCCCTGGCTGCGAGCCCCGGTCCGGCAATACATCCTTACCAACGCCACCATTGTGGACGTGACAGACGGCTCTCTCCGTTCCAACGCGGCTATTCAACTCAAAGACGGCCTCATCAACGCGATTCTCGACTCTACAGATTCCGTTATCAACACCGCTCGAGAACAAGGCTTCGAGGAAATCGACTGCACCGGCAAGTTCATCTGTCCGGGGCTCATTGACGCCCATGTCCACCTAGTAGCCGTCCCGGGCTTCGGTGACCTCTCCAAGGCTTTCGGAAACTCGAACGATGTCTCACTTCTCCGCCAGCCGTACGTTTGCGCGCAAATGCTGCACAGAGGTTTCACAAGCGTACGAGACTGTGGGGGCGCGCAACAGGCTCTGAAAGAAGCCATCAACGACGGCGTCTTTCCCGGTCCGAGACTTTTCATTGCTGGTCATGCGCTGTCGCAAGCCGGCGGCCACGGAGACATTCGCGGCGTGCACGACCATAGCGAGTGTTGCGGCGGCTCCACGAATGGTCTCGGCAGACTGTGTAATGGCGTTCCGGAGTGCATGACCGCCGTTCGCGAGGAGATCCGCGGCGGAGCGGACTTTATCAAGATTATGGGTTCCGGTGGCGTTTCCACACCCACTGACAGGATCGACCACCTTCAGTTCACCAATGCCGAGATTCAGGCAATGGTGGAATGCGCCGAGAATGCTGGTACGTATGTTACGGCACATGCCTACACGGCAAAGGCCATCAGGCATTGCATCGACAACGGAGTGCGGGGTATTGAGCATGGAAACTTTGTCGACGCTCCGACGGCGAGGATCATGGCGGAGAAAGGGGTATATCTCACACCGACGCTCATCACATACGCCCAGATGGCATCGCCAAAATGGAAAGGCTATCTGCCGCCGGAATCGATGTCGAAGAATGAGGAGGTTCTCCACGCGGGGCTCGTCGCTCTCAAAACGGCATACGACGCAGGCGTCACCATCTGCTTTGGCACCGATCTCCTTGGCCCGCTCGGTGCGGCGCAGTCGTTCGAGTTTACTCTACGTGGAAAGGCTCTCCCTTCACTTGCTGTCTTGCAGAGTGCGACCATCAATCCTGCCAAGATGGTGGGCAAAGAACGCTCGTTGGGTCAGATCAAGGTTGGATTTGAGGCGGATATTGTCGTCACTGACGCCAACCCGGCCGAGAATGTTTCCATTCTTGATGACCCCGAAGCACATGTTCTTGGAGTGATCAAGGAGGGGAGGATTCATAAGAGTCGCTGGAACGGCATGATAGAGGACGCTGCAGTGCCTGTTAGAGTCAAAGCAGCGTTATGAGACGGATGGCATCAAATTTGCCTATTACAAAAACCTTGATAATACGCATGCAAAACTGTACACGGACCTCGGGGTCAATCTTCACTGTTCTGTGACCAACGCTCACGACAGGTCTGTGAAGTCTAAAACACCCATGCCAGTCAAACCCATTAGATACGTCTGATCATTCGTCCAGGTAAATGAGGGCATCCAAAGATCTTCTGAAGATTGTGCGGCCACCGGTTGCTGGGTGTGAAGGGACGCTGTACTGTCCATTGGCAGAGAGAATCCTGACGTCAATACGTTTTCAAGCTGCGATGCCTCGGACTCGTCCCATGGAGCGGTTTGCATCCCATGCCGCAGTGACAATGGTCTCGTTACGTTGACTGTTAACTCGGGAAATTCTTGTTCAGATTCGCCTTCCGAAGCGTCGTGAACTCGTTTAGCATTGGCAAGCCACTCTTCCCAACACAAATAATCAACTGTCTCTTCCGCTGATGTATCAGAGCTCTTTTCTTGACCCTGTTGTGTTGCCATAAACTTGGACCTTGCTTCGTTGGTGATGGAGCGCAAAGTCTCAATAAAGCGAACTCCCACCTGCGCCGTAACGTTCCCGCCACAAGCCATCCGGCGAAGACAGTCCAGCCCGAAGGCTATACGGCCCTCATACCCTGAGTCTCGGGTCAGGATGCCTGCAAGCAACAGGATGATCGTGGCAATACTGCAGCCCTGGAAGTCCGTAAAAGAGAACCGCGCCAAGTTGCCGCTGCGATACAGGCACTCAAAGAGCTCGATCATTTTCTTCGCTGCTTTTACACACGCATCCGAGGACCGTTCAACATCTTTGCTGATACTTTGAGGCTCATCCTGGGGACGAAAAGCCGCGCGAAGCCGGGCTTTGACGACAGTGACGACTGAGACTTTACCCATATCTATTGAAGCAAAATAGTAGTTAAGATGAAGGTGGAATACGGTCCTGTAGCTGGAAGACTTGGGGTCAACATTTAGAAGACGGATTGAGGGCGGCAGATCTTTCTTCCATTTCTTTAGGGAATCCTGGGCGCTGTTCCAAGAGTTGAAATTCTCTGACGCTGAAGGAGTTTGGTTAATCCGTGACCATGCACTAGGTCCTTTGTTAGAAGCAAGCTGCAAGTCGACCCGATGGAATTAGACTTACCCTGGTTGTGAGAGCTTGTCAATGATGAGAACAAAGGTTGCGTTGGCTATCTGGTGTTGAACGTTGTCGAATTTTTGGACTGAGTCTCGGCTCATTCGTCGAGGGAGGCGGGCTGAGATGATGTCCTGGCTGATAGATCGCGGGCGGTTGAGCTTAATAGTCATAGTTCTAGAATAGTTAGCGTCAGGAATCCAGATGCAGTCGAAGAACAACAAACCTCTCTAGAGAGTATATAGACCACCACAACCTTCTTCTAGCCTCTTGTTCTTCCGGACTAAAGGCAGATTCGTCGGGTTCCTGGTGGAGGCCGATGGCAAGCGCTTTGCGCAAGGCTAATCCCATGTATACATAGGATGCGCTGATAGCGCTAGCTGGCATGAGATATACACCGAGTATAAACGTTGCTTGCACAGACCTGACGCAAGAACGTTCGATAACGTCTGGAATCAAGCTACGCGCCTGGTTGTAGAATATGCGACCGGGATCAAACCTCTGGTCATCTCTCTGCTTCATATTGCCTGAGGCTTCTGGCCGGGCAAGAGCAGTCCATTGGCTTCCTAGAGCGAATACCGCCAAGCTGAGACATACGAAGCTGGTGTCCAGTCGTATTGCTGACGCAGGCTCATTGTAGAACTGGTCCAATTCGGCTACAAACTGTGCCTGATCGAAATAGAAAAAGACATCAGTCCCGTAAGCGATGCAAACTGATACCAAAAAGTCCGCAACGGCCCTGGGGGGGAATCCCGCAATGGTTTTCCTGACACGACGGAGCTCCGCAGGTTCAGATGATGAGTGATTTTGTCGTTTCCCCTGTCCCATTGCATCCTGCTCGTCTGATGCTGATTCAGAATCAAGGCAGAATGCGTCTCGGAGCCGGGAGAGGAATCGTGGCCACATGAATGCCTCAGAAGCCGTGCTGGCCGCTGGCGAGAGGTCGTTCTGAATGTTGCAGCCTTCCCCCTCACCACGATCTCCAACTGCATCATTCGGCTCTGCCAGTGCTGTCCGTTCAGTAAGACTCGTCTTTGACACGGAGCCTCGAAGTGCTGCCTCCTCTAGACTTGGCTCTCCATCGAATAGACAGATCTGTGAACTCTGAATGCATCTCCGACATATCCCAGAATCTGTCACGACACATTTGTTTTTGCGCATCTTGCAGCGATCGCAAGCGCGCGACGCTCTTTTGCGGACTCCGTCTGGAACTCTACGGCGGCGACGCCGACGCTCCGCTGGGGACTCCATTGTGGGTGCAGAGGGCAGCCATGCAAGCCGTTCGGCTTGTCCTCAATGCAACACGAATCGGATGTCGATATTCTAGTGCCCGATAAGCTTTACGAGGATGCTGCTGGTGAAAATTCCACGTCATTGAAGTTATATAAGCATATTAGTTGCCCAGGGAAACCCAATCCTAGCTCTCCGTATTTCGGAGGAAGGTAATGCCGCCGATAAGATCCCAGCAAGTAAGCACTAATAAGACGGCCGTGATAAGCCAGGTTGAAGTCTTCTGCCAGTGATTCCGCGTTTCGTCGGAGATCGAAAAGGAGCTTCCAACCTTGGTCAAAGAACTCGACGAATTGATTAGGCAAAGTTTAAGTGTATGTATACTGGTGTTGAAAGGGTTCGCATGCTGATGAGAAATGTCCAGCTTTGCGTATGGTATGATGCGCATCTTCTTAGCAAAGCTAATATGGCATTTTGACTTGGAACCTAAGGTAGAGGATTGTGAGGGGGGCAAGAAGCCCAGTTTTACTCGGCCGTCTTCTGCTCCAAGCCTAGGGTGCACGTAACTATGGCTAACGCTATTAAAGAGGAAATTCCTTTGCACTGGCCCTGAGTACTTTCGTCATCCAGCACCATTTATTTATATATCCTCCATCTGTGGCCAAGCACGGCAGGGATATATATCACTGAAATGATGTGACCGAGTTTTAATCCTGCGAACTTTGATGTCCTGAGTCACAGTAGAGATAGGCCCATGAACGCAGGATACATAATGATATAGATGATGAAGGTGGTTCAATGAGTGCAATAGACAGTTGACTAGGACCACGTAATGATGAGTCGGACTTGCTCACCTAACGTATCCGATATGACAACGTGAACTAATTTAACATAACTAAAGATCCTTTCTTGCGTACTTGCTGTGGTTCTTGCGCAAATTGGCTCCAATCTGAATGACGTTAGGCATTTCTAAGCATAGTTGAATGGTCCGGACACAACATACCTTGTATAGGACGAACGGAATAGGGATAAACACAACCGCCAATAATCCCAATAGGGAGCTCGCCCAGTTCACACCCAGCCTCTCGTACATTGTGTTCGCGAAAAGAGGGAAAACCACACCAAAGGCGCTTCTGAACAAATCATTGCCTGCGAGAACTGACGCGGCATAGTCTGGGTACGCATCAGGAAAATAGCTGAGCACTGAGTTGAACAGAAACATGGAGCCAATGCTGAACCATGAGGAGCCAATGATGGGCACAATCCAGTGGATGTCTGCCCTCGCCGACCAGCCGAACCAGAAAAGGCATAATGGAATTGCAAATGCGCCGGCAAAAGCGGGCGGGATACGCTTTTCGGGTTGAATGTTGCCATTTCCGTCGAATTGCGGCTCGAGGTATTTGTGTACATACCAGAAGAAAGGCGGTATGGCGATGAAGGCTCCGGCCATGATACCCAAGAAGGCCAGACCTTCCAATCCATCGCTGAAGCCATAAATACCGGTGAATATGATCGGGAATGACTCGAACCAGATATAAAGTAGACCGTATATCAAGGCGATGTAGAGGTTCAGTAGCAACAGCATGGGCTCTGTAAAGCTGAGTGTGAATGGACGTACAAGGCACGTCATGACAATGTCCCTGCCTGTCATCTCCTCGGCCAAGATCTCAGGCTTACTCTTGAACTTGTCGTTGCCCGTAATTTTTCTAAGCCGTTTCGCCCGGCGGAACAATATGTTTGCCGAGCTTGTTTCTGGCAGACAGAAAAAGAGTAAGACGAACACCAAACTACTTAGCCACATCAACTCCCAGATAGGCCAAGTCCAGCCCTTCGCCATGGCCGCAAAGCCGCCAACGACAGGGCCTAACGTAGGTCCTACTACTGCGGCAATACCCCAACACGCAATTGCATACGCTCTTTTCTTTGGCGTCCAGATATCTGCCAACGTGGCGCCGCCGGTTGCGAGGACAGGAGACCCAAAGAACCCCGAGAGGAAGCGAAAAGTGAGGAGCATGCCAAAGTTGACTGACAAGGCCGTTGGTATCTGCAGCAGGATGAAGACAAAAAGTGTACCGATATAAATAGGATTGCGGCCAATGTACGGGATCTCAGAGAGAGGGCTCCAGATCATCTGTGTTTCCAGTCAGTAAAGTCGTTCTGGCACAAAGATAAGAAGGCGCACAGGGCCGAGGCCGTATCCAGCCACAAAGAGTGTGAGACCAAGCAGCGCGGCGACTTGGCTGACTCCAAAGACCAGCATCACATCCTTCAGCCCGGCCGTGTAGATGGCGGAGCCGATGTAGATGCTGGCCGTCAAAAGGCAGATCTGAAAGGTCACGAAAACCTTCTTCACCAACGGCCAGTTCTGTGGGTTCTAGTCGAGAATCAGACTGTGAGCAACAACTCTAGAGCCTCGAGACACCCACCTCTGGGTCATTCGGTAGAAACTCTACGATTCGGTTGCTTCCCCCGTTTTCGAGGTTGATGCTGGTGCTGTTGGCATTTTTGAGGTTCTCTCCCACCTCGCCTGGAACCAAAGTCCGACCTGTATCCACGCTACCATCTCTACTTTGTAAATTTACATCGTTCTTCTCTGCTCGTTTCTTGTCGAAATCTCTCTCGGCTTCCTCGATTAGGCTGCATTGGTTCGCATTCGCGCATGTCTCCTGGTTAACGTAATTGAGCCATGAATCGGGGCTCTGCTCTTCGAAGTACTGCAGTTGACGGATCCTTTCTCCCGTCACGAATCTCACAAGGTGACCAAATGCAGTTTCGCGAAAGAACTCCATGACTAGCTGGAAGCTTCCGGAGTTTTTGGGTGTGCACATGGGCTAGGTGAACCACCAATTTGCACGCGAGGAATGCCTTGTTTTTGTAACATTTCCGCCGATACCCTTCAGCGGATTCCGGTGGTGAAATGCGGACGCTCTCCTAAGAATAGCAATGCGAAAGTTTGTCGAAGTTCATTCCGTACCGGAGAGGCGGTTTAACTATTGGAATAACCAAGCAGTGGTCAAGGCTTGACCACCATAATGTGTGCGCACTGACTTCCATGAATTCCAAGATTCAAATACGTTTCGAACACGGATCAGATATCTCAAACCCCCGGAGTATTTTACTGGCGTATTCATACTCAAATCTGCCCCTTGAGCAAGGTTCGGGTCATCCCGGCAGCTGTTCCCTCGTAGGGGGTTGCCGAAATCAACTTTCCGAGTGGATCTCGGTTGGGTTCTGGTGCCGAACATCCTGTCCCAGCCTCATTAACTTTATGGAAGATCGCGGCAGAAATCGTCTAAACAACTGCTACAGTACCTCTTGCCTGATTCAGATACGGAGTTCCGTATTTTGTCGAAATAACGCGCTGATCCGACCAAGCCAGCTTCACTTACATATCATTCACTATCTAAGCTAGGCTAGACTACGGGAATGATGAAGAATATCAAATAGCCAGATGAAAAATATTTATCATCAAATTTCTTACGTCTCCTTACTAAATAGGACACAGCACGAGCAAGGCAAAACTGACATCGATGCCGTAACTGAGGCGACTAATACAGTGCTACTCTCTCTGTAATTCTTGCTCAGTCATACCCCCGACCTTGTAACAAACTGTAAAGGAGGCGCTGACATCCTCAATTAGTTAGTACTTACCCTTGCAAACTTAAACAGCTCAAACGCTCCTCCGCTCAACCCATTGAGAGCAGAGGCTGTCACAAGTGTCTTATGTAAAGATCAATGTTTCTTTGATCTTTCCACCTACGGTGAGGATTTTACGGTGAAGATTTCTCTTTTGTGGAGGCCACCAAGGTGGCGTGGATGGATGAAGCCATACTGGGTTGCAAGGAAAGAACATCATGAAGTATGTTGACTTGAGCATCATCAAGAACTCGAAACTTCAAACACCAAGCTTCAGATTGTGTATCCGGGCTACAATTTATCTATGTCAGCATTCCATCCCGGGCTAGTTATTTGTCGTCTTAGTATACTGACAAAGATTTCGCTGTAGCTGGTGCATTCTGTTAATACAACTTCCGATGCAACATCACTCATCGTTATGGCACAATCTGGGGTAATATGTCTGCCCATCAGGGCTCCAAAGACAAAGGCGTCACATTCGAAAAGACGCACCTTCAGTCTGCACCAGAGCAGAACGATATCAAATAGGTTCTTTGCAAATTTATGGAATATCATGAGACGATGGGCACGATCAATGGGCTCGCGGCAGGGGCGTTACTGTTCCTGTTTGAGCAACCAGCCTATTTCTAACCTTTACTTAACAAGATGCTTTGTTTAGAAATCATTAGTTGGTTTGTCATACGACCAGATTCTACATATCTAGCTGATTGAGTTGGTTGATTTAGTGGGGATATACCTGTTTGCTATTACGTTTTCAGCGCAGAAATCATCAATACCCACTGAGGGCCGCAGGCCTCCATCTGGTCATATTTTCCTCACAATGATAATGAATATGAGCCGACTTCCTGAAAGTTCGCCTATGTACTCTGAGAAAGACACGTCCGCATTGAGACTTGGTAGCATGTATGCACCTATTCTATTGACATCTAATCTCTTGTGGCGCAAGGAGCAACAGCGGTAGGATTATTATCTATTATAAGCTTTTGTAACCTCAAGACTCTTTTCTATTCAGCAAAGATATAATGCCGTTTAATAAAGGGCGTGGGCACTTGAGCGTACAGAGAAAGTGCCCAACTGATAGAGCTCTTTCTCTACTCAGCACGGAATGTCTGTCGGCGACTTGGAAGGGCTCACGACGTAATCATCGTACGCCACGAGGCTACCACTGTGGGGCTGGTTACGAACGTTGCCCTTGCTGTCTTTCAGAACGGTGAAGCGGCTAGAGTAGCTGTTGGTGTTGAAAAGATTCTGTTAGTTACCTGAGAAAGTCTTGCGGTTCACTTTATGATGTGTGTGCGGGGTGTTCTTACTATGCGGCTGAACAGTTGCCACCGTCAAATATCGACTGAATGAGACCGAACACGTTGTATGTCTTCTCGGTGGTAGTCTCAGAGTACACCGAGGTGATGTTGGGTAGGTGGTTCCAGTGCTTGGTGCCAGTCGTCGGGAGCAGCGCCTGCTTGAGTTGGACAATGGCTTGAGCTCCCTCGGCATTGTTCTCGAGCACGATGAGACGGCCCGTCTTAGGGACGAAAAAGTCCGTGAACGTGTTAGTGGACTGGTAGTCTTCTGCAGACGCATACAGACTATGATTGCAAGCCTCTTTGTTAGCTTCCTACGTCTAGCTGGGCGTCCTTGAGGTAGATGTTCTGGATAAGGTTTTAAAGGCGTATGGAGGTCGAATTGGGACTCACGCTTGGAGGAAGGGCTTGAACGAAGCTTCAACGCCTGCTTCGGCTTCATATTTGCTCATATCCACACCCAGGGCGCTACCCAGGAGCATGGTGAGCGGGAAGACAACCGTGGAGGCCTTCATTGTAACGTAAGACTGAGGTGACTGAGGAGGGTAAGTGGTGAGATGGGCTAAGTATCGCGGACCGGACCTTACCCACAAGTGGCCGCAACTACTAGTATTTATATCCGCAACGCGGGCGAGAATCGCTATGCAAGTAAACAGTGGCTCGTATCCGAGAATAAAAGAGAATCCTGAACAGGGGAAGACTACAAGCATCACCTACCCCAGTAGGTGGACCGCCCAGTTTAACGCGACATAATACAAGGGCGGTTTTCTCCTACTGGGTCTGCGTCCTCTTAACGAATAGTGTATCTAGATGGTGTAGATAGTGGATATGGTGTACTTATCAACCTTACGAAGAAACGGCTTGTCCTCATAGTTTGCGAAAGACTACATAAGCGACTGCATAACAATGATACCCGTGGCACCGTCCTAACGATCATGGTGGAGATATCCGCATTAGTCCTTCCTCGTCCGGGCTACTTTCTATGTATACCACGCGGTCTTGATCTTCCCGGACGCCTCGGGCTTTTGTGGCTGTATACAGTCACAGCCTGCCTGGAACTAATGTTGGAAGCCATTCGGACGGACCATTAGCTTGGTGCTCTCATCACATCCTATTGTCCTACCCTGAATTCAAGACCTTTTGTCCTGTGCCGTAAGTGAGTGTCCCACAAGTTCTCTCACACGCAGTAACGAGTCATTGATCGATTCACGATCATTTATATCGCAGATGATCGACGCCAGAATTTACGGCTTTTCAATAGTCTCCACCTCCTGCCAAGCGCTGCCCACTGCAAGGTGATCAAATGTACGGAGTACACGTGGACGGATATCGTAGCTAGTTATCCGTACTTAGTCTACCAAGCCTAGCCATTCCCTCACGCACACAAAGTAAGCTACGCTACTGCGACCTTAGCCTCGACTCAAGAGTCCATCATTCGCGTCCGTCTTCTCCTTATACATTGACTGCTTTACCAAAAGCCCGTTTCCAAACGGCCATCGCCAAGGTTTTCAGTCACGAGGCTCGCTGCAGTCCTGACCCCAAGCCTGATGCTTTAATCGTTATCCGCTCATCCACAGAATTCGGTTCAGTCTATGCAAAGGGTCATGAGACACCAAAAGCTGACCCGCAGTACACTACAAGGCGCAGCTGTGCAAGGCTGCCTGCCGGGAGCCACATAACCCCCCCACTACGGAGTACAATACGAGAAAATCCTGCTTTGAGGGTAGTTGCACGACGCTGCCAGACCTGGGGAACTGACTCGGCGTTGCGGATACTGGATGGTTCCGTTTGACAGGAAAGGCAACTTGAGCGATTCGTTGACTTGCTCCGGGCCTGCAAAATGTTGGGATTCGCTTCACTAAAATCGGGGCTTTTGTTTGCATAACTCGCCCCAACTGCAGTCGACCTGCGTTTGTCTTGCTTTAGGATACGATGCAGTGGTGGCAAGCCGAAGAGATAAAACGTTTCGCACCCTTCCGATTTTGCGTTACCCTGGTGGTGCTTGAACGGACGTGAGGATTTGAGCGAGACAACTCAGAACCGAGACACGCTACGCCCTTTAGGTCCATGACTAGATGAAATAGCACTAAGACTTTAGTAGCAATGGTGATTCGATTTGTCACACTTGTGTCTATATTGGCAAGACGCCGGTGCCGTTGATGCCGATACACAGTAGCTAATGGTCCATTTCAAGCCGTCAGACCAGCTCATCGTCGAGGGGTACGTTAGAGGATCAGAGGATGACAGTCATTGGCAGATGCAAGGTACCTATTTTCTTCATAACTTCGCTTAAGAATATATTTTAGTGAGTCTCATTTCGGTGCCTGGACCTACTATGTAGATCGAGGACTTCTTGACTGTCATTCTCTTCAATGAAGATTAGGTTCTCTCTAAGTCCAACAAGGATGGACTGTACGTCGAGTTTTTGGCTAATATTCATGATGAAAGGGTGCGAAAAGTGCAGGAGAAAGATCAAGATGTATCTTACTTCAAACCCTGAACAGAGATGGTTGAATGCGCCTGGTTACCCAATTAGGGTGTCACTTGAATAAAGCAACAATACCATGTGCACTATCTGTGCACTTCATTCACACATGAGCATATTGAGTGATTTTGTTCAACGAGTTTGTGAAGCAATCTATTACTTGGGCTGCCCATGGTATCTTGTGCCAAGATTACAAAGAACACCGTTCACCAAGCTATTTCTTGTTCTGCTTCAACACCACTGAAGTTAACTCTTGCATAAAGAAGAGCAAGTACAAAGGTTCCAGTCCAATCCCACTCTATCCCTCTTGTTCCACCCAATATCGAATGCATGTTTATGAATGGTTGACGTTGCTTTGGGGGGAGGTGAGGGATGACTGTTTCCTGTTGAGCAGACTAAGGAGCGTCCAGTCTTGCTTGCGCCAAGAGAGCGTTGCGGTCAAGGCCTGGGAAGAGAGTTGGGTAGTGTTCCTTGCGGAGGTGACGGCGGACCTCATCATTACGGCTACGTCGAACGCCGCAATGAATGCAGTGAAGCGTGTAGCCACTTTTGGGGATGTGGTTAGGGTCACGGGGGCGGCGGCAGTGGCGACGACGACCCTGAGAGGCAACTGGCTGATTCTGCTGCTGATTCTGCTGTTGCTGCTGGTTGACGTTGCTGGAGCCAGCAGTGGCAGGGTCGCGGGCAGCAAATGCGACGGCTTTCTCGTTATTGGCTTCAGCCACCATCATAGCCTGCGCAGCATTGTTCTGTGCTTTGTCTGACCGAACTTCGACAGCTTTGAGCTCTTCCTGGAGAGCCAGCTGTCTTGCCTGCTCGGCCTTGGCTGCAGCGTTGGCCACCTCGCCAGTGCTGCGGGTGATATCGCGGATCTGGCCTCTCATAATTCTTTGAAGCTCCTGAACTGTCTTTTTGAGTGCTGCAGCACTCTCACCAGCATTCAAGGCATGCTGGAGGGTGAGGGCGTCGTAAGCTTTGTAGCCGGTCGTTGGGACAGTCATGATTGTGTTCTGCACCAAAGAAGTCAGGATAACTCAATGTAACGGATTCCAGAAACCCAGATGAAAAAAATACCTCCAGATTGTTTTTGATCTGATTGGATTTCTTGCGATGAGCACTTTGGCGGTGCTCTTTTTGTTGTTGTTGCTGTGGTGTGGTGGTGGTTTTGAAGAAATACACCTGACTTGGCGAGTTTGGGTGTGAAGCCTTGTAGAAAACTAAACCCAACACCAAATCCAAATCAGCAAGAGAAACCAAGGCAGGAACGGCCTGGAAAAACAGGAGTGAGCAGGTGGTTGTGTGGCTGGATGGGTTCTCTGCATGTGTACCATATCAACCCACGTAGACCTGAATGCGCAACAACTTCACCTGGTCTACATTACGTGCCGTGACTTTTCCTCCTTTCGTCAGCTCTTTCCTTCCCTGACCTGAACTTTTGATCTAATCATTCACCTTCTCGCCTTTTGGTGCACAATATCCCTCTTCTTGCCGAGAAGGACCAGGAGTCTGAACTCTTACCATCTTCCATTGTTGATATTCATCTTTTTCGCTTCCTTCAGACCCCGTGTTACTTCCCCAGATTCCTCTTCATCGCATTGTCAACTAGCAGGAACCAAATTTCTTCATACATCAGCGGTTTCTTCTGCTTACCTCTACCAACGGACATCCCATTCATCGTCCCTATACGCATCAAGAAACGAAGACTTTCAACTCGATAATTCGTTCAGAAGTCCAGGTAATTCCATCGCTTCATCTGGCCTTCTTTCAACTCACTGCATAGTCGTATCCGACACCCAACCTTCTGGTCATCAACTCGGATTCCACCGGCAGACTTAATTGACAGTCTCGAGGAATACTCCCATTAGCGCACAAAGTCTGCCTTCTCAGTACGTCGCTTTCCCTTTATCCATCATCCCGTAGCGTCATTGCTCACTGATACCTTCTAGATTACTGCATCTCGAAACCGGCAACAATAGATGCCTCTTTGTTCACCGATACCCGCCTGGCTCTCCCCTTCTTCCACAAAGCTGGATCATCTTCTCATCTGGTTGTTGATGGAAAACCCTTCCTCATTGTTGGCAACGAGATCACGCCTTCGTCCATCATTCCAGCCGCTTACATAGCCAACGCCAACATCTGGCAGAGGGTGAAGACAACGGGAACAAACACAGATCTTCTCATGATGTCCTTATCATCCTCCTTCCCATCCCTCTTCGCATCCTCAGCCTCATACTAAAACCCTTCTGAGAACGAATCCCTCCCGTTTTCAATCCTTGCTTTCTCCTCGTACTGTTGGGGTGGATGTGCTAACATTACCTACAACAGACCTTTTAACCTACGCCCCAACCTGGGCCACACTTGACAGCAAGTGCTCCTCCAAATTAAAGCGCTGCGAAGACGTCTGCAATGATGGGGATGACGCCATGGGAAAGACGGTCCACCTAACCAACTGCCCTTCATTGTCCGGCTCGGAGCTTGCCAACTCAAACCAAAAGGCCTTTCGGGCGCTCATGGAGCACATCGGCCAGAGCGACAAAGACCAGCAGACCATCCTTATGGTCCAAGTTGGAGGCCAGAGCGGTCTCGGAAAGGATTTCCAGGACTCCTCAACAGCTGTAAACGCAGCCATCGGGGCAAATGTGTCCCAGGCATTCGTCGACTACCTCAAGCAAGCTGGCTACTTGATGACCCACAACAAAGGATATTCTCACGAGCTAGAGCACACAGCAGATAGGGTCATACGAATGAATGAAGAAAAGACTTGTATTGTAGGAAGAAGAATCCCACGGGTGGAGGGCCCATATAAAGGGGGCCCTCGAGCTCGTCCATGTGACATGGCACGTGGTGTGGCTAACGGCATCCGCCACACATGCATGAGCCTCCTGCGATAGATGTATATAATTGGGAAATGTTTGGATCAAACCTAGACTGCGCAGAGGAGGTCTTCAGGATTTGTCACTTGGCTAATCACGTCGAGACGCTTGCCACAGTCGTCAAGGATGTCTACCCTCTTGTGACATTCACAACTGTTCCCCTTGGAGACACCAAGGGCATGGTGTGTAGGAATTCTGTCACTGAAAAACTCCCCATCTGGTAGGGATTTGCAAAATACATTGATGTCTATGCCCCAAGAATGCTCAGTGACAATTACAACAGCATCGTGTCAAGGCAAGTCAGCCTCTTCTTGGTCTGGTTCATCCTCAGGACAGGAACAACATCCAACAGCTCTGGTCAGCTTTTGGTTCCTACTGGGGAGTTTTCGACTTTACGACTGAAATGCTCTCGACCGGCAGCTTCCATGGCGGCGCATGCGGTCTCGTCATTCACCAAGCCGAGGGAAAGCTTCTAGCCCTCGCGTATGGATTTCTGGTCAAGGCAAGATCTATCCTCTCGAATGCCACCTTCACTCGGGTTCTCAGTTTCCATATGCTGGAGCCGAACCAGGACTGCGGCTACGACACCGTGCGTTGTCTCAACACAGACGAGGCCAGTGGTGGCAGAGTTGCGCAGATGCCCCCGTCGGAGCCCATGATTACTGAGGTGCGATTCTGTTCTTTCGATCACCAAGGACTCAAAGGCTTGAGGTCAGTTTGTTGCGATGCTAGGGAGGCGGACGCCTTGATCTTGCTTCTTTGCCCGGTAGGTTTGCCTGCACCAGTTGGTACGGTAGATTAGCAACGAGTAATGGTCTCTTTAGAAATACATTGAATCCTTGCTATCGCTCTTTGTAAGAACCCACGAACCCTCCTGGGCCCTCTGGCACCGGACCGGCTGCACCAACTGTTGGATCACCTGGGTTCTTCGCCGCCGAGTCCGTCGAGGGAACCGGTGGTATAAGTGTGCCAAGTTCGGCAACGGGAACTGCATGTACGACAACGGCCTAACGGTTAACTCCAACCAAGACGACAAGGCCAGATAGATACTCAGTCAGAACGTCGCGCCACGGCCGCTGTGCAACTGCACGCGGACCCAGACGTTCGAGCATGAGTTCGGCTTGACGCTGGAGTGGGACGCGCGGCCCGACGGGGCTAGGGCCGCCAGACTCTCTTACAGCTTCAACTCAAGGCTGCTCAGAAAAAGCTTGGGGAGACGTACGGGCTGTGTGATCTTTGCCCGCATCCTGCCAGTAGCTTCGCACTGTTTCGCTGATTACCGCGAAAAAGGGTTGAAAATCCAGACATCCTGGGACCCAGCAGCTTATCCGAGCACAGCAGCGTGTTGCTGATGATAAAAGGGGCTTCCGGTCCTTTCCACCAAGCGTCATCACTCACTGGCTTGGTGAATTGATCTTTTTCGCGTCATCCGCCAACACTTTGCCCCTTGTCCGAGTATTACCAGGCCACCACTATGGGTGAACGCATCAGCCCTACGGAGCTGGCCAATCGGTCTCCATTGCGTGGATGACGTTCCAGAAACAGAAACCTTCCAGAAGGGCAACGGAAGACGTCATCGATCCCCCTCCCTCCCCTTTCAGAATCGCCACGTCTAAGGGGTCCCAGTTGCAACATCTATGTTCTGTTCCTTGGGTCCGGTTATCTAGGGACCAGTCCTGTGGGCGGTAGGACACACAAAGGGAAAAAGAATAAGGGGGGGGGGGGGGGGAAGGCTATTGGCAAAGCCCAGCACAGCCCCTCTCCCCTATGTGTGTGAGTGGACACCTGGGCCTTTCTGCTGTTAGAAAGGAGGGGTCTTCCTCGATTGATTGGACTCGGCCAAGCCAGCCAAGGTGTGTGCCAGTCAGTAGCTTGCAGAACCGGCCGTGACCGGACAAGTTCCGTTCACCCCGATCTCCGCCCCGTTTGAGGCGGTCGGCCGTCGCCGGGGGGCCGTAGTTCAATGCCGGGCTGCAAGACTCTCCCTCCATCATATAGGACGATGCTAGACATGGTCATTATTCCAACGGGTTTCGCCCGGCAACATTGGGATTTGAAAGGGCTGGCTATCCTAATGCACTACAGGAAGTTGGCTCTGAGGGCTATGAGGCTGCTGGGAATTGATTCGATTGCTCCATCGGGACATCGGTTAGGCTGTGTCGGTTCTGGAGCAATGTTTCGATCTTGGTGATAAGCAACAGTATTGCATCGTTTTAAACAAGTAAATTTGAGCACTGGGGTATCATTTGTATGTACAACTGCCTTCCACCCTTTCCTTCTTTTTTTTGAAAGCCTTGCCACATGCGCCCATGGTCCGCGAGCGCCGTCCTGTATAACAGACAAGCCATGAGGTACTCGTGTCACTGTTTCCAAGTGTGAAGGGAGGCCCATGCAGTCGTGTGTGTACGGCTATGTTGAATCCTTGCTGATACTCCGAATGAGTCTGGCCCGAGCGAAGCTAAACAACTCAAGGGCATTCTAGCCTTTGAAAAACCTTCTGGTGTAGCAGGCTTCTTCGAGCGTCTTTGTGCGAGTGAGAAAGCTTAAAAGGCAGCAGCCTCCTGGGTCGGGGGGCCGGCGTAGTTCTTCTTGCCCCAAGCAATGTACCATCCACCGGAGATGAGGCAAGCAGCGACAAATACAACGGGGGCGTAGTTTACCGTCGCGGCGGTAACGGGAACAAACACCGGCATGCAGAACAGAGGCATAGCAAGCGCGGACCAAGCTGCCAGAGCGTTAGCTTCATGGTATCAGAGGCAAGCGGCGCGCAGATTTCACTTACCGAGAGCAATGACGTTGGCGGCGACACCAAACTTGCCCAGATTGAAGGGGCTTCCGACCAAGTGGCTGCGGCCGTCAAAGAGGCTGATGGCGATGGGCATGGCGTACGAGGCGGTGAGGGAGATGACGCCAACACCGGAAAAGGCGTTGAAGGCCGCGCTGGAGCCGAAGTAGATGAGACCGAGGATGATCTGGATAGCCATGCTGAGCATCATGGCGTTCAGAGGCACGTCCAGCTTGGGGTGGACCTCCTTCCACCAACGGGAACCGGGAATGGCACCGTCACGGGCGAAGGCCCAGGTGCACCGGGATGCAGCGGTGGTGCAGCCGATGCCGCAAAGGATGGCGAGAACCATGAGCGGGAAGAGAAGCCCAAAGGCGCCGCCCGAGGTGCCCATGGCGTCCTTGACAATGGCGGGAACGGGCTGGCCGTTGGCCAAGCTGATGAGGTAGGTGATGTCCGGGAGAACGAAGACGAGGGGGATGAGGAAAAGCAGACCGGCCACAGTGTTGAGGATGACGGTCAGGACGAGCGCCTTAGGGACCTGGGTCGCGGGCTTCTTAACCTCCTCGCACATGCTGCATTGCCTGGGTTAGCATCCGTGGGACGTCCTTCAATCCATTCATCGCGTTGGGCCAAGCTTACGAGATAATCATGCCGGTGGACGAAGTGGCGTATCCGGCGTGGAGCAGACCGACCATGAAAGACCACCCAGGCGTCCATCCCGAGTTGGCTTCGAAGTGCGTGAATACGTACGTAGCGTCATGGCGGCCGTTCTTGGCGACAACGAGCACGGCAATGACAATGGCCAACAGACCAGCAAATGTCCAGAAGATGGCGGCGGTCTGTGTCACACAAAAACATTTTAGCACGATCCCTCACATTATCCCACGAGAGACAAAACCGAAAGTCATTCTTACATCAAGCAGGGGGAGCCACTTATTGCCGAGCGAGGACACCGCGTTGCAGAGGAAAGTCAGGCCCAGGAAGATGAGGAACACCTGGTACGGATCGCCAGCGAGGACGCCGACACCAGGCGCCGACTCGAAAACGTTGATGCATGCAACGAAGAAGAGGGCAGTTCCAAAGTTCACGGCGAGAGTGATGGTAATGTTCCCCACAACGTAGAGCCAGCCGCAAATCCAGCTGGCCACACGGCGGTACTTGGGCGAGGCAAGCATGAAGGCCTGGTAGTAAACACCTGTTTTGAACGGTCAGCGTCGAGTCCGGCAGAGGCACACCGGAGCGTGCCAGGATATATATATCGGGACCGGGTCGGGAGCCGCAAGGCGGGCGTGACGGGCAAGGGAGAGTCGGTAAGTACCTCCGGCAGTGGGGTAGACACTGGTGATTTCACCAAGCGAAGCAGCGACACAGATGATGATCAAAGACACGCCGAGCCAACCCCAAATGATGTTTACGGGGCCGCCGCCAGCCAAGGGGTACAGCAGGGTCGTGGCCAGACCGTAGGGAATGGAAGCGAGGACGAAGGACATGAAGGCGACCTGCAGCGTCGAACGGCTGCGCTCAAGCTCGGGCTTGTAACCAAGCTGCTCCAGCATGTTGTCGGCGCCGCCATCGTCAGAGCGGGAGGGGCGAGTAGCGAAGCCATCCTTAATGTCGCCCTTGACACCGAAGCCGGCATCGTGCTCGCGAGCACCGGGATCTTGAGAGACCACCTGCGCCATGATTGAGAACTTATAAAGAGAAGCCCTTCGTAATCGTCGGCTTTTATCGACTGTCTGTCAAAGAGCAAGTCTCAAGTCAAAATGGGACTTGAGGACGACAGTAGCGACAGAAGGGAGTGGGGGAGGGGGGAAGGTTAAAATGATGAGACGACGTATCCAAGTGACATAGGGACGGTAATGCCTTGTGTGTCGTTGGAAAGCCGGGGGGAAGATTGGAAGTTCAATCTGAAGGAGGACCGTCCTGGTGTGTGATTCGACTGAAGGATTCCAGTGCCGAGGAAATGGGAAGATGCAGGATTTAAAAGAAAGCAGGGAAAAAAAAAAAGAGAGGCAAAAATCTGGCAAGGGTCAACAATTGAGGGACGAGCCGGACAGGCTGCCGTAGACTGACAGCCAGACAAGCAGTCGGAAGGCGGCAGGGAAGGACTCGATTGAGTTGATGCAGTCCTCACTGTCCGTCCAACTTTCTTCTCGTTCTGTTTGGTGTCGCGTTCGCCGGGGATGACCAGAATGACATCCACCTCATTGGATGACAACGTGGGCTGCGGGGCCTCCTCAAAAGAGTACCTTGAATGTCTTCGACACTCCCCCCCCCCCCCCCCCCCCCTCGCTCCATACCCATGTCCATGCCCTCCTTTGCCCCCCATCTCGGCCCCTGTCGTCAGCGTTGGCACTTCTTGTCCTATCAGTGCTGTTCCCTGTATCTGGATGTATGCAGTGGGCTAGCTGCTGCTGTCGGGCGTGGGTGCGGCGGGTTGACAGAGTTTTAGCGCAGGTTCCCTCAACTTGCTGTTTATCTCGAGCCTCTCTCTTTGTTGGACTCCTATCTGACCTGGGGTGCCCGGTGGATTCGACTGGTGCCCACAGCAATCCTTTGCCGCCAATAGCCTGTGCTGATAAAGACTTGCCGAGCATAGCACCAGCCAGGCCAGGCCAGCAAGCGCGGATGAGATGGCTCTTCTCGCTTGCAGACTTCGCCCTGCGGCATTGTAGTGACAAGACGACGCAGAATGCCGCGGCAGCACGCGACACGATCAGCGGCCGAGAGTGAGCTGGAAAGGTAGGCATGTGCTTTGGTAGGTATCCGTATTGAAACTGGATGTAGTGCCAAGACCGGCCTCTTCGTCCAACCTGTAAGAGAGCGTGCGTACGGCCCCTGGTTGCGGTAATTTGTCCTGCGCTATCGAAAGCAGGCCCAAAGCATGTTGGGGCCAGTTCATCATGCCGATCCAACGTAGGTCGGCAATACCTTTCTCACTCTGGCTCTAGCTTGGCTGTATGGCCTGTCCCTTATTGCATATTTGTTTTCCCTGTCAGGTAATAACTATCCGTCGTTTGGAACCACGCATCATTGGGAGCTTTGTCCGCGTTTGTGCATCGCACGACCTGGATTAGCCTGGGGAAATAGACTTGAGCCTTGACTGGACCACAGTACCCAAGGAGCCGACTAGGTACTGTCGGAGGGTGTGATTCTTCGCGTGTTCTTGGCCGCTTCTTTCGCATGCGCGCTGTCCGCCACAATGGAATTGGGCGCCAATCAACGAGCAATAACCTCTCGGCAAGCGGCATGCCACGGTATCCCGAGACGACTTCTTTCGATCGCTGTTCCACCGAAATCCGTTGTACTGTCCCCCCCTTTCCCTCTCTCCCGTCGGGGTCATATAGGGCAACGCCGAGAAAAGCCGTTAAGCCATGAGGCATCGGATGAGGCTTCAGAGCCCCACGAACTAGCACACTCGGGGTCTTGATGAGAGGGACAACAGGGGCCGTGATGCGTCAGAAAGTAAAGAGAGATAAAATATCCATCCTTCCATCTGTCCTCATGCGGCAACCTGCTCAACAATGGCGATATGACGTAGTGGTGTGGGTGCAACTTGCCAACTAGCGCGGCCGGCTCTCCACGCGGATGCAGACCGTTAATTCGCCCAGTGCAAGTCGTGGAGTCTCTTAGTCCCGTCTTGCCGTCTTGAACCCGACGGTTGTGGAGGATGAGATTGTTGGCGGTCGCAAATGGAGCAAGTGAGCGTTAAGAATAGAGCCAAGTGGGCACTCTTGGGTGAGGAGCCAACGGGGAGGAATGGGAGAACTTTGGAATACCTGACAGGGGCCCCCCAATGTTGCATAAGGGGTCCCAAAGCTGACTTCAGCCCCCGAACAGGGGGGCACGATACCCTGACGACAAAAAAAACCAAGCCCACTAGGATCGTGAGGCCTGCCAGTTGCCGAAGCAAGAGATTTGGATGAGGTCCTGGAATGGTGCTGATGTCATAGGGAAGACTCCGGTGATGGTCCACCCATCCGCCTCACACGGTTGGAGCTAAACCGAGTCGTACGTAAAAGGATACTCCGTACTTGCCCCGGTTTAACGCGGGTGGTGTACGAATATAGTGTACTGGCGGTCGACGGCAGTCAGTGGCTGACTATTGGCCGGTCGTGGCCAGGCTCGGAAAGCGTAGCTGAGTCAAGATTCCGTGATTGGAATGCGAAATGTGACGGCAAGCCGATCTTCCATACTGGAGTAACAACTGACCCAGCTTGGCGAAGGAGAGAGGAAGAGACCAGCGACGACCCCCTCGATCGCCGTGCGCGCGACAGGTACAGTATATTGAAGCTGTCCCACCGCTTCGGGTCGGCCAACTGTGGTGAAAACATGTTGATGGCGCAATTGGCCGCTGAGACCCTCGGGGGATCGGGGGGCCCTGTCTTGTTCGCAGCTGAACGGGAGGGGCACACGCCCGATACGTAGATACGTATCGAATCCGGGGAAAGGCTACGATGGGTGACCAAACTAGATAGATAGCCTTACATCATGGTCAACTAGGTGGCGCCCCAACCAATAGGTATTGCTGCTGGATGGTGCGCGTTGCACCGTGGCCGTTGTGAAAGCAAGCAAGCGGGTGTGGCGCGGCGCCATGACGATGGCCCTGAGCGCGGTGAGAATGACGAAGGCAGACGGTGAAAGGGTTGCATCTACAGTGTAGAGTGTCACGACTTTTCTGAACCAGACGCGAATATGGTCTTGTAGTCGGTACGCATGGAACGACGGGGATTTGGAACCACGAGGGGTTCGTTCGAATTAGGTTGTTTTGCATAGGGCCGGGTATTGTGCGCGTTTGCGCCCGTCGACGTCGATGTCGGCAAGGATATCCGGATCTGTGTTTCTCATTCTTCGCTCCCGTCCTGCCACACAGTTAGCGCTAGTGAGCTGCAGCTGGGTACAAGTTAGCGAGAGCTTGTCCGTGTGCCGACAACCAACGATATCGAGGGACTAACAACAGTAGAGAAAGATCTGCATTTATATTCTCCTATCTTGCAGCAGTGCAATACATTGGGATGCAGACGGCCAGGGCGGTTCAGGCAAGGTGCCAGGGGGAGGGCAACGTACATGTAGGTTATGAGACCCTGCCGTCGCTCCTTGCATACTTGAGTATCCGCAAGAAAGGTTGATAGAGGCGCCAAGACCAGGACAGCTATCGATGAGGACGGGATGCAACGTGGAGTTGGGAAGAGGCACTGCGGAGAATGGGGAGAAAAGAGGGTAGGTGACGACGGCCAATGGTGCACTGCAAAAAGCGCGACGGTAATGCTGGTGATAGTGATGAAAGAGAGAGGAGGACGAACGCCTTGTTGATGACGGGATCGTGAGCATCGGGAAACCTGCCTCTGGCTGTCGTCTTGTCTGCGCTGATGGATCGTCACGGTCACGGGACATCACGTGTTGGTACATATTGACGTTCATCGTGGGAAGGAGACAGTAAGGTAGGTACGTATTCAGGCAAGCGATGAGAAGGCGGAAGGAAGGAAGGAACGGGGGCGCATCGTGCATTCCCTCCGATGCTCTTTCTGGCAATACACTGCCGTCGTCGCTGCTCCCTCGACATTCTCTCAACCTTTTGCAAACATTGATCATCATCGTCGTTATCGTTGTCGTTGTCGGCCTCATCCTCTTCGTCGTCCTCTTCCTTCAATAATCGCAGCCTCGGTTGCCCTAGTCATGTCCGAAAATCCCGTGGCAGTTTCCCAGAAAACTCTAAACCTAGTCAGCCTTCTTTCAAAGATCATTGCCGGTCTCTCCACGAAAGCCCCTCCCCGACCCTTTCTATCCCCAGACACGCGGCGATAACACTGACCAAGATCCACGTACAGTAGACACTCTTGACGAAGCACACGCAAGGCACAATGATAGGCGTGCGGCACGCAAAATTAGGCGACCAAGAGGACAGAGACGGGCCGGGAGTGCCCCAGCGACATCACGCATAGCCCCTGGTACTGCTGTCGCGGAGATGAAGGCCATAAAACCGCAATGGCTGACAAGACTAGAAGCGTCTCTGGCTACACTATTCTAGATAGGGCTTTCGTCGGCCTAACGGACACAAGGCCTCTCGACAGGCCAAAGAGGTTCGCATTCGGGGAAGCACACCCTCCTTTCCGCCTCAGTCTACGGATAGGTCCCTGGAGCCTTACATAGTAGACACACAAATTGTGGTCAGTGAAGACAGCCAGGGGCGGCGGCCATGTTGCGTGGGGGGTCATCGACAGACCAGGGGTACTATCTGTTGCCTGCTTATCTTACGAACAGCCAGCATGGCCGTTGACTACATGGCCATTGACAGTACATAATACAGTCGACTCCTATCACCGATGATAAGGCGCCAATGCAGCGATCAAGGCCATCTGTGAAGAGAAAAATGGAGAGAGAGGAATCAACAGCAATGGTAAGCCAAGGTCCGATACCCGTACCCCATATAGAGTATGTACACAGGCTCAGAACCACAAGTAACCAAAGGCGCCAGTATCCGTAGACGACTTTCGTATACGCCAACTTACTGTGCCCTACGCAACGGACCAACGTCTCTCCTCGGTACGCTGCACAAACCTACAGGGCACTCAGCCCCCCCTGTGCTAGCGTTCCTTTGGTCATGGGTCCCCAGTTGCCATGCCCGGGTTCAATGATGGCGCATTCCAACAATTTCAACGAGTGTAACATGTGCGTGGGTCGCTAGCGTCTCCCGACCTCTTTGAACAGTGAGTGGACAGAGGCTCTTCATTACTAGTGTAGGAATCGGTCGGAGGACACGCGGAATGGGGAACAAAGGTCAACATCACGGCCGGACCCATATTCGGGGATGAGTGGGGCAAGAGTACCATCTGTGCATCCTCAAACCCCGTTGCTGGTTGGTCAATGGCTCCTTGTCGGCTCCGGTCCCACTTATGCAAACTTCTCACAGGCTCCTCGTATCCGAAAGCCCACACACTCAAGGGGGGCCGTCGATGACCCATTACCTCGGCCGCTCTACGGATACCAATTCTCGGTATCTTTCCTTCTTTTTTTTTATCCTTATTTGTATCTTCCTGTCCCACATTCAGACTGACTATTCACAGGGGGGAAAGGCGTAGTGGCGGCGGGCGTCACAAGTTTGAACGACAAGGAATAGGGACTTGTATGGGGGCCGGCAAAAGGTTACTGAAAGGGACGAGACTCGAACTCGCGCGGGTTGCCCCACCAGGAAACAGATGTTAAGCTGACCTTAACCTGGCGCCATAACCAACTCGGCCACCCTTCCAACGAAGAGGTTTTACTCTGGATGCTGATCTGATGTGCAGATGTGCGACTCATATTGAGGCAGCGAACACTGTTGTCCTCAGTAGAGTTGCTGTTTGTGGTTTGCTTCTCGGATTGGATCCTGATTGAGTGAGCCTGCAACCGCCTCCTCTATTCTATGCTTCTCGACAACGCCGCCGCCGCCGCGGCCGTCACCGCTATTGGGTTTCCTCGGCTTTGCTGCATTGGCTTTGTCTGCATTCGTTCATTCACTCATTCGCTCGTTCGTTCGCTCGTTGCTCCGGGTTCGTCGGTTGCGCTGGGCTCTATCTGGTGGCCACCAACTGCCACATTGTCGTCCTCCCGGTGACAATCTGCGTCACCATAGTTTCGCCATCCGATGCCACCACACCTGTGATCACTGACGGCGACTTACCCACTTTGGCTATGCCCTGCGTCGACTGGTCGAGACACACGCCGCTATTTGAGTCGCGAATCCGAAGTTTCCCCCCGTCCAACTGCACCGTTGCGACGAATCTGCCATCGCAAGGAACGCATCCATATGCGCAACCTTTCATCTCGAACCATGCCCTACCGCCGTTATCTGGCCACCATGTCGTCAGCCTCCATGTCTGCGGCTCTCCCACCTCGCAAGAGACCACTATAACGCGCCCTTTGCAAGCCACAAGCTGCACCACTTCCCGCCCATCCTCATCCCATGCCCTCTTGGGCTTTGATTCACCGATATACGACCACGACCCAACCGTCCAGGCCGTCAATCGCCCCGACCAGTCAGCGGTTGCGATCCGACACGAGTCGGGCGTGAATGCAAACCTGGTCGTCGGCAGCCCGTTCGTTCGTTTGATGCTCTCGCGGAGGGTTCTCACGTGTGTGTTGAGTATCGTCTCCCAGATGTCGACGCCCCCGCCTGATATCCATGCAAGCAGGCGACCGTCGGGCGAATACTGAATGGAATGTAAGTCGGTTCCCGGCGCCGCTACGGCTTCGCCCGTCCGGTTTACCCAGTCATACGTCCACACCTCGTACCTCGTTCCGAGCCGGAATGCGAGCGCGATGACGCCACTACCGTGAGGGGAGATTGCGATGCCCGTCACGTAGTCCATTGCGATGTCGATTTCTATGCGCTGAGGCGCCACGTTGCGGCGCAAACTCCAAGCCAGCACGTCGCGTTCACCATGAACCGTCACGAGGGCGTTATCTGATGCGCTCGAGAGCCTAATATGCATCGGTACGCCCAGGGATGCCGGCACTGTCTGCGAGAAATTGTATTGCACGCATATTGATGCACCCGGCATGCCATTGCGTCGCGCTTCGTCGCCGTCGTCGTCGTTGTCGTCGTTGTCGTCTCCCCTGCGCAGCATAATCCGGCTCGATTCTCCCTGTTGAGAGTCGCACGGGATGGTGTGATGGTCACTTTGGATGTCATCGTCTTTGTCCCTTTTGAGGGCGCATGGCTCAAGTTATTTGTGCCAGGCAATACCCAGAGCTGTGGCAAGGGGCTCCCCGACGTTTTGCCCATCCAGTTCGGACCAACAATCGATGGCCGCCCTGCAGGGGACTGAAATCACGTCCTTGCACACACCCGGATGCGTCCGTCCACCGTCCACCACTGTTTAGTCCACCCCAGGACCCAGATAAAAGCCCCCCCCATCATTACATAACTTAATTGCTCGGATCCGGGTGTGCCTGCACGGGAGAGACAGCCTCCAAGTCCTCGGGGCTGAGGATCGAGGATGAGACAATGGTGGTGCGATGAGCTTGATGCTCGTACTAGCCAGATTTGGTCTGGCCGTAAAGCGCCGGAACCTTGGAGGCTGCTCCGTGGGTAGGAGGCCTCGAGACCCATCCATGGGAGAAAGAGGTGTTCTACTAGATTCTTCTGCGTGCTATGGCCGCCGGCAACAGAATAGTCGAAGCTCTCAGCCCCCGGCCCGAGGCGTTGAATGCCGCGGGCCCAAGCAAACCATCTAGGTAACCTCATCACGTGGCCCGGGGCCACAGTTCCACGCCATAGCAGGACAATGATTTTGTTTCCACCTAGGCCGCCGGACTTTGGACGACGGAGGCCATCCCCCCGACTGGTAATACACGTGTTAAATGTATCCTGTGACGCTAAGGACCAAAGCCGTTGTGGATTTACCTGTGAAGTGACTATGCAGGACTGGAACCCAGACTGGTGGCATCAAACGTTGAGCCGATGCTCAACGAAAAAGATGTCTCTGTACTGCTCGCCCAAAGCTTAACAATTCTATTTGCAGCATCGCTCGTGATGCCGCCGACTTCATCCGCGGCCACAGTCTACCTGCGCTGAGGACGTTGACGAGTAGAAACATCTTGCACGGGGAAACATGTGCTCTTCGCCTTGGCCACATCAGCAGCAGAAAAAGCTGATAGCACCAGGTATTCGCCGCTCATTACCGACTCAGATACTGACATGGCCCTCACTGGAATCCTCTACTTGGATGGAGCGGACGCGGCGTTTTTCTTGATGGCTTCGCCAACCTTTAACGGCACAGAGGCACGTGTCCCTGAAACGACCAGAGCCGATGATAGTTCAGGTGATGGATGTCCGTTTCAAACCGTAGAAATACCGGCAATTCCATCTCCAAACGCTGGCGCGCTATCTCGACCCCCAGGCGTGGTTCTGAGGGATGTTTCGGTGCAGACATGTTCGTCAGGCATCTATAAGTACCTTGTCGCCGCCTGGTCTGACGACGAGCCACGCCCTTCCACTGCGGCCGGATAGTCGCAGCAGTGGAGCGAGTGACGGGCAATACCTTTTCCACTTTGGCAGGGCAGTTGAACGGTGCAGTTTTTTTGGTCTGGGTAGCGTTAACGGTCAGAGGGGGGGTTGCATACAAGGTGCCGTAGATGAAGACCGGCCCAGGGCTTGTTGTTGTCATGGCCAACGAAGGACCCTTGCCAGGTGGTCGGGGAAGGTCATTTTAACGACAGATGCCCAGTACCTGGCAGTGTAGATATATTTGGGAAATGTGAGGGCGTCCGCTGTGTGGTGAGTGGTGACTTGTTCTTCTTTTCCTGTTTCCTCAGTTACAAGGTGATGTAAGGGTTTGTGGAAATTCCATTGGTTTGGGACTATTCTCTGTAGTATTTTCTCTTGATTTCGGTTTTAGTTCTTCTGGGGGCTTTGGGATATAGCCTGGCAATTTGCCTGGATTCAAATTCGCCAAAGAGGGAAATGGAAGACTCTGTTCATGCAAGCCATATGGGGAGCATGGAGAAAAGGTTGACAGGCTCCTATGTATTGTGTTCCTTCCGGCAGACTAACTATCCAAAAAGGAAAGAATGGGGGGAAAGGAAAAAAAAAGCTTTTCTCATCTTTCCTTTTTCTGCCCTAATTGGAGGGCAACACAACTTCTCAACTCACCTGCAACCTTCACCTCCTGCTCGAATCTCCATCCCACGCTCCAATTCCAAGCCTCAGGTCCATGGTTTATGCTGTCTTTGATTTCATTCACTGGATGAGGTGTGAACTTGGATGGCCTCATATGGTCTCTTGGTAAGCAAACTGACCAACCCTTCACCCTTGCAGATTTTGAGGGGAATGGAAGAGACGCTGTCTTTCACCCTAGTGATTTTTCAATTCACCGCCTCAAACCAGATTGCCGGTTTTCTATTTAGGTCTTTGTTCTGACAGTCTTTGCTAGACTTCCGTTCCTTTCCTCACCCAGCTCAAAAAACCCTCAACCAACGTTCCAACAACGTTCCAACAACATTGTTACAATAACAATGTTACAATAACAACATTGTTCAAATTCAACAATCGCTTCAAGCCACAAGAACCGCCAAGGCCAACGATGGCGGTGTGGCTGGGGCCCTCCCTCTACTCGAACAGAGGCTGGAGGGGGAGGGCACCCTCGTGAGTTACAGCAATCAGACGCAAGTAGATTGTAACTAACACAGAGGCAGACACATGGGCGACATGGTCCCTGGCTTCTCGGAAGACGAGTTTCGAGAGATACTCGAGAGCGAATGGGGCCATGTCGCTCTCAAAAAATCAGACGGCTGTTGACGAGACCCAGGCCAATCCCACGAAGCCAAACGGCAGTCTGATTCCTCCCCCGCAACCAGCCTGACCGTTCGAAGAACCCTCGACTTTACAACGTTCCAATAACGTTCCAATGTCACCTTGTTTGAAACTCAGCAACAGTTTCAAGCCACGGGAACCGCCAAGGCCAACGACGCCCGTGTGGTTCCGGCTCTCCTCTCGAATGTTGGTCCCGGCGCGGACACCACTCGCTTCAACAGCCTCTTCATCGGCCAGGCTCTGTTCGAAACAACCGCTTCTAGTCCAAGGCCTCCTGCTCCTCGAAAATGCTCCAAGCAGCCAGGATAGCCAACGGAGCGAACAGAACCAGAGTAGCAAGTTCACTCTTGCCTTTGTTGGCGACTCCGACAGGGATTACTTCGTATGGGCCGCCTGCGCTGCTACAAGATGGTTTAAATACCCTGTTTCTATGCTGGTGAGTCTCAATATCACATCTCATGACAGAGGCCAAGACTGATGCCCAGAACAGCAGCCAACATGGGGAAGAGAGCCAGAGTACCCAGTCCAATCTTGCCTCTGTTGGCGACTCCGAAAAAGAGCACTTCGTATGGGGTGGCTGCGCTGCTCCAAGATGGTTTAAATGACCTGTTTCTATGACGGTGAGACTTAACATCAAATCTCATAACAAAGGCCAGGAACTGATGCCCAGACCAGGGCTACACAGCTGAATGGCAGCCATCCAAGCGGTGAAGGCCTCCCTTGTTCACACAGCCATGATTAAGCGTCCCACAGCCCCTCCGCAACGAAACCAAAGCCATTGTTTTCTTCAAAGTGCCCCCAGCTTCTGAGTCCACCGGCAACTCGCCCTGGGGACTGGTTCCCTTCGCAGCTCTCTGCGCTCTTCTGCGGCACCCACGACCATTCAAATGCGGCATCTCCTGCCAGGCGTCTGTTACAAACCAGGTTCTAACAAATAATGATGTGGTGGCTTTTTTGGGTCTTGTAATTGGAATGAGAACAATGAACAATTCAAATCCCTTAATGAGGAATAATTGGATGGCAAGTCTGTTGCCAGCAGCCGAGGTAATTCCAGCTGCAATGGCGGATGTCAAAGTTGTTGTGGTTAACAAGCCTATAGTGAAATCTTCAGTAGTCAGACTACAAGCGGCATTGTCGGAACATGATTGACCGCCAAGCGCCATGTTCACGGGAGCACTCAGGCTTCACGACATCATGCGCCTTTACACATACAAAGTTTGTCTCAAGCAAGGTTGCTGGCGACAAGAACCAGCTTAGGCTGGATGGTGAAATTTGAAACATGTTGGGGAACGACCGGGTAGGCCTGGCACTATGAGATAAAGGATGAGCAAATGGTTGTGGGTTGGTTGATGAGGGATGGAAAAGATGGAAACGGTGTGTTTTACTGGAAAGGCAGTGCCAATATCACAAAGCATAGGTTATATACAATCGAGCCTTTGATCAAAAGAGACCCTTGTCATTCCTGAACAATGAATAGTTGCAATCACAAGAACCAGTGGATGCAGAAAGTATTTGAACCAGAAAATCGAAATGGGTATTTATGAACATTAATCTAAATTCTACTGCGGGCCGCCAACCTCTACTTGGCACACCTCGGGTCGCTGTCGGCGCCAAAGTCCTTGCAGACCTCGCGGCCGAGAGCGTTGATCCCCTCGACGACCCAGAGCCTGTAGTTGGAGAAGACAAAGACCTTGCCGGGGGCGAAGGCGAAGTTGTTGGCGGTCTCGCCGACGTGGATCTTGCCGAGGAGGACGCCGTCGGGGTTCCAGACGTGGACGCCGTCGCCGCAGCCGGCCCAGACGTTGCCGTCGGTGTCGGTGTGCACGCCGTCGGGGAGGCCGTTGTCGGCGAAGGCGAAGAGGCGCCTGTTGGCGAGCCTCTTGCCGCCGCCGACGACGTCGTAGGCGTAGATGGTGGCCGGGCGGGTGAAGTTGGCGTCGTAGCGCTGGGCGCCCGTGTCGGAGACGTAGAGCGTCTTGTAGTCCGGGGAGAACTCGATGCCGTTGGGCTGGTGGAAGTCGTCGGCGACGGCCTGGACGAGGCCGGTGGCGGGCTCGAAGCGGTAGACCTGGCGCGGGAGCTGGGAGTCGCCGCGGAAGTGCTGGAACAGGCCGTACTCGGCGTCGGTGAACCAGAGGTCGCCGGTGACGGGGTGCTGCCTCACGTCGTTGACGGCGCTGAAGTTGCGGCCGTTGAAGCCGATGATGAGCGTCTCCGACTTGTTGGTGTTGACGTCGACGGCGAGCAGCTTCGAGTAGGCCTGGAAGTCGCCCTGGTCGCACCAGACCTGCATCGGCGGCGTGGCGGACTGGTCGGCGCCGGGCGGGTAGTACGACGAGCCGCCGTTGGCCTCGGCGAGGTCCGGGAACTGGGTGCTGCGGACGGAGAGGTCGTCGAGGGAGACGACGGTGATGTTGATGTTGTCTTGGAGGGAGCGGTAGTTGGACGAGATGTACAGCGAGTTGTCCTTCTTGTTGTAGATGCCGCCCTCGTGGAAGGCCTGCCAGTCCAGGTCGGCGATCTTGCGGGCCGTGGCGTTGGCGCCGACGACGTCGACGAAGGAGGGCTGGTACGAGAGCAGCGAGATGGCGGGCGTGCTGAGGTTGGCGGCGTTGATGGAGGCGAGGTAGCCCGCGCCGCCCGTCGCCAGGGCGTGGAGGTCGACGTTGATGAGAGACATGCTCGCGGCCTGGAACCAGAGGGCAACCTGCTGGATGGAGGGGAGGACCTTGAAGCTACCGCCGGAGAGACCGATGCCGTCAAAGAACTGGGAGAAGCCGTAGCGAGGGCCGGTAGGAGATGATGATGGTGGCTCGGGTGCCTCCTCGACGGTGGAAAAAGACGGGCGGGTGGCGTCTTTATGCTGCTCCCCGTCCTGTCTCACTTGGTCAACGGCCATGAAGCTGCGGTGTGGCTCTCTCTCTCTAGCTCATAATCTGCCAAGCGCTGGGCCCGGTGAAAAGCGGATGGGGTCGTTTACGGCCGGTCCGAAAGCTTGTCCGTTCTGCTCGGTCCTTCACACTAGCCGGGACCGGTACGCTACGAAGGGATAATGGGCGAGGACAAGCTGGTGCGGATCAAAGCCGGTGAGGCAAGGGATGAGAAGGAATTGCCGAACATTGGAAATTTCCGGCCGAGTCTTGGCGATATGGACGGCTACCCCGCAGCGCCTTGACATACATGGCATGGCTATGTGGCTAGCTCATCTTTGACTGGCGGCTTTGGACCAGGTGGAACCGCGCGAGTCGTCCACCAGGTTCCACGATGGCTTCGTCTGCGGCTCAATATGGGTGGTCTGTGAGACTTGGCATGGACAGCGAATTATTTGGCGTAAACAGCTAATTGGCCCCCTTTGCCCTCCGTTGCCGCAGATGAGCTAGGAAAGGAAAAACACATGGTGGTGCAATGCGGACCCTGACGGCCGAGCGGTCTCGTCTCTGGCTTGTTGCATGCGCATAAACCTTGACTCGAGAAGGTTTTTAACCTCATCTCTGTCGATTGCCGGCCCGTAAATGTTTGCTTTCTCAAGCCGGAGTACCCTGGCCGGATATGTCCGCCAGGTGCTCAAAGTATAGCAAAAATAACGCACGGGAGGACTGCCGACAGATGCGCCATGACCCTGTCCTGGAACCAGCAGTGGATCTCGTCGTTTACATTGCAATCTATGCATGTCTTGGCACCAGTTCGCTAAAGGGGCTTCTGAGGGCGATCACGGAGGAGGACATGAGCAGGGAAAAGGCTTCTGCAAGAAGAAGATAGTTAGTTACATGACCACTCTCACCCGTAGCAGGGCATCCATTAAGGTGATGTGCGTTGGGGCAGGGTTTCCATTTCAACGACTCAAACGACTCAACCAATTTCAACAAACTGCAAATCATGATGCAAGTGCGTTGGTGGATGGTTTGTTAGAGGCTGAAGCAACCCTCGTCAATAATTGATATTGTGACTTGCTGATAGTAGTTGCGGCAGACAGATGTCATATGTCTGATACTGGCTGACGACTTAATGGCGAGCAAGTGTTGACACTAGCAGTGCACCCACCCTTTGGCTCTTGCATTGTGATATGTACTGCCGTCAATTCGATTCCCCAAATCTCTGAGCTGGCAACTTGCCCTGTTATTGTTCCGCGGACTCAAGTCGGGGGCGAAGCGTTCACTACTGAAAGTTACGAGATCGTCGTCTTGTGCCGCCACATAACATGAGTGTCGCTTTCAGAAAGGAATATTACACCTGATGATGTAGTAATTCATCTTCCGCCGCCAGTTTGCCTCATACCCAAGCCATCTCTCATATACCCCCATTGTGCCTTGATATACATGTCTAATCAAACCCACAAGCCTCACTCCGAGAATAGGTCAAGACACACTTTCCATGAAAGCAACATCAGACATATTCCAAGCCATTTCTCGGTGGTCCAGAGACTCGGGAGGAAGGCGCGTCAAAAGTGATGTCAACATTGTTCATCCTCCTCGTAGCAAACTCTCAAGCCACGTGATCTTTTCAACAGCAAACCAAACAACAGAGCCCCATTAACAGTTCAGTTCCCTAGCAACCGGAGAGTGACATCAAGTGCAAGACTAGCGTGTTGTTATTGAGGTCACTCAGAGGTTTAGACCAGCCTTGCCTGCTTCTCATCTTTCTTCCTTTCCTGGCCTCACCCAATCAGATGCCCCCCTCTGAACAACCTCACCACCACAACGCGACGCGTATTCCATCTAAACACCAGCTCACGTACTTGAACAGTGCCTGCCTTCTTTGTTCCTTCCTATTCCTGCCTAAAAAGAAAAAGAAGAGGGAAAAAAACTGGCCTGCCCTGCTTATTATTTCTTTCTTGCCCTGCCCTGCCAGGCCTTCTTCCAACCCTTCTTCCTCTCACACACAAGCAAACCTTCTCACATCAACCTTTGACTTCTCTTTACAAACACACATACACACTCACATAAACAACCATTCAAAGCAACTTGCAAACTTTGCATCCATAAGCAAAGCTTCCTTTCTGCCCTTCCAGCAACCAAACAAGAACAACCAAGCAAAGATTGCACCTTTGTCAACCTCCAAGATGAAGGTAAGTCTTTGTTTTCACACCCATTCTCATTTCATTTCTCTTGGTTGAAGTGGAGAGTTGTGAAGCTCACCCGTCATCTCTCACAGAGCTCCATCATTGTTACCCTCATCGGCACTCTTGCCGCTACCGTCAACGGTATCCCCATCGTTGACAACGCCAACATGGCTGTCGTCAAGTCCGCTCAGGCCAGTGCGACCGGCACCAACGTTGTCTACGGCTTGGTTCATCGCCGCCTCAACAACATCCAGAGTCCTGGCATCAAGATGCCTGTCTCTGTCATCGGCATGAACTCCTCTCTCTCTGGCGCTCCGGCTCCCACTGAGATCAAGGCCAATGGCACCTTCACTGACCCCTTCGCCATCCACATGACTGAGGCGGTCCCTGCTACCTTCGACACCTATGTCTCCGGAACCAAGGGTAACATGTCTGACATGCCCGCCCAGACCAGTCACATCCAGGCTTCCTCCCCTGTCTCGACCATGGACGCTCTCGACTATGCCGACCAAGTCCAGTATTGGTTCACCCACTGCATCCTGCCTCCTGTCGAACGCCGCCCCAAGGAGTGCGCCACAATGAAGCCCTCCCCCGTTACCGAGTCCCTGCCCATTCTGGAGATGACCACTCTCGGCACTGACGCCTCCACGACCTTCACCGGCCAGGAGACTGAGCTTTGGATGGAGTTGACTACCATCCATAGTCTCATGACCCCAACTCCTACTCCTACTGACATGGGTGACATCGTCGTCACCGTCACCTCGACCGTCATTCAGACCGAGGACCCCGAGATCAAGTACACCTTCGCCAAGGTCGACTCCGCGTCTGTCATGAATCTTCGCGGCTGAGCTTTCGTTCCTTCCCCGTTCAGTACTCTTTCTCTTTTGGTCTTCTAGTAGAGGATACCTGGCTTGGTTTGGACTCGTCACCGACGCAAGGCTGGACACATGGATTTCGGGCAAAGCGTCAAGGGGACAAGGGAAAATATGAGGTTCCCTTCATTATGAATGAAGAAACGTTAGGCTTCGACGATTAGCTATATGAGGCTGCTCGCGAGAATTGCAATTGACCGGTATTACGTACATCATCTCTTTCTCCCCTTCTCAACGTGACTGCTTAAGGTAACGTGATGTACATTTGCTGTCTACATGGGCTTCTTTGTGGAATTGTTATGCCTTGGCCCTATAACATCACAACTCGCGAACATTTCTTAGGGTTGAATTCTGGCGATTAACGCCCCCATTATCTAGGGCGCTTGTACCCGTGTATTAATGTGGCCATCAGCACTTCTTGGAATTTCATTCCCGGGAAACTTTCAACGTGGATGAAGTACGCCGAATCTGTCTCAATAGTTCGGGATAGTCCCAGACCAAGGCGTCGGATGCCATCGAAGTCAGATAGCCCTTTCTATCCCGTCTAGGCCCCGGCCCCGTTCTGCTGCTGTGTGTTAAACTACGTCCACAGCCGACTTTTCCATCGTAGCACAACTTGCTGGGTTTCATGTTCACGTCGAACAAAGCAAACCTAAGACCTGGGGACTCATCAAAGCGGCGCACATCAATACGAATCAGGGCAACGGCGAACAATAGCTCGGCCTGCCAATAATAGCTCAGCCGCCCTCTCGCATTCCATCGCAGCTTGGCCGTAAGCCGGGTCCTTTTCCTCTTCCTCTATTATGACTCTGGAGTTGGTAGTGACCGCCACCACCCCATTGTACGGGGCGATGCCGTCGTGATGGCTGAAGCGGGTGACGATAAGAAGAAACCATCTCCGAGGACTTTGGGTATATTCTAGAGCTTGCCGGGCGCCGTGGAGGTTTGCGGCGGATGAGATGCGAAGACCATGTTGTTAGCCGAGAGATGAGTGGGCTTCAGGACCCCTCCGCGAGCACGCATGTCACGAACGGCTTCCAAATCTGGCTGCCGCATGTTGTGAGATCCCTCCAAACGCGCCTTCGGGGTAGAAATATCATATACCGGGAGTCGCGCGACGCACTGCAAGCCGTGCCGAGGGGGAGGCCTCAGGCGTTGCCGAACATGTCCCACAGGCTCGGGAACAGCTCGTCGACGTCCGGCACGCTCGTAGACACGTACTCTTGAAGATCGGGCATGCCGACCGGCTGCTCCGCGGACTCGTCGGAGCCCGAGGTGGACGTGGCCAGCTTCTCGACGACCTCGGAGTACTGCGCGATGCAGAGGTCGCCGACGTCCCAGGCCTTCTGGCGGTGCAGCTGCAGCGCGCCGACGAGGTCGCGCGCCAGCTTCAGCGACATGCTCTGGGCGATGCCGCCGACGGTGTTCTCTGTCTCGAGTGCGCAGCGGAGGAGGCACTTGGTGGTGGAGGTGAAGGCGAAGGTGAGGAGGGGGAGCCAGTAGTCGCCGAGCTGGGGGTCCTTGAGCTCCTGGGCCAGCAGCACGATGTCCTCGGCGGCGCGTCGGACTTCGAGGTAGCACCGCACGGGGATCGCGGACGGCTGGTCGGCGTGAGCCGCCTTCTCGGCGTCCAGATCCAGCTTACGGAGGAGCAGCTTGATATAGAGGTACGCCAGGCGGAGGTTCGCCGACCCGGGGACATCGAGCCGGTCGCCGCCGCGAATGACGATCCGGCGGAGGCCAGGGTCGAGTGAGTCTTCCCACTGCGTCAGCATGACATCCAGATCACATGGCCCGGTCGGCAACGTCTTCTCCAGGTCGTAGATGTGCTCGAGGTACCGGTCGAGGAACCGGGACAGCGAGACGAATGCCAGGTATACGGATGTGGCCTCGAAGTCGACGGGGTTGGGCGCGGGGCCGCAGAGCTGCTCTACCGTGGGGATGGACACATCGTATTGACCGCCGCGCAGCTGCGGCGGCGTGCCGTATGCCAGACTCGACCTTTCGCGTTGTAAGCCTCGGTGCTTTGCTGAGGGGAGGGGGGAGTGTTATCGAAGGCTCACCACTTATCGTACACGAATATTGCCCACCAAATCTTCGTCCGCAGGAGCTTTTCGGCCTCGGGAACGTCCCAGTCGGACGAGTCTCGGTTCAAGCCCAGTGAGTGGCACAGGGAAATGGCCGAGCCAAGCAGTAGACCGTTGCCGATGATGGAGGTCAGGGGCCTACCGGAAATATTGAGCAGGATGCCGAGTAAGGTCGAGATACCGGGAGACAGGTGAATCTCCGAGTACAGCGCGTCGTTGGCCTGGTTCCACATGAACCTCGTGTCCGGACGATGGTGCGTCACAAGTCTCGGCGACTGGGCCCAGTAGGTCGTCGTGTGCGCATAGAGGCATGACAGCAAGGCCGGCGAAATGTGACGCCGGTCCTCGGCGAAGCGTTTTTCAAACGAGTTCCTGTCCAACAGGGGAAAACAACGGTTGGGCTTCTCAAAGAACCTGGACCAGAGTCAATTTGCAATACCGGTGCATGAAGAAGCCAGGCAAGGGGGAGGAGCAGACTTACAAATCGACAACGTCAGGCAGCACCGGCTCAAGAAGTTTTTCTATCATCTGGCATTTCAGAAACGCCGGGTTCCGGTCGTCTGGAACACCCAGCGGCTGCTTTCTCACGGTCGTGAACACGACGGGTTTCCGTATGCTGCTGTCGCTTCCGTGGTCCTGTCGCGGGCTCGTCCCCGAGATCCTAGTCCGGATGCTTCTATTGAGGATGGACGAGTCATTGGACAGATAAGTAGAGAGAACCTGGGTATCCTCGATGTCGGCCGGCCCTACAATTTGCGCCTCATCTTCCCCTCCTCCGTCGATTGGCTCAGGGTAGCTGCTGTCATGGGGTGCGACTGGCGGGAGTTGTCTATCCAAGGACCTCGACTCCCCACCCGCCGGCAGACTCCGGTCAGCAAGAGACAGATGAGTTGTGTGGTCCGAATCAAAATGAAGATCCGAGGCCAGGCTCTGTGTCTGGGGCGGCGGCGATGACGGGCGGTGGCCCAAATCCTTTGACTGACGGCCCCGGCCGTGTCTCCAAACACTCTTCGGCCGCGGAGAGGTGCCGGCCGGGGTCGGAGGGAACTCGCACGATGTTGCGTGTGCCCGGCATGTCAGACAGGTCCCCCCGTTCCGATCGACATTGCACCGAGACTTGCGTTTCCGACAGGCGAGACAAGCCGGGCGGAGGTGGGAGCGGTAGGGGCGTTCCGAGGAAAAGGAATCCGTGTCAGCCTCGGGCGCCATATCTCAGAAATTGCTGTCTCGCTCACTTGACGAGACCATCAAAGAGCCTAGCCGAGGACACTGTTTGTATTCGCCCTTATCTCAGGGAAGCTCTCTCGATGCCGGGTTATCTTCTCCGCGCTGAAGTTTCCCGAGGGAAACGTTGAATAAGCCCATCCGATCTATTGTATTGGTGATGGTTGATAACGATAACGATAACGCACTCTCGTCGAATAGATTGTTGATCGATCTCTCATCCTTTCGCCCTGAAGCATCTTTGAGACATCAAGCCATTTGATTGATTATCAGTTTCTTTCCAACAACTCTTCGCCTAACTACAGTTTTTACAATGACAGTCGCGCGCCAAACGACGTTGATACCATGCCTGCGGTGAAGCATATCGAGCCCGTGCCACTCGCATATAACATACACAACGATCTTACTCGGTTTGGGGCCAGTTCGACACACGGTATATCACTTCAAGTGAAGCAGCATAGGTTCCGATTAGACGATGATCAACAGCGATAGGAGGCGCCATAGACACACAATGCTAATTCAATTCTGTAGTCGGGTGCCAATCAAGACGCTTTGAAGGGCCAAAGGGGCAGAAAAAGTAATGCCTCCCTCATGTGCCAAAGGTCAAAGGTCACACGCCCATGGCAGCGGAATTCTGCCCAGCTGTGTCTTGTCCCCGGGGAACGCGGGCATCTCGAACCCCATGATCGCGCACGAATCCCGTGCCAGCGAGCTGGACAATCCGGCTCGGGTGTGGTCCCATCCTCGTGTCATGTAATTTCTCCCGGCGATGAGCCTCCGCAGCCTGCTCTCACCATGTAACCAAGTTCAGCTTGTGCGAAAGCGACGATGCTGCGATCACTAACCAAGATTCAGCCATATCGCTGGGCCACCACGGGAGCCACAATGCCTGGCATTAGACTTCTAGTGTCACCAAGGTCGCAGAGCGCAGGACCCCGCCATGCTCGGACTACCCCAGCTCCCTAGCTTCAATGCCCACTGTTGCATCATTCTTAAACATGTGAGTTGTCGACGACGAGCGCGACCCCCTGGCGCTCAGGAGCTGTCTGACAGTCTGAGTAGTACCCCGGTGACAGGGTTGCAGCCATTGCAAATTACGAACCCGCAAAGGGACCTGGTTCTACATAGTAAAGCGAAGTGGTGCTTACGAAGTATCCGTACACCGACCATGTAGTAGTCGAAATCAAGGCTCACGACGGCCTACACCGACAAGGGTTACATCGAGAACAGGGCACATGGTGGGCTGCCTTGGATACTCGAAAGACGAGGAACAAAGGTCGCGGGGGAATGTGAAACGACCTTATAACGGTATGGTTACATCGGGGTCGTCGTAGCCCGAAGGGTGATGGCTGTTGCCAAGATGGCGACTCATAGGCCCACCAAAGAAAACCGGCTATTGCTCTCGCAGCATATTCATGATGTTGTTTGCGGTTCGTGAGGCCGAGCGCGAACCGCGACGGTCATCCCACCTTTAGGGGAGGGAGGGATAGCCTCGTGCGCCACGTTACGATCCTTACGATCCCAAAACCATGAGCGAGTCAACCACGGATTTGAGGTGTCGGGGTAGGTTTTCGCGAGCAATCCCGAGGATACCCGGCTCTTCGTAAGACGAACCGTATAACAACCTCCAATATCGATGTTGATGATCGGTGCCTTGTAATGGATTTGAAATACCTCAAGAGGCGGACGAGTTCGCGCATCACATGTGTCACATATTATACTGCGGGTCATTCAGACATGTTCATCCCTTCGGGCTACCGTGCTAGCGAAACACACACCAAATCTTTCAAGCGAACACCTAATTTCGGCGGATCCAAGTTCTTCTCGTTGAGTTTATTTATCCTTTGGACCATCGCACCATTTCGTTGATGGGCAATCCTGCCCGATTAAGGTGCCTCCGAGAACTGGGTGGTATTCTTGTGGTCTCGGTTGCACATCAAGGCATGAGGGCTTAAAGGCATGAAAGAAGGGCTCCGCGTCTTCCATCCTGGCCGGAGTTGGCATGACGAGACAGCGGGGCTTGGATCAGAGATCACCCGTGAATAGCTAGTACCTAGTGGTAAGTATCCGGCTATCTTGCACCCACAACTCGAGGGATCGCCAAGGATCTCTCAAGCACCTTGTTGTCGAGCTACCGGGGGGCCTTCTCTTCGACATGTTGTCGACTACTACCGTAGCCACTCGATAGTTAGACATTCCACTCTTTCTCAGGCTAACGGTATGGGGTATTGCGGCCGCTGGAAAGGGGTTGGCGTGCTGGCAGAAAGCAGGGATCTAGAGGTGGCAAAAGCAGGGGTTAGTCATGTACGTCAGCAGCAAGCTGGGTAGCAAGGGCCAGCAAAGATAGGAAGATACCTAGGCTAGATAGGTGGGTTGACCGCTTTCTATTATAGACCTAGCTTGGACAGGTACGCTATACTCTATCTATACGGATACCGTTAGCCCGAACAAGAGTGGAATGTCTAACTATCGAGTGTCTACGGTATGTAGAAGATTGAGCATGAACAATCTCACAGACACGACCATCTACTAAGATTGTTATTCGCTGGCGGCATAGAAAGCTAAACAAGGTGGCCAATGATGGGGGGCAAGACGCCACATCAATGTCACCACGACTTACTGGCAAAGTATCACCGCCCAGGAGGGGGGGCAAAGAAACCAATGCACGGACAAAGATGTACCACTTTTCATGACCAGAGAAACACCCGGGGCATGCATTGAGTATATGTTTGTTCCCTTAGATGCCTGGACTGCCGATTGATCGCCATACCTAACTACTATACTTACGACCGGCGAACAAGAACTCCTGCTGCGCCGCTTCCGTTGAGATTCCGCGTCTCATCTGAAAGTAGTGTGATTCAGATCCCGTTTACCGCTCTGCTCCTGGTCAGGTGGGAGTTATAACCAAGCCAGTCTATGGGGGCTATTGTCTATGCGTGCGTGCGGACCTGGGTTAGGTGCCCTGTTGAAGATCCTCGGTAATATTGCCCGCTCCCTGCTATGACGAATAGGATTAGAGCCCAGTCCTGGATCTTTAACAAGATGAGACCCTGACGACCAGGCTCATCCATGCTTATCTCAAACTCTCTTTTCAATCCATTCTAGAACGATGCGTTTCATCCGAGCTTGAGGCCCTCACGGTACGACGGCACAGAAGAGACCCCCCCCTTTTGTGGACATACGTAGTATTTTTCCAACGCTGTTTTCTTCGCCCTTGCTGTCGGCCTTCACTAAGTAAACACGACCGCCAGGCGATGGCGTGCCCGGCAACTATGCGTCCGCTCTGCAAGGCAAGGGTAGTTAAACTAGGTAGTGTCCGAAGAGTGGAACTCATTATATGCCTGTACATTGTATACGCATAAAGCTGCGGAATGAACCTGCCGGTGAAGCTGTATCGATATGAGTGGAGGAGGCAATCATAGGCCTATGACCCAATACTGATAATTACCACCCAATGGCGACGAACGGCACCATTATCTTGGATGTGTGCATGGTTGAACCATGGTATTTGAGATCTCACTGCTTGTAATGGCAGTGTATCCGTGATGGAGAACCCTCCCTTGCCCCCTCACCCCCCTCTCGTCGCCGGCTATTGACCAGTCCTTGTGTTTTCACCGACGCCCCTTGCCCCCCTTTTCTCCATCGTCGACGGGGACAGCCTCCAGGTAAGGTGCTAATTCGGGATAAAAGACGGGGGAGCCGGAAGCCAAGGCAGATATAAGGCTGTGGCTGAAGGAGAAAAGGGAATGGGATCGTCGAGAGGAAATAGACATTGGCTTTCTTGGCTCTCCTCCCGCTGTCTTGGCTTTTTCTTTGTCTACTTGTTTCTTGTGGTTTTCTTCCTCAGGACTTACACCAGACGGAAATACATGCCCACATTGTTGCTTTTCGGCCGTAGATCGGCTTAGCGTAACATCGACGAACTCCTACGCACAATGCCCTCCGGGCTCGTGATGGCTGCAGAAGGCCAAGGCGGAGCAGCCGGCACCTTGACGCCTGAGTATCTGGCGGAGGATTCTGGCAACGAACTCATCTCGATATCCATCGCCTTCGCCTGCCTCACGACTGTGTTCCTCGCCCTGCGACTATTTGCGAAACGGTTCACCGCGGGCGGCTATGGAATCGACGATTACTTCTTGGCGGCGGCATACGTCGTCAACCTCGGCATGTGCGCCGTAGGCATAGGTATGGTTTTGAGCCCATCTCTCCATCTCTTTCTATTTCTCTTTCCCCCCCTACCTCTATGGCCTGTTTCTCTAACGCGCGTCTTCGCAGTCATGGTAAAGGTTGGTGGTGTCGGACGACACGTCGAGTACCTCGAGGAATTTCACCCCGAACTGCTGGCAGGGTGGGCAAAGTCCCTGCTTGCCTTCGAGCTCATCTACTTTACGTCCGTGGCGCTGCCAAAGATGAGCATCGTGTGCCTGTTCCTACGTGTCTTCAACTGGAAGGGCGCCATGCGCACCGCCGCCTACGTTATCCTCGCGGCCCTCGCCGCCACCAGCGTGTCCTTCGTCGTCACGGCGTGCTTTCAATGCCAGCCCATCGCTTACTGGTGGGACCGGACGATCCCCGGTGGCAAGTGTATCGACGTGCAGGCCTTCTTCCACGGGCAGGCCATCCCTGGCTTCTTGTTGGACTTCATCATCATGGCGCTGCCGCTTCAAACCATCTGGGCCCTGAAGCTGCCGTTGCACAAGAGACTCGCACTGGTCGGCATCTTCATGGTTGGCAGTTTGTACGTAAACCTCTATTTTGACAACGCGAATAAGGGGGTGGTGCCATGACTAACAGCTTCACAGCGGTGTCGTCGCATCCATGATCCGCGCCTACATCTTCTTCCAGACGTCGGCGTTTGCTGATCGCACTTGTGAGTTCCATTGAGCGGCTGGTACTTGGCCCTCTCGCGTACTGACTGAAGCAGGGGCATCCGTCGGCCTCGTCGGCTGGAGCATCATCGAGACGGGAACCTACATCATCGCGGCCTGCCTCCCCCACTTCCGCCCCATGATCTCCTACTACACGCCACCATGGCTCAAGAGCTTCGTGCGAAAGACGGTATCGCAAGCCACCAACACCGCGTCCAAGGTGACCGGCTCCAAAAATACTCAGAGACGCCGCGGCGATGATGAGGTGGAGCTCACCGAGCACTCGAAGAAGCAGGCTTTCGAGACGCAAAGCGACATGACGGGCGACGAGGAGCGCGGATACGCGGGGCATGCTCGATCGCCGGTATCAGTGAGGACTGTTGAGGTGCGCAAGTCGGACGACATGGTGAAGGGAGACTGGGCTCATGATGGGCAGATCCGGGTCACGACCGAAGTCAAGCTGGAAAGGGAGAGGACGTCGACCGTCCTCGGTCATTCAGAGTCATGAGGCCTCGATAGTGTCTGATAGTAAATACCATTAATTCCGTCCAGAGTCACTCACATTCTAGGTCTTTGCCGTTTATCGCTGCAGTCGGTTCGCAACGATAAATGACAGAATGACGAGGTAATAGGAGCCATCCCTTAAGTAACATTCAATCTGCTATACATACTTGCTTCAGCTGGACGCTACAGGAACGACTTTGGGCCCTTGGCTTCCGCAGGCCCTAGCAGCTCATCCGCGATGCCGCGACCTGCCGCCCTTCCGGAGAAGATGCAGCCTCCCAGGAACGTCCCCTCCAAGCTGTTATAGCCGTGGACACCGCCACCGCCGAAGCCGGCCGCCTCTCCCGCCGCGTACAGGCCTGGGAACTTCTCACCGTTGGCCTTCATGACGTTGCTCTCCAGGTTCGTCTCGATGCCGCCGAGCGTCTTCCTCGTCAGCAGGTTCATCCGCACCGCGATCAGCGGGCCGTGCTTCGTGTCCAACAGCTTGTGCGGCGGCGCGATGCGGCTCCTGGCGTCGGCCCAATACGTCCGTCCGTTGTTGATGAGCATCGCCTGCGCGTCCTTGGAGTAGGTGTTGTCGAACTGCCCGTCACGGAGCTCGATCGTCTCCCGGATGTCCTCCAGCTTCAGCACCGGCCCGCCGCGCTCGCGCTGCAGCTCGTTCATCCCCTGCACCAGGTCCGCGAGGTTGTCCCGCACGACAAAGTCCTTGCCGTGCTTTTGGAAGTTCTGCACCGGCACGGTGCCCTTCTTGCCGAAGACGCGTGTGAGGAGCTGCCACACGCTCTTCCCCGTCACGTCGGGGTTCTGCTCGGACCCGGAGAGCGCAAACTCGCGGGCGATGATGCTCTGGTCTAGGATGAACCACGTGTAGTCGTACCCCGTGCTGCAGATGTGCTTCAGCGTGCCCAGGGTGTCGGTGCCGGGGAAGAAGAAAGGGGGCAGCCGCTTGCCCGTCGCGTCGAGCCACAGCGAGCTGGGCGCGGGGAGCACACGGATGCCGTGGTTCGGCCAGATGGGGTCCCAGTTCTGCAGGCCCTCGGTGTAGTGCCACATGCGGTCGCGGTTGATGACGTTGGCGCCGGCGGCCTCGGAGATGCCGATCATGCGGCCGTCGACGTGGTCGGGGACACCGACGACGAAATTCTCGGGGATTTTGGGACCCAGGCGGTCGACGGGCCAGGCGGCCTTGACGGCTTCGACGTTACCGCCAATGCCACCGGAGGTGACGGCAACGGCCGACCCAAAGATATCAAAGTCGTCGACGACGTCCCGGTTGGACTTGACGCCACGGGGCGAGTCGTCGGGCGCGAGGACCTTGCCGCGGACGCCGATGGCGCGGCCCGTCTCGTCGGTGATGATCTCGTCGACACGGTGGCGGAAGCGGAACTGGATGACGCCATTCTTGGCGGCGCGCTTCACGGGCTCCGCGAACACCCTCACGACCTCGGGCCCCGTGCCCCAGGTGACGTGGAACCGCGGCACCGAGTTGCCGTGGCCCTCGGCCATGCCGGCGCCACGTTCGGCCCAGCCGACGTTGAACAGGAACCCCATCCCCCTGGCCTTGACGTAGTCCTCCATCTCGTCGGTGGCGAAGTTTACAAACGCCTCGGCCCAGCGGCGCGGCCAGGTGTCCTCCCTCTCACGGTCGAACTGCGCCGAGCCGAACCAGTCGCGCATCGCGAGCTCCCTGGAATCCTTGATGCCCATCCTCCTCTGCTCCTTCGAGTCCACGCAGAATATTCCGCCCAGAGACCAGAACGCCTGCCCGCCGAGGTTCTTCTCGTTCTCCTGGTCGATGATGATTGTCGGCACGCCGCGCTCCGAGAGCTCGAATGCCGCCACCAGGCCGGCCAGTCCGCCGCCGACGATGATGACGGGCCGCTCGAGGAGCTCCTTCTTCCTTTCGGCGTTCATGGCTGCGAATGTCGGACCGGACGAGGAGGGGGAGCCGCGGGAGCGCTTGGCGGGACTGCGGAGGAGGATGTGTCGTATGATTAGCTTTAGTAACCAGGCCGAGGCGCCGATACCAGCGAGCGCGGCAAGGGTCTGGAGGGGCGTCTGGGGCAGAGGGACAAGGTCACGCAGGTGGTAGTGCTTGTGAGGCGGCATGTCGAAGCTCTCCACGGGGTTTTGATGGCGCTGTCTGGCCCTGCTTTGTATCTATCTGGCTGACCGGGCCCAAGGCGGGGAGGACAAGGATGCCGTGTAATATTTTGTTTGGTATTATCTTCTCCTCGGCTGGCCGGACGAATTGCCGGATTCTTTCGGCCTCGGAGATTGGATTGAGCTGTCACGGCCGCAGAGGGGAAGGACGTCTGCTTGTTGCAAAATGGCGGGATGGTCACGTTCAAGGTCGGGGTAGGGATGATTGGTTTCCCTTCCTATCTCTCTCTCTCTTTGGGACCTGGTGCTTACGGGGTTCCCGGGTAGAGGGGTTGGGGCGCAGGGTTGGGGAAAAGAGGTGTGCCCGCAGGCCTATCTGCGACGCTATGTGTTCCGTAGTATGGAAGAGAGAGAGAGAGAGAGAACCCGAGAACGGATTGTCTATCCGGTTTTTGTAGCAGTAGATAAACATAGGTAGACGTAGTCCGGGCCTCAATGTGAGTTGGGTAGACAGACCATAAGCTGACATTGGCGTCAGGCTTATAATACGGAACCGAAGCTGACATGTAAGCCTCTATTAACGCAGAGAAACGCATCCGGAAAGCAGGAGAATCCGTGACTCGCGCCAAGCTTAGAGTTTCTGTCTTCCCCATCTTGATTGCTCCGTCATTGGAGAAGGTGACATTGATTGTCCGAGGACCCCGAGCGGGCGTGCATCAGTCGAACATGTGCCTCGGCTCATCGACCTGAGCGTTCACCTCGCGTATTGTCATCCCTACCAAAACAAAACCCATTGTATTGTCATCGGGAAATCATATCTGTTCATGGGTTCGTCCCCGTTGGTCTCGAATCCTATCTATCTATCCACTACCCACCCATCCATCTGTCAAGCCGCGACCAATCGGCGGCGTCATGGAACCCTAACGACGACTTTGCCAAAGTGACCTCCGCTGTATAGGTACTGGTACGCCTTGTCGGCCTCTTTGAAGTCGAACACGCGGTCAACAACCGGCTCGATGCCCTTGTCCTCGTAGAACCCAATCATCTCCTCGAACCTTTCCCGCGGACCGTTGATGATGCCTTTGAGCGTCACCGTCTTGCGCAGCGCCAGCAGGTTCACGTTGGTCCGGTCCTCTTCCCCGTCCACCTTGCCCGACAGGTACCCAATGCACGCAATCGTGCCACCGAATCCGATGGCCTCGAAGGATTGGCGCAGCGTCTTGGCGCCGCCCGTCTCTAGGATGATGTCGGCACCCTCGCCCTGGGTGAACTCGTTGACCTTTTCGTCCCAGTTGGGGTTGGTGCGGTAATTGACCGTGTGGTCTGCGCCCAGGGCCTTCGCCTTCTTCAGCTTCTTGTCCGATGAAGAGGTGATGATGACTGCCACGGCGGTTAGCCAGTCTTCTTTTCAGTCTTTGCGCGCGCACATTGTCTAGCAATGCATCTTCACCCACCCGTTGCGCCGGCCGCCTTTGCAATCTGCAGTCCCGAAATCGCGACACCGCCGGTGCCCTGGCAGACGACAACCTCTCCCTTGCCGCCGGGCTGACCCAGCGGCCGGAACTGGTTGATCGACATCCAAGCCGTCACCGCCGCGATCGGGAGACAGGCCGCCTGCTCGTCGCTCAAGTGCTTCGGCGCCTTAACCAGCCCCTCGGCAGAGAACACGCGGTAGGGCTGCAGCACGCCCTCCAACGGGGAACCAAGGCCGGACTTCATGTCCGCCGCCTTGATCTGGCCCCTGATGTGCGACTGGTTGAAGATGGAGACGACGCGGTCGCCCGTCTTCCACCTCTCGACGCCGTCGCCCACGGCCTCGACCGAACCGCACATGTCCGATGCCGGGACCAACGGCTCCGCCTCTCCCGGGTTGATGGTCTTGTGGTGGTTGTACAGGCCCATGGCCACCTCCGTGTCGCGGTAGTTGAGCGAGACGGCCTTGATCTTGACGAGCACCTCGCCAGGCCCGGGTCGCGGGATGGGCGCCGTGGCGAGGAAGAGCTTGTCGAGCCCGTCCTGGCGCGTCTGCCAGCGCTGCATTTCGTTGTTGCCCATGTTGTACGTGAGGCCGTTCGTGCTCTCGGTGTGGAAATCAGCGTCTACCGAAGGTGTCGTGAATATTGCTGCAAGGAACAAGCCCTCCCAGCTCAACCCCTCCCGTTCGAAAAGGTCACCCATCCATTGGATCCGAGTTCCTCAATAATGACGCAAGCATCAGAAGCCAGATTCGGCCGGTCCCCGCAAAGAGGTGGACCAGGCGGGGGGTGTAATCGCGGCCCGAACATTGAGTTCGATTTATTGCCGACCTGGCGTCTTCGTGCTCCATGGAGTGTGTAGGAGATGACATCCATTAGTGTGAATATAACCCTTCCCGCGCTACCGCGACTCGGTTGTTCATAATGTGAAAAGTGTCAAGGATGCTAGGAACGGTGCCTGGATCCTCGATCGTGGAGCAGTCTGCTAGCTCATACGTGTCACTCGGTTCCATGGTTGCGATTGAACAGGGCTTGAGTCGCCCTAAGGACTAGCGCACTTGGCCCGCCCATTGACATTTGCTGGGAGTTTGTCCATTAGACTTTGGACGATCATGTACTTGCTGGTCTGTTGCTATTGATTGCAGTTATCATACAACATAGTCCAAGTCCACCCGATGAGTCCCCAGTTAGATCGATGCCAGTAGCTTGCTACGAGTGTCTGGTCGGAAATATCCCCGTTGTATCTGCTGTCGTGCTGCTTCGTACTCTCTAGTGGATAGGGGTGAGTCGGCAGGTGAGGTTCTGGCAAGCATCGGACGTCGCGACACACAAGACAGCCAGCCTGAAAGACAGTTTCATCTACAAATACATAGTGAAGGTCTATGGACAAAAATAAAACGCAAGGGTGTGTGTTCCTTTAGTCCTATGTTAATGCACAAACCACCGTGCTGTCTGGCTTCACGCGCACAAAAGTCAAGCTGTTGCTGGAACTCAGCTCTTCCAAGTATGGTTGGAAACGACCCATTCCGGTTAAACGTCAAGATCAAGATCAGTTCCTCACGCAGCTATTATGGTAGTCAAAGAGGGCGGTATTGCGGCATTTGTTCGTACAAGATCTAGCACTTCACCAGCTTCTATCCAACAACTGACTCGGGGCAAGTGTCATTATCTCAGTAAATACGGATACGACTACGGATCTAACAATGACTAGTAGAGAGATGGGTGGCGCCGAGTGGGTTTTAAGCCTGAGATGACGATCGTTGCCTGGCTGATATGTCACCCTTGAGATGTGTAAATGTGCGAGAGCGTCAATATTACAAACCAACTACCCATATCCTAGGAATTCAGCACGTTCATACCAGCATCCCACGCTACCCTTAAACGACTTTAACCTGCCTTTTCGGCCCCCAATGTTTCCGGGTCGCTTTGGTGGGCACACGAAACCTTGAGCTTGTCATCCAAGTGCCATTCAGCCAGCCAAGCAGACAGCCGCATGCAAAGGTCTCGCACTCAGGGTTTCCATTCTCTATTCATGATCCACGTCTTGGATTTGACAGTCCCGCGCTTGGCAACAGTCTGTTCATGGCCCGTATGTCACGACCGTTGATCGAGGCTTGGCTTCGGGGGAAATGAGTATACCAAAAAATGCCCCTACACGCGGCAATGGACGTTCGTCCCATCCATTAAGCTTTCGCTTGGCTAGGGTGATGTGGAATGGGGTGACATCCCATTAGAGGGACCAGCATTCTGCTTTCCCCCTACTGCCCACACTGTTTCAATTATACAAGCAGCCTGACTTAGTGACATGGAACACGAGATTGCCGCTGACGGAAATTTCGGTACTGGAAAAAGGGGGGGACGTTACCTAATTATCTTGAAAAAGTCTAAAAGCAATCGAGTATATAACGAGTGCGAAAGAATCGGCCGCGATGGAAAGGGGCATTGGGAAGGCTTCTGCAACAGACTTGGCTCCACGCCCTTCCGTTCGCTTCACCTGTCTGCTTGTCGACCGGTTCCTTCGTTCCTCGAGTGCCTTCATTTCGTTCAATAAGTCAATCTCTTCGACGAAAATGTGGCAGGGGGCACGTCTTGCTTTTCTGTTCGCCGCGACGAATATCCTCGCTCCTGGTGTCCAGGCTATCGACACGCTCGTGGATCTTGGATACGCCCAGTTCCAAGGAGCCGTGACTGATGCTCAGCTGGGAGTGACGACTTGGAAGGGCATCCAGTTCGCCGCTCCGCCTGTTGGAGCTCTCCGGTTTGCCGCACCGGCCGACCCTGTGCAGTCCGGCTTGGTCAACGCTACCGTTCACGGTCCCATCTGCCCTCCCCAGCAACCCACCGACTACACCGTGACGGGCAAAAGCTCCCGCTTCACCGTCGATGAAGACTGCCTTTATCTGAGCGTCACAGCCCCTTCCGAGGCGCAGGCCGATTCCAAGCTTCCCGTCCTCTTCTTTCTCCAAGGTGGAGGGTTCACCTCCGACTCAAACGCAAACTGGGACGCCAGCGAGATTGCCTCGGATGGCAACGTTATTGTTGTGCAGGTCAACTACCGCGTTGGCATGTACGGGTTCTTGCAGAGTGAGGAGGTTCGCGCCGGTGGCAGTCTCAACGCTGGTGTCAGGGACATGATCAAGGCTCTCGAATGGGTCCAGACCAACATTGCAAAGTTTGGCGGTAACCCTGAGCAGGTTGTCCTCGACGGCATCAGCGCTGGTGGCTCTGCTGTTGGTTTATTGATGACAGCCAACGTCGGTGGGAAGCAGCTCTTTGCCGGCGGAATCGCTGAGTCTGGTGGCTGGGCGACGATGCGAACGATGGACCAGGGTCAAGGCCAGTACGACTGCCTCGCCAAGGAGAAGGGATGCTTCGATTCGGCCGACTCGCTGTCTTGTCTGCGTGCTATCAACCAGTCCGCCATCCGCTCATCCAGTTGCTGGTTTAACCCCGGCATTGACGGTGAGCTTTTCACCGACAGCATGGTCAACCTCTTCCAACAGGGAAAATACACAAAGGTTCCCACCATATGGGGTTCTTGCGCTCAGGAGGGCACCTTGTACTCTGCTCCGCAGTCTACCAACTCTACCGCCGAGGCAAACCAGTATCTTCTCAATCAAGATCCCTCCCTATCAAACGGGTCTCTCGACATACTCGACACGCTATACATCGACGTGCCTCAGCCAGTTTTTCCCGACTCCGGAGTGAAATGGCGCCAGGCCGCCAACGCCATTGGCGACGTCGGCACCCACTGTGTCATCCGCAATATCCAAAACTACCTTGCCCGCGACAAGGTGCCCACTTACAACTATAAATACGATGTCCTGGATCCCAAGTCCGAAGCCGAGGGTTTCGGAGCTTACCACACGGTGAATACGTACGCCTTCTGGGGCCCTAATCGTACCGACGGCCAGCCTCCGGCTTCGTACTTTACCAGTAACAAGCCGATCATCTCGCAGGTCCGCAAGTACTGGATTTCTTTCGTCCGCAATCTGGACCCAAACACCGATCGCGAGGAGGGCGCTGCTGAGTGGAACATCTTTACAGGTCCAGATGGCCGTGAGAGACTGTTTGTGCAAACCAATAACACCCATATGGAGAGAATGAGTACCGCCCAGGCACTGCGTTGTGATGTCGTGAGACCATTTTCGGATAATTTGGGCAAACCGGTCGAAAAAGGCGTCGTCACAGAGCTGAATGCGACTTTGGCAGCCGGCATCAACAGCACGAGCGAGGCCACAACGTTTTAGAGGAGACAACGTTTTGGCGGAGGCGCATAAGACGATTGTTTCGGTATCATTAGAACTTGCTGGCCGTTTTAGCACCATGGTAACGAGAATATGGCCAGCTGCTGGAACTAATCAGTTCTCAAAACATATACCTGCGGCTTTCATACAGTCGCCGTCTGTGGCCTTTGATTGCGCGCAAAGAGCTTAATGTCTGACTGTAGCTCAAATATATTCGTCTGGCTCTATAAACAACTGATTCCGATCATGAGTTCAGCATTTCCCTATGACAAATTAGATGATCCCACCAAAGACGGTGTTAGAATGAGAATACTCACAAGAGCTGATTTGATTATCGTAATCACCGCCATAACCGATATCGGCAACACCAAGGTTGAACTTATAACTGAGAGCAACCCCACGATCATCCCCCTTTTCGCCGCAGCCAGTAAATCTATTTGAAAATCATTAGCTCCGCAGGCTCTGCTATATCATCTCACCACACTCACTTGTAAAACTGGCATTGGCCCCCTGTATTTGTGCTTAGAGAAGACGTTTGGTTGTCGTATTTGTCCAGAAAAGCCTGGCTGGTGTTGAAGCTAGAATAGCCCACTGTCACAACTACTTATCAGTATCGTCGGTTTCCTCATGCGTTTTATAGCTATTCCGTGGGACCCCAGAACTCCGTTCTTACCGCATCGTCCGGGTGGTGCGCCGAAGGATATACAATCTCCTAAGAACCCGGCGTCGGGACACTGCAGAACGAAGATGTTATCGGGCGTTATCGGGGCTCGGTTCGGGTCGGGTTGGCCGTCCCCAGGTACAGCTTGACGCTTCCGGGCGACATCGTCAAGAATAAGTCTTGGTGCCCGCATGAAGACAGCGTACGCCTCTGGGTGGCCTGATTGCACGTCTGGTGCAACTTTGATGTGGGCTTTAGGCGTAGGAAGAGCACTGGCCAGCTGGAATACCAGTGAGGCCATGGCTATGGAAATGAAAGCTGTGAGCTGCATGACGAACGTATATATGGCAACTTGTACTAAAGCATATGTACTCTGGGGAGAGGAAATGAGAACAACCTGTCTCTCTCCAACAGATTGCCTGGAAACCGGAAAACCTTGGCTTGGAGGATTGGCCACAGATTATTAAATCCTTTGAAGAGCCAAACTTCTCAATCCGCACCCCTCGTCCGGATTGACGGTGTACCGATTTGAGTTCATGGCCTGGCTAATGGGGATTACCATGTACGAGTCTCAGTAGAAAGTAAATATTGCCCACGTCGGCATGTCTACACAAACGTTAACGGAATCGAGTCAGGCCGTCATATGGCCCGGCCTCAGCCCCCAAAGTTGCATCAGCAAACCCAACCGCCTTACAATTTGGAGGTTAGTAATGCTCTCAATACAGTTGAAGTGATGGCTGTCGTAAGTACTGGTACCAAACGGCCAAGCAGGTCCCATCCAGGGCGGTGTTTCCTGTTCGTCCGAATTGTCATGTTGCACAAATTACCCAAACTCGGCGTACGCAGATACTATATAGGTACCAAGCATGTCTCTTTTGTAAGGTGGCAAGGCAGTCTCATAAAGTCACTAGATGCCCGGTGTGGATTAGTAGGAATGCTTCCCTCAGCATGGATAGCGAGGAACGCCTCGCAAACAAAAGCCGAGACACGGGGCCGATTGCGAACTTAAGTGGAAACACCGAGTCCTTGTTCGTTTTTGGGTGGAATCCATTCGCTGAGGCTAAAGGTAAATAACCCAGGGTACTCCTGTCAACCAGGATTTAGCCTGAGTCTTTGCTGAACTCAACACTTGCTCTCAGTCTCAGTGCTCTCCGCCGCTCGATTTACTTAAACAGGATAAGCTCATGCAGCCTAAGCCTCTACAAGTAGAATGGCCCATAAGTAATCCGCCTCAAGTCAATATTGAAGAGTGGATTTGCCTGAGATGGGCATGACATCAAAGCTTATACAATTATCCAACTGTTGAATGACGTCGATGACCACCTTACTGTGTTTGATGAGTTCGTACCGATGAAAAATAAAATCTAGTCATTTATCACATCAACTGGCTGTCAATTATATTTGCAGCTTCACTTGTTTTGTGAAACCATTAACTGTCTCCGAGTGAAATCACACAATTTCCCGAATCAATCCTACTCCATAACCCACCCATCTTGGCGCCGATATGAATTATTGGTATGGTATTCTGATAGCAACACGACTAGTCACATTGCATACTTGTTGGCTGTGTGCGTTGCGAGTCAAAAGAAGTACTCCCAACGAATTCGAGCGGCTCTTTCGTTAACAACTATATTTGACGGATAAATGGTTGGGCATTTTGATTCTCACGATGAAATACATGGCTTGGGGTGAACGAAACCAGCTTAAACATAAACAATTTGCAACGAACTCAGTTTAGGCTGTGGGATGATCAACCTGAAGAATTCAGCTAAGGAATCAAGAGAGAGGAAAGAGGAAACAAGATGTAGGCTACGGGCGATGATTGGACCGCACCTGAACGCCGGGGCGGCAGATGCAAATATCACTAACCCATAAATACCGAAGATCGACCCCATCCCGGCACCGAAGCTCAACAGTACTCCGCGACGGGATGGCACCGCAATCTCCGGAAGCCACTCCGGAGTCCTTCTCGGACTCGCTGCTACACCATTCCAAACCTGTTCTGGGCCCGCTCGTGCCATATGGAGCTCGGCCCCCATCGATTGTTTCTCCCTTGCAGACTTTCTGCGGCAAAGCACCGGTATCATATCCCAATGGTTCCAGTAAGCAACACAGTCCGGTCGCATCTACCCCAAGAGTCCCCCCGTACGTGCTACTCATCACGTCTCCGGCACCTGTGACTCGAACCCACATTACCTGTCTACCCCGTGTTACTCGATGCTCAAGGCCTCAGATGCACGTTGAGATCGTCCGAGAATGCGATCCATGCGCCGGGTCAACGACTACAGACTCTGACGGGCTGTGCGGCTGCATGTCCCTTGAAACCAAACGCCGCACGCCAGCCGCCACGTTAGTAGGCGTGAGCACAGCGCCCCAAGCTCCCGGGCTCGTCGTTCTGTTCCGATGGACGTTTCGCGGGCCTGGCCAACATGTGTCCGTCCAGTCTGCCCGCGACGGCGTATTGTGCGCTGGCCGACTTCCCTTTTCTTCCAGAGTTCCCTCCCTTGATTCCTTCGGCCTTTGTTGCCTTTCCACTTTTCCAGCTACAACCCGCCAACCCGCCAGCAAGAACTTGCTCCCGTATGACCAGTGTATCTTGAACGACCATGGCCACCACCAACGATTCTTATTCTAACCAGTCGTCTTGGGGGGCCCTCGAGTCGCTGCAGGCTTTCCCCAGCCCTCTGGAGAAGCCTGTACCTTACTTCATCACAGCCTTTTTGTTGTTCGTCTTTTACTTCTCCGTCCAGCAGTCAGAGCAGACACCTCACACTGATCTGCCTATCCTAAACCCGCGGCACAAGTGGGATTTCACCTGGTTGAAGGTCAAATGGGATTTCGTTTTCCACGCCCGTCGCCTTGTGGAGGAGAGGACGAAAGCGAGCCCCAATGAGCCCTACCAGCTTCTCACGGATACCGGCGACGTGACGATTCTCCCCGCAGTGCCATTCGCCAACGAGATCCGCAACCATGAAGATCTCAGCCTCGACCGGGTTTTGGATAAGGCAGGCTTCCCTCATGGTGCCCAAATTGCAAGATGAGCATATTACTGACAAGCTGTGAACCTCAGAATTTCCACGCTTATCTGCCTGGTTTCGAGCCACTGAAGGAAGCCAATCCGCAAAAAGAGGTTCTCAAACATGTCATCCGTACAAGACTGACCCAATTCCTCTGTACGTGGGCAGTGAACCCCATCCAGTCACATAACATGACTACTAACGAAACCCTAGCCAAACTTACAGCTCCCGTTTCCGACGAGACAACACGCTCGCTGAATGATACCTTTGGCGAGGAAGAGGGTAAGTGGATCACACGATGGCACGAGCGAACTTGACTGATCCGACGTAGACTGGCAGACTGTTGCGATCAAAGTGAAGATGCTCGAAGTCGTAGCCCGAGTTTCCACCCGCGTCTTTGGCGGTGAGAAGCTCTGTCGCAACCCCGCCTGGTTGAAGATCACTTCCGAGTACGCAAGAACAAGCTTTCTGGCCTCCGAAATCCTTCGGATCTTCCCCAAGCCGCTCCGCAGCGCCATCCACTACATCAGCCCCTTGAGCCGCAACCTCCAAGCCCAGGTGAAGGAGGCCAGGGAAATCATCAATCCCATTGTAGAGGAGCGCCGCCGGGAGAAGAAGGCGGCACTGGACCGCGGCGAAGAAGAGCCCGAGTACAATGACTGTATCGAGTGGTGCGAGGAGTCGTCGGACGACGCCATCTCTGATCCTGCGATGATGCAGCTTGGGCTTTCCTTCGCCGCTCTTCACAGCACCTCTGACCTGATCACACAAGTCATGCTCGACCTCGCCCGGTATCCCGATTACTTTGAGCCACTCCGCAAAGAAATCACCGACGTTATTCGCACCGATGGCTGGTCTCGCATGGGCCTCTACAAAATGCGCCTCCTGGACTCTTTCTGCAAAGAAACTCAACGTCTCCATCCCATTGGTATTGGTAAGTAGTGTTTCTCCCCTCCCATTTTATCTGCCATATGATGCTGATGTGAGGATTCTCTAGTTTCCATGCACCGTGAGGTTACCAAGACTATGACCCTTTCAAACGGCTTGGAACTTCCGGAGGGCAGCCGTATTGCTGTCAGCTGCCAGCGGATGCACGATCCCTCCGTCTACTTGGACCCCAGCCGCTTCGACGGACACCGTTACCTTCGCATGCGAGAGTCCCTCGGCGCTGGCAACGACGGGGCCGCCCACTTCGTCAGCACCTCGCCTGAACACCTTGGGTTCGGCCATGGCCAGCATGCCTGTCCCGGCCGATTCTTCGCCGCCAACGAGGTTAAGATCATCCTCTGCCATCTTCTCCTCAAGTACGACTGGCGACTGGCAGCGGAGGTTCAGCCTAAGCCGATTAACTTTGGCTTCGCGCTTGAGGTTGACCCCAAGGCCAGCATTGAGATTCGGCGGAGAACTGGTGACCTGGGCCTCAAGGCATAGGGTCCACGAGCTCCGTGCGCGACGGTTGGATAGTATTACATTATCGGACATAGTGGCATCCGTGAACTCCTTTTATTGTCCAGCTTGCATTCCATGACTTTGCTGGTTTGCTATAATCTAAGTTGGACCACATGCAGTCATGCCAACGAACCAAATTGAAATAGCTTAGCGTTCAATACATCCCGTAAACTTTTCCTTCGGTTGTCACGAATTGTCACTCCAAAGGCTAAGATTAGGTTTTGCTGCTATGCCATTCGATTTATACAAGACGTGCGTTTGAACATCAAACTGACTTGGCCCTTTCAAGCTTCACCTGTGATCAGCGGCCCGACTACGGTGCGTCTGCTAAGACAACTGGTCTTTTGAGTTCATCTCGTCTACGGCCCTCGGGTAATGTTGCCGCCAAATTGCGCCGACGGGTGTGCGTCACTGGGCCTTTCACATTTTCCCCCGGTTTTCGACAAAGTTTACTATAAGGGCAATCCAGCACCTCGCTGCTTCACTAGATTCTCCTATCGGGGGATCTTTTCATTTCAAGATCGGGGATTCAGAGTCCAAGCCTGCTTCCCCGCATAACATGTGTTGATGCAAAACGTATTCAATGCATCTGTGTTTACGACTGGACATATCTTTGCCTCAGGCGCCATACAACAGATTTCTCAGGGGCGGAAAACGAATAGCTTAGTTGGTTGATACTTCTGATGAAGAGTTCTACCTCATCTAGGGCAAGTCTGGACTGAGCTTGGTATATTTAGGGCTTGGTCTGCGAAGTTGTGACAATGGGGTGTCCACTGGCTGAATTCTAAGACGAAGCAGAACTGAGTTTTCCGCATTCATACCTCAATCTAGATTACCAGCAGTCTGCCTTTGCTTCACCTCCGCCTATTCCATTGCAAAGGATGAAGATCCGTAGTCCTTTTCCAAGAGACTTTTGACGTACAACATGAACGACGAAGTGGTCGGTGACCGGGGGAAAGAGTATACGACAGCCGATTCAAACTCCCCGGGGCCTTCCTCTCTCTGCGGGAGCTTTCATGAGCTGCCATTTGTGCCATTGCTGCTGTTGCCATTCAGGAGCTTCTCCTTGCGCTTCTGAAGCAGGTAGTAGTATTGGCCTAGGTCGATAGGCTTGTTGGGCTGAACATCACCCTCAAAGTTCCCCTTTCCGTGCCCGTCAAAGTGAACCTTCCAGGCTATCGGGGTTTTAGCGTTGCGAACACACATTCTGAGGAGGCACTTACTGCTTGCATCGAAGCCCAGGTAGGACCAACTGTCGTTGAGGTAGGCCTTCTCGCTACCAACACGGATTGTCTTGACCAGACCCATTTGGCCCGGGGCTGGGCGCAACTGCTTGAGATCGGCCACGAGTTTCACAAGGCCGACAATGAACGTTGTCGCAATGTCCTTGGCGAGGCACTCGTGCTGGCCATAGCTGAAAGCCGATACGGGATCCGTCTTGCGTTTCGCGTCAAACTTGTCGGGGTTCGCTACCTCCTTCGGGTTGCGGCCGGCATCGCCCTGAAATCACAATCAGAACGCGGCCCTTGTTCATTTTTCTTTATGACTGAAAGGGGGCTTACCAGAAGCATCACCACAACATTTCCAGGTTGGACCTGCTTGCCGTCAACCTCAGCCGCCACCGTGGCCACCCGGACATTGCGCTGCGAGCTTGTAAGGCGTTGGGCCTCCTTGACGTAGGCGTGGAGCCCGGCATCGTCATTCTTTTGAGCAAGAGTCTGGACCTCTGCCCAAATAGAGGCGTTCTCGCGACGCAGGAAGTACTCCAAGACTTCGTAGAACTGGGCAAATGTTAGCTCGGAGCACAAAGCAGGCGGCTGAACGAGGTATCTGTGGATATACTTACAGCCGTCACAGGAGCACCAATGCCTCCAAATGCTGTAAGCCACATGTTGTCTACAACCTGCTCGGCAGAGTTACCCTGCGCCAATAGCTCCTCGACAAGCTTGTGGCCACAGGAACGCAGCGAATCCTTCTTGAAGTTGGACTTGCGGCCGACAACACCAGAAATTGTCGACGCGATTCCGAAACCCAAACCTCGCCCAACAACGACCTCGTTGACGAGCCCGCGGGTCGAATCGATGATGGCATTGACGCTCTCTGTCGCTCGGCGCCGGCGGTTCCAGGCCTGAGCGGGATCGTTGTTGTTGACACCCCAGACGCGAATGTTGAGCAGGTGTCGGTAGAGATCAGCGGCGCTGAGCGTACCGTTCGGGTTCTCATCGGTGCGCATGTCGAAGTAGAAAAGGTCTGCGAGAAGCTGAGCGTTCAGCGGAATGGCGACATCGCGGATGATATCCATTTGGCAAAGACCCTCCTTCAACTTGAACGTCTCCTTCTCAATAAGCTTTGCACCCACACGGTCGACGAACTCGTGAACGGCGTTGTGCAGGTTGGGGATCTTTCCCATCGCCTTGAGGAGGTTGACGCGGTGCTGGTAGTTCTTGGGTTCGTCGCCCGCAAGCATGAACCAGCTGATGTCCTTCTTGGTGCCCGTGAACAAGTCGTTGAGAGGCTGGAGCCATGGCACCACAAACTGCTTGGAGTTGCCGAGAACTTGCTTGATGGCAACGCTGGTCGCCACGACGACTATCTTCGGGGGCGGCTTCGGGTCATTGGATGTGTACAGATGGAGGGTGCCCAGCTCCTTGGCAATGGATTCGTTCGCCTTCTTGGTATACATGGGCTGCATGACGGCCACCGAATTGTACGGGAACCAGTTTGGAAGACCACGCTGGATGAGCTTGTAAAGCATCGAGCCCCCGAGCGTCTTGTAGTCTTGCTGGACCTCGTTGTACCCCCAAGCCGTCAGGTTTGAGACGGTGTAGTCGAGCGTGTTGAATCTATCCGACCGCACAAGTGTGACTGCGTCAGACAGAACGGCTCTACCGACAGAGTATGTAGGACAGATGCCGCTTCCCGTGTTTCTGGCGGGCTTGATATCCTCGATCATGAGGCCAGGGTACAGCTCAACCATGTCGGGGTCTGTGTACAGCTTCTCGAGAAGGGTCGCAATTTCTGGGTTCGAGTTGATCTCGGCGAACTTGTCGTACTTCTTGAGCCCGAAAAACTCTCTGAACTCATTCAAACTGGCTACCTGCCACTTACGGGCCTGGTTGATGCCAAGGATCTCCACGATCTTGAGAGCCTTGGGAACCATGCGTGCACCGAAGCAGCCAGCAGGATCGTCCATGGCCTCCTTCAGAACGCGCACAAGATCCTCGTCCTTGAACTTGCCGTCCGCCTGGCGTTCCAGGTTGTCAAATGTACGGGCGCTGGGGTCCTTGGGGATGCTTTGCTCGAACGTCATCAAAGCCTGGCCGAGCTCGGCCATGCCGACATTCTGCAGATCCTCAGGCTTGCGGTCCGGGAAAAGCTTGGCAAAGAAGTTGTCGATCCAGCGCTCGTCCTTCTTTGAGATGCAAGAGTGGAAGCGGTAAAGCAGGTTGAACTCGACGCTGACCTGGTTGCCAACGCCGCGGGGCACGCCCTCGCCGTCAAACTGCTTACCGATCTCGACGCGAGGGTCAAGGGTCCAGTCGCTCTTGGAATGGTGCGTGTTCGTAATGGCACGCAAGTAGTCGTGGAGGGAAATGTTGATGTACAATCCACCGACAATCAGACGTGCTGTGTTGAAAAGGTCATGGTCCTGCTTGGCCACAGCCTTGGCCCTGTCTTCGGGGCTGGCGTCGGCAGGGCACTGCAGAGTGAAGCGACCGTTTTCGTTGATCTTGAGCAAAATGTCGCAGACGTAGTTGTGGAAGCGGTTGTATAGAACCAGCATGGCGTTGACACCGGCAGGTTGTCCGAGGAGACGTCTTTCGTGGAAGGTATCGGGCTTGAGCATACCCTCTTTCATGGTACGGATCTCCAACTGATCCTTGAGTGAGGATCCGTAAAGCGGGGCAAGATCGAGATACGACGACGTGTCGGACTTGTTCATGTCCGTCCGGTTGGTCCGGAAGATGTCGTGGATGATGATAGACGCATGGTAGAAGAGCATGGACGATATTCCGGCAGGGTTCTCCTTGAAGGTGCTATCGTCACGGGCCATCAAGAGGTCAAACAGGAGACCTGGGTCTGGCTTGACACCATGGAGTCTCTTGCTGGTCCTGACCGTTTTGGCGTAGGGGGTGCCGGCTTTGCCCAGGTTAGGCTCGAGGATGTTGTTGTAGCTTCCATCCGGCATCCTGTAGTGGTGGAGTCCATCAGGTGGGCGAGGTACCTGCTCACGTAGAATCACGTCGCTGTCAGGGGCCTTGAACTCGATCGAGTCCTCGGTCTGTTGCTTGTCCTTCGATGCTGTCTCATTGGGGTTGACGACCTCGTACTTGACATCACCACCAACATAGCTCAGTGGCGGATGCTGGAGGGTACCCCAGAGCGTATCAATGAGTTTGTTGGTCAGCTGGACCCTGGTGCTCGATGTGGAAGGGAGGGATGTCAAAATCCCGATCAAGATCTCAGTTGTTCTGGATGAAGTTAGTTCATCATAGATGCACAGAGATGGCACGATCTTGCACTTACCCCTTCTTGTCATCAAGAGGCTGGCCTTTTTGGAGCAACTCCTTGATGAGGCCAGCGAGCTCTGCTGGAGATGTCTGACTACGCAAGCCGGCATAGTCTTTCAGTAGGTCTGTAGCGACCTTTGTTGGGTCAGAAAAAAAGTTGGCAGAGCTCTTCCTCTCATCTCCATAGGTCTCCCCAGCCATGAACTTCTGGTCGAAAGACATGGCTTTTCATAGGCGGTCGAACTTTGGGTATGTCAAAATTGTAGAAGGTAGAACTGGGTTGAATCTGCCTCTCTCGTTCTCATTCTCTTGCAAGCTTGCCTGACATGTTGCTCACCTTATACAAAATACAGTCAACCAGCTGATGACACTCTTCCCGACAATCTCAAGGGATAACCACGACATGTGTCCTCATTTCCTGTTTTTCGAGCAACCCCTCATTTCATGATCTGCATGTAGGTGGCGGTTAAATGCCGCAGACGATCGAGGCATCTGCCTACCTGTACACAAGAGGCTTTTCGATGCATCGCCATTAGGCTCTTTACGAGTTAAGAGAGTAACCTTGTAAACCCCGTGGCGAAAATTGTTACCCAAAGAGATTGGGAGCATGGCGGCAACAGACATGCCGGCGTGTTGATGTTCCAGCCAAGTATGATTGACTTGTCGCGCTGGCCGGAGACACACAGATGGCGGTGTCTCACAGTGAGGGGGATGCGGACGAAAGAGGCATCATATCATGTCGGCGGTCATGATTCTCAACTAAGATATGTAGCCAAGGCTGTCTTCCATAGGCTCCTATGTAACATTACACGAAGAAGCCGTTATGCTTGCTGCCGTACAAAGCGGCAGTTAGGGATCAAGAAGGTGCCACAGTCTTTGTCAAATATCCTCAGCCAATTGAACTTCGCCATGCCAGTCAACGACCGGAAGGCAAGGGAAGTGGGGAGGGGGGGGGGGGGGAAAGAAATTCCTAGCTGAAGCCAGGGAGACTGACTGGTTGACTTGTTGATTCATGCAACCTAACGAGATAGCGCGAAGATCACCTCGTTTCCGAGCGGACCGCACCGTCTATCTGCATGAAGGGATACCCAGGTTTCAATCACCATTTGGTTGGTGTTCGGGTTGTCCGACATAGTGGATCCCTGTAGTTGCTGTGAACTGGCATGTTGCACTGCGGTGTATCCAAGACATTGCATGTGAGTGAACCTATCCTGTACCTCAGCGTGAGACATTGTATGTCTTCCCCGCAGACTTGTGGGCTGAGCTTAAGCATATGTGTCTAAGGTCCAATGCCCTTTTTCAATCATTCAAATATTGTAATCCTAGCTGATCGTCCTTGGCTAACCCCAAATGGAGATGCAGGGCGTTGCGGCTGAGAGTGATTCGAAAGACATGTCGGAAACGGGACAAGTGAATACTCACCGCAAGTGTCCATCACCTGGTCGGTGGCTTTGAATATGCAGTATCCGAGTTAGCCAGTGGATATGAGAAATTCGATTTATCTTGGCGACAAACCTAAACCAGTGGAATGTTGCGAGCGGTCTGATATCCATTCTTACCCGCCCGTTGGGGCCGACGCAACAGGTTGGCGTGATTCTCCGAACATGACTGTTCTCGCCTAGCGTATGATATCACATGCAATTGATAGTTAGCCAAAGGTGCAAGTGATGTGCGCCGGTGCCCTGCATAAATGGAGCGACAATACGGATACACAAACTGGATTACGACATACGGGTGCAGCTGTTCCGCGGGGTAACGATTCGAGGCTTGACACAGCTGTCTCTCCCGGCTTGCCGCGCCAGAACCAAGTTGGGTATGATTGACATTCTCAATTCATATGTCTTAGTGGTGGAACAAGTAAGGGTTTTGCCGTTACGCAACCGCCGGGCTAATTGATCAATACGCACGGAGGTCCGGCAGATAATAATACATCATACGAAATTCCACATATATCAAGTTTGCTGGCCTCCCTTTGAGGCTGATACGATAGTCCATCCACGGCTTCATCACTTGTCTTGGTCTTCTCACACGTCCTCAAGATTGTTACAATACTGACTCTACACGATGCCTGCTGCCGTGAGCAATGGTAATCAAGGGACGGAACAGAGTTCTGCTCCCAAAAAGCTGGTTCTCTGCTTCGATGGAACAGGAAACACCTTCACTGGCTCCAACTCCGACACCAATGTGGTGAAAATACTGAGCAAGTTAGACCGCAATGATCCGAACCAGTTTCACTACTACCAAAGTAAGTGTCTCCAGGAGAGAGGAATTGCTCAACGAGTCATTGTTAACATGACGTCTCTCGTCAGCTGGTATCGGCACATATGACATTAACGATGAGTCTGTCAACAAAAGCTGGTTTGGCGAGATGCGAAGCTCCATCTCCCAAACCATTGATCAGGGGATTGGCACGACATTCGACGCTCATGTTCTTGCCGGCTATCGTTTCCTCATGCGTTACTATGATTCTGTAAGTGTACTCACTATTATTGCATCAAGCAACAGCTACTAAATGGCCAATCTCTAGGGTGACAAGATCTACATGTTTGGGTTCAGTCGCGGCGCCTTCACAGCCAAGTTTTTGGCGCGCATGATTCATACCGTGGGTCTTCTCTGCAAAGGCAACGAAGAGATGGTTCCTTTCGCCTACCGTCTCTATCAGCGCTACTTGGCAGGTGAGGTCGAAGACTTCATTGTTGCTCACCCCAAGAAGTCCAAGAAAGATAAGAGCGGAAAAGCAAACGGTGCATCCAATGGCAACGTCCCAGCCCCAGGCATGGAAGACGACGAGCACCCTCTCCATGACGACCATACAGAGGGCGAAGACCCGGCAGCCCACGGTCACAAATACGAAGTGGCTCGGGATGAGATTGCGGCGTTTAGTGACACATTCTGCCGCAAGGAGAGGACGATGCACTGTGGACAGATGGAAGAGTCCAACATCAAGGTATTTTTTCTCGGCATCTGGGACTGCGTCAACTCCGTCGCGGTTTTGGAGCGAACCACCCCAGTCCCGGTCCCTGTCGTAGGTACGGCACATCATGTCCGGCATGCCGTTGCCGTCGACGAGCGCCGCGTCAAGTTCAAGGCGGCACTCCTCGCCCAAGACATGCGCGACACTGACCACACGCACGAGGACATCAAGGAGGTCTGGTTTCCCGGCTGCCACGGAGACGTCGGCGGTGGTTGGCCTGCTTCCGACGATAACCCCCTTGACACCAGGAGCGAGAACATGACCTTCTGGGAGCGCGTCAAGAACTTCTGGGTGAGCCGGAAGACCAAGGGGGCGAGCAAAGCGTTGGGACACGACCGTTTGCAGATGAGTGACATCCCGCTGGCCTGGATGATTCGTGAAGTCGAGCTTGTCGGCGAGCAAGAGCCATCAGCGGCTCTGAAATGGCGCGAAAGCCTGCATGTGTTCAAGGACCGCTTCAAGAAGTACAAGAAGCAAGCGCTCAAAGGCGTCATCCACGATTCTCTTGCGTTTGGCTGCGGCACCGCTTTCTTCAGGGTACTGCTATGGAAGTTCATGGGTAAGGAGTTCCCCGCCGCGTCACGCCTTTCCCGTTGTTTGATACTGACTCGAACCCAACAGAATGGCTTCCTTTCATCACCCGCTGGGAGCTCGAGGATAGTGGGTGGCAGAATGTTCGCTTCCCGCTCAATGGCGGAGATACTCGCGACATCCCCAAAGACGCCGTCCTTCACGAGTCCCTGCTCTGGCGCTTGAAGAACGACAAAACGTATTGCCCTGGGAACAATCACGGCGGCCGGCTCCCACCTTGCTTGAAACACAAGCATGCAGTTGCCGAATGCAAACCTGCAGTAGAACACGAGGCAGACGGGATTTCTGAACATAAGACGTTCAAAATCCACAGGGCCGCATCTGATCTTGTGCAACACGAAAACGGGTCAACTGTATCGTGATTGGTCAGTGAAGGGCAGGGCTGCTGAGTGGGTAGACAGAAGCTAGTTGTGTAGAGAACATGTAGTTGACATTAGGGTATAGCCCAAACATTGTTTTTATCATCGTGAAGTTGTGTTCTATCATTGCGTTGTCAAGCTGGGAATAGCTTCTTATGGATCGTTGAGTTAACCTGCGCCTCAGAAATGGCTTACCAACTGCACGCCCACGCAACGGGCGACGTCTATGCCGAGGTCCTTCACAGCATCTATCTCCGCCACAACATCTATCTCCGCATTTACGAGCTCGTATGCGATGGCTGGGTACGGAATATATGACACCAAGTCTTGCTTGGAGGGCCTCCAAAGGCCTCCGTCAGGGCCCTCAGTTATATCCATGAAGAAAAGACATCCTGATTCCTCTACCATCTACTCGGCCCATTTTCGAAAAGCGGACGAAGATTGAAAAAGAAGAATTCGTATAATACCCCGCACGATGCATGCATGGATGGGTAAGTTCTGACGTCGGCCAACACGCGGCGTCCGCCAAAGCACAACCGAGGTTCAAAGGACTATGGATGCACCAGTAAGAGGAGATCGGTCACATCTTAGTGTTAAGCAATAAATAGGATGCCGCGAGCTCCAACGGCCTCATGTCTTATCCTCTAGGAAACTCGTCCCCACCCCCAAGTGCCACTCGCCCGTAGCAAACCAAACGCTTCAGTTTGTGCTACATCGATCGTCATGCCGTTTTATCAGACCTACCACACTTACCCTCTATCTCAAACCCAGCGACAGTCCTTTGCCCTTTCCATCACCAACCTGCACTGCAGTGCTTTCAACACGCCGGCGTTTTTCGTGCATGTGAGCTTCAGCGACCAGAGCTCAAAACCGGATGATGGGACGTACTTCATGGCTGGAAAGCCGCACTCCACCAACTGTAACCGCATCCTTGCGGTGGTGCGGACGTCGGCGTCCCGAACAAAGGCGGACTTCGATAGGCTTGCAGCCAGCATCGAAGACGCGTGGAACGGCGCTCTAGAAGAACCCGATGCCGAACACACCAAAGGGTACAAGGAACCTGACGAGTGCAAAAGATTGCTTATGATTATGTTTACGCCGATGTTGGCCATCAGAGAAGGTGGAATGGCCATTCCAGAAGCCGGCCACGAAGATGACTGGTTAGCACAGCAGCTGCCTTATATCAAGACAATGGCCGAAAAGCACAATGTAGATGACTTTAGGGAGTTGCTGGAGGAGGTGGAACAAAGACAGAGCATCTGATACTTGGGTAGTCAACGCAATATCCCTCTTGTGATCGCACATGTAAACAGCATGGCGTGTGGTGTACACACAAACAGGAATAGCCGCCCTCCGGCATCCCTCGCAAACACGCCCTGCTCTCTCCTACCAAGATCGTGACCCTCTATCTTCGTAACGAGACAGCCCCCGGTTTGTATCTAGCAGCTAGTGAAGAAGGAGAGGCAAGCCGGGGGGATCAATTTTGACGACGAAGCTCAACCGGAGCAACTAGACCGAGGGTGAGCATCCGAGTTGAGAAATTCATTGGCCGAGACTTTCTTGTCGAGATGCAGGGCAAGCAAGATCAACCTTTGCTGCTTGGCTAGTATCCATAACTCAAGAAGGGGAATGAATTTCTTGGGTCATATTGTGACGAATCACCCAGTCCATCGCTTTGCCGAAATTCCTCTTTGCTCATCCAGCTGTCGTTGAGCATCAATCCTCCCGCCATCTGACAGCCCAATCACCTTTGGCATAGCTCGGCTCGACGACCTTTCCTTGCATCACGGCCTCGCATTTCCTCCGCTCATCCTTCCCATCCACGAGGAAGCCGAAGACGACGCCGCGTCGCGCGGCACAGCGCACCATCTCCCGCTCGTGTGCCCTCCTCTGCCCCTCGGCCCGCTTCTCGCGCATCTCGTCCGTCTCCTCGGTCCGCTCGGCGCGCCCTTTCTCCCCGCCCACGCTGCCGTTCACCTGGCTCTTCGTCTGCGGCGGCCTGACGCGCGTGCCGCTACGCACCGAGAGGCCGGCCTGCACGCCGGGGTCCATCTCCGCGGACCTTGCGCGCCCCAGCCCAAGCATCTCGTCGATGACCTCCTCCCCCGGATCCTCGCCGTCGTGCTTGTCGCCCGGCGGTTCTCCGCCGACTTCGATTGCCTCGTCGTCCGAGTCCGAGTTGGCGTTGCCTTGGATGACCCTCGAGGCGCGATTCTTCCTCCGCCCGTATACCTTGTCCGGATCCTGTCTATCGCCAAAGACCCTGCTCTCGACCAGGTCGCAGGGCACGAGGGTGCGGGCGTCGCCCTTGACCTTCTTGGTCTTGGTCCCGTCGACCTCCTCCTCGCCCTGCAGGAACCGCACAAAGGCCCGCTCGATTTCCTTGTCAAGGCGGCCGGGCTTATGGCCGCGGCAGCGGGAGGAGCAGTACTTGGCTTCGGGCTTCGCCTCCGCTGTCTTGGACGCTTTGGACGCCGCCGTGGACCTGCGGCTCGAGATGACGCGGCCGCACGTACGGCAGTAGGGCGTCGCGTCGCCGTTGGGTAGGAGGTAGAAAGGCGCCGGCGTGGCCTGGGACTTGGAGGGCCGAGACCAAGAGTCCATCCAACTCATGGTGGTGGTGTGAAAGGGTGTTGTCTGCGGGAGGCGACGTAGGTGGTGGAGGCGGATCGGGTGCGTAACGAGGATCTTTCGAGTGGTCCGGCCGAGTATTCTGATGCGATGGAGAGCAAGCGGTCGGTGTAGCATCTGAAGAAGGCCGGCGATGGGATGGGAAGTAGTTGGGCGTGGTGTTGTGTGCAGAAACAAAGGGAGAGAGTTCCGAGGTTGAAGGTTGTCGATCAGTTGGGGACGAGCTCTACGTCATCGATGTCTTGTCTTGGATTCCAGCTTGCTGATATGTCTGTCTGTGCCAAACATCGACAAGTCCACGAAACGTAGCTCTTTTGACGCACGCTGAGCAGGCTTGATGGGGCTTTAAGAACAAACGGTTGACAGTCTCATCAGTCGGGATTCCTCACGTAAGTGTCGGTCTCGATAGCATCGGCCACATTCAAGATGCCTTTAGGACGTGGCCTGGACTTTACTGGGACTGTTGCAGCTCTCTCTCTCTCTCTCTCTCTCTCTCCCTCTCGGTCATGAAGTGGCACGATCAGGTCTGGGCATTGAATCTAGTCATAAAAGTCCACGATTTTGTATTTCTTACTTTTTTCAATCACAGCATACGCCCCCCCCCCAAGCGGGTTTCAGCATCCCCCCCTACTCTAAACAGGTGTCTGCTCTTGGTTCTACGCTCTACAGGAAGCTGGTGGCCAAGGTGATGGCCGTTGTATACACCATGCCCACGAGGCCGAGGGCCATGAGGGCGATATCGCAAGCCTTTTGTCGCTTCGTCTCGGCGATGGCCTTGTAATGCAGATACGGCGGGTAGATGTAGACCAGGGGCACGCACGCAAAGGAACCGATGAGGGCGACGAAGCGGTCCAGGTTGGCCGAGCCGGCCACGGAGATGGCGACGCAGAGGGTGACGAGGGCGGTGCGGAATGCGTTCTTCTTCCACTTGGTCAGGAGGTCCTTCTTGCCGGAGCGGTGGCCAAAGATCTTGCCCTCGAGGATGCGCATGGCCGGGAACAGCTGAACGGGGTTGCCGACGAGGACGGCGAGGGCGTACATGAACTGGACGGCGTTGACGAGGCGGCTTTCCTGCGGGTAGTTGTCGATGATTTCAATCTTTGTGCGGTCGCCAAAGGTGGCGTAGCAGAGGGCGCCGACGGAGGTGAAGACGCATGTGATGAGCAGCATGACGCCTGCCAGCAGGGGCTCGAAGTGCTCGGGCTTCTTCATGCTCGCCTGGATGGGGATGATGAGGCCGATGCCCTCAAAGGTGAAGATGGAGGCGCCGATGGTGAGGGTGTAGGAGCTCGGGTTAAAGAGGCGGACGGTCGGATCCATGCCACGGGTGGCGAGGGCCGAGATGTCGTACCACCAGATGTAGGCGACGCCGACGACGATGAAGACGTCGGCCAGCAGGGCGGCCGGGCCGAGCTTGGAGATGTTGCGGATGAAGGCGAGGGGCACGATGACGACGGCCTGCAGGGCGATGAGGGCGGTCGAGCCGAGCGGGTTGGCGCCGCCGGTGACGGCCTGCAGGAAGGAAAACCAGTTGTCGGCGACGAAGACGAGGCCGGTGCAGACGAAGCCGATCTGGGACAGGGCGATGGAGGAGAGGATTAGGGCGCGCATGCGCGGGCCCGAGATCTCCTTGCCGAGGTCGCCGTAGCCGCCGCCGTAACGGGCGCGGCACTGCAGCAGGAGGTGGAAGGCGGCCATGGAGACGGCAGCCACGAAGAGCATGGTCAGCGAGGAGAAGAGGATGCCGCCGTTCTTGAAGGCCTTTGGGAGGAACATGATGCCGGTGCCGATGAAGGCTTTGAGGGTCGTGAAGAAGGTCTTTGTCGTCGAGGCGTCGCCGGCCTTGCGCGCGAACCGGGAGGACCGCCGCCGTCCGAGGAGGGGGCGGGTCTCGTCCGCCGGACCTCTATCGCCGCCGCCGCGGCGCCGACGCGACTCCTCGGCATCCTCGTCGTCGTCGTCGTCGTCCGTCTCGATGGCCTCCTCGTCCGAGTCCGCCAGGTCCTCGCCGGCGAAGGAGCCGTAGAAGTCGAGGAACTCGACAAAGTTCCTCGTGATGGGCAGGTTCGCGGCGGTGAAGCCTTGCTTTTGCATGATGAACTGGCGGCGAAACCCCTGGGGCAAGAGCATCTCGGAGGCGGGGAGGTCGGACTCGTGGCCGGACTCGGTACGGATCGGGTGGGAGAAGGTCTGGGCTCGCTTGACGCCCTGCTCGCGAGCCGAGATCTTGAAGAGGTCGCGGTGGATGTCGCCACCGGGGAGGAGGAGGGACGAGGCCTCCCGCTCGGCGGCGGCGGCGGCGGCGGCGGCGGCGGCGACGTCGACATGATCGAGCCTGTTCCCGTTGGCGGCGGGATTCGACGTCGAGTTGGAGTTGGAGTTTTGTCGGGTCAGGTCGGCGTTGGAGGCGGTCCGCACGCCGTCGAAGGAGGTGCCGTAGCCTGCCGGGAGGTGGTTCGCGATGACGGCAGTGCGAAGACGCTCGTCCGAGGACGAAGGTGTCGTGTCGGACATGGCGGGCGCAAGGTTTGAGACGGTAATGCCAAGGTGGCGTGACGTCGTTTGATGGAAGAGTCAAAGGCGGTGGTGTTTGGCGGTGTTTGGGGCTGGAGGAGGGCGTTGGAGACTAGGAGACTAGAACAACAACAGCAACAACAACAACAACAACAACAACAACAACAACAAAAACGACGATGCCAACCCGAAACGGAACGAAGAGAACGAGACCCAGGACTTGCTGGAAAGTACCAATTGGGTCCAGAATAGTGGTTGATGAAGCGGCGAATAAGAGAGATAGGTTGAGAGGGGAGGCGAAACGGAAAGAAACTACAGATGCCTCGGCCAATGGAGGTCTCGCAGACTCTTTTACAAAGGTGCAATTGCAACTATGGGTACACAATCGTGAGATGGGGGCAAATGGACACAATGTATTAGAAATAGGGAAACCTGAAAAGCTTCAACGGGTGTATTTTCAAAGGTCGGAGTTGAGTGCGTGTCCGTGGGGCATGACTTCACGAAGCTCGAGCCGCTTGCAGTCCCCGCTGCGGACTCATGCATGGGACGGGAACAAGATAGAGCGATACTTGCGTGGGCGGTCGAGTCCACGTAGCAGATTCCGAGGAGCGCCGCAAAACTCAAGGGCCGTGACCAAGTCACGATCTATCGCGGGGGTGGGGTTCGGGACCATGAGAAGAAGCCGGTGAGCCAACGGGAGAAGAGAAAAGAAAAGTGAGAACATCCCCTCCCCCCCCCCCTACCCAAAGGCGGCCAAGGACACACCAAAGACAAGAAACGCAGAGACAAGGATACCGCAGCAAGACAGAAGCTAGACCCAACCGGGCCTACCGCAGGAGGTTCTTGGGTGGGCTGGACCTATGCTTTATGGTGCCTGAGTGCATATCGTCGCTACGTCAGTCCGCAGAGCAAGCGGGGTGAGTTGTTGAGCGGGTGGAGAGAGTTGTGCAGGCTCGTGCCGCTGGTGCATAAGACGGACAGACGAACGAACCAGGTTTCGGGTTAGCGGTGGAGAACATGGACCAAAAGAAAAGTGCTGAGGTACGGAGTAAAGGATAATGAACAACAGCCCGACCCTACTTGCAGATTTTGCTGGTGGGATGGATGGCGGTGAGGCTTGGGCCGAGAGCTTGTTGGGTTTGCTTGCCTCTCTTCCCGTGGCCAGGCCAGGAGACACATGTCCATGATGCTATGCAGCATTGGTGCACTCCTACGTTCTGTATACGTGGCTTATGCTGGCTTATGCATTGTCCCCAGGCTTGGGTAAGACAACGGGCAAGACATTAGATCACGGTACACCCTTTCCTTTGTAGGGTGTGTCTCTGGTCTGTCGCCGATTAGCCCTACGCGTCATCCTGGGGATATGTCGTAGACAACCGTCCCTTTCCTCAGTTGTCACGGCTCTTTTAGGCTCTGCAAAAGCTTCGTTGTCCCTCTCAGTAGCGTAAAGTCGACAAGACGCGCTTCTTGGCAACAAATTCTCTCGCCAAGCGGAGCCGCTGCATAACGCCACCGGACGGGGGGGGGGGGACGGAGGGGGGACCCTGAAAACTCAGATTTTGCAGTCAAGCAGCGAGAGGGAAAAAGTCGGACAAGCAAGCATACGAGCATACAAAGTAAACACGTCGGAACCTCTCCGATAGACATCACGAACAAGCGGTCACTCACCGTGATGTGATTGTCCGGCCAACCAGAAGAACCGGCAGCTGAGCGCCCCTTCACGATGGAGCATCACGGCCCCCCTTCGCTCTCAACCCTCGTTCGTCAATGCTCACTCGAACTTGCATAACCGTTCAGAGCCAGAGAACGACGCTCATCCATTCCAGCCCCAGTTCCAGCTCCGCTCCTCCCGACGAGACAGAACAAGACACGGCCGCCGTCTCCCGCTGCCGAGACATGACTCTGCTGTCTCCCGCTGGAATGCGTCTTGTCTCACAAGCAAAAGGCCATGCCGTATCGGGAGGGGTCGTACTCCGTTCCTTCTGGTGTACGGCATATATCTGTGCCTGGAGAAGCCCGAGTGTCAACTCCCTGCCGATGACCGCTTGCGGCACTCTGTCGCGTCCCCGTCCTCGGCATGCCGCATCGCCGGCATAGTCAGCACCCCTCCCCCACCCACAATATGGCACCCGCGAGCGGCGGTAGGAGAGGAGAAAAAGCGACTCGCAGCTTCGTGACATGCTTCCTTTCATGCATCATCAATTGTCAACTTCTGGGGGTCCAGGCCGAGGCGCCCCGACTGAAAACGGATTCGTGCTCTTTTGTCTGCCGTTGCATTCCTCTTGCCCACGGCCCCGGAACCCTTGCCGTCCCACGTCTCGGCACTTCCGTCACTCTGCGTCGTCATCTACTGGCACTGCGAGTACCCTTTGATCATCGTCAGCCGCCATGTCCGCGTCATTGGGGATGCATCTTCACTTACAATCGTTGACCTTGTTGCACTTGAATGGGTCCACGCACTTATTCGACAAGTCAGCATCCGTAGCTCCCGACAATCACTCGACGCTGGATGGCAACTCACCGTCGCCGGTCCCGTCCACCCGATACCGCCGCACTGGCCCCACTGCGGCGCCGTCCCCGATCCGGCGGCTGCCGAGGTCGTCGTCGCGGCGGACGAGGGGCTCACCGGTGTCTACCATCAAGGTTAGGTTTCTCGCTCCGACCTACAGAAATAACCCCCCTACTCGGGTCGTCTTACCAGGAACCCGAACCACTTGAGATCCTCTTCGGGAAAGACATGGATCGAATGCGTTACGCCATTGCCCAGGAACGTCTACAAAGGGCCATCAGTCGGCGGCGTCCTCCTCGCCTCCCGCCCGGACCTCGAACCTACCTCCAGCTTGTCCCCGAACACGGACTTCGTGTACGGGCTGCGGGGATAGTTGGGCGTCTCGGAGACCGGCGTCGTCGAGTACCCAAACAGGCCCGTCCACTGCTTGATCGTCTCGTAGTAGTTTTGCACGTAGAGCGTCGTGTCCAGCGAACCGTGGTAGATTTGCATCTTGGGCCTTGGCCCCGTGTATCCGGGGTACATGGCCTCCGCGACGTCGGCCCACTGCTGCTGCGTCAAGATGGTCTGGCCCAACGAGCACGTCCCGTTCCAGTAGTCGGCGCTTTCGTCCGCCGACATGAAGCACCCGGCCGGGACCCCGGCGTAGGCGATGCCGGCGGCGAAGACGTCGGGGTACGTCGCCGCGAGGACGTTCTGTTCGCCTCCGTCAACGCCACGGATCTCCCGCATAAAACGAAAAAAAAAAATTGAAAAAAGACGGAGAATCTTAACAGCGTTCGGGACATACCGTCATCATCGCGCCCGACGACGTGCCCGTCGCAAAGACCCGGCTCTCGTCGGCGCCGTACTGCGCGATCACGAAGCTCACCATGTTCGCCATCGAGGTGCTCACGCCGCCGCCCCCGTGCATCAGCGTCTTCTTGCTCGACACGTCCCAGCAGTTGCTGCGCAGGTACGGCGTCTGCGGGTAGATGACGATGTAGCCGTACTTCTCGGCGTTGCTCGCCCAGTGGGTGCCCTGGTAGTAGGCCTGCGCGCTGCCGCTGCACCAGTGGAGGCCGACCACGACGGCGGGCTTCGCGGCCAGGTTCCGCGGCACGTAGAGCCACATGCCCGTGCCTGTCGGGTTGGAGCCGTAGTCCCTCACCTCGGTGAAGGTTGCGCGAGGCACCACTTCGGCGCCAAGGACGGGCGTCAGGAGCGCGACGAGGGCACACAGCGCGAGGGCCATGAGGGAGGACTTCATCTTGCCGGCCATCGTGAGTGGGAGGGCTGACGGCGCAGTGCTTTGGATGTTGGCTTGCTCTTGACTGTATGCATCTATATACTGTCGCCCACGGAGGCGGTTTGCTAATTGCCACCCGCGTATTTGGTGGCACCCGTTGAACGTCTTCCACAGGCGACGCGGATGACAAGCCTCCGTTCCAATGTTCAAGGTCATATCGTGTCGATCCGGGCATCGTCCCGATACGTCGCGGCCGAACCCGTGCTGTGTTTCCCGTGTCCTCGCGTCGTCGTTGGAGGGATCCCATGCTTTCCACCTCTTGCCCCTGGGCGCTGTCACTGTAGCGTCCATTCCTCATGCACGCGGCGTCCGCCTCGAGTTGATTTGGGTGAAGTGAGGTGCCCGTCCGTCGTGGGAGGCGGGCCTTGGTTCCCAGCCGCCCAACCTTGTCCACACGGGGCGTGCCACATCCTTTCCTGGAGCAACTGCTGATCTTGATTGACTCCTAATACATATGTCTTGGCAGCTTGGCCCGGCAGCGCTGCTGAACTTAGTTGGAGTGGCGGACGGGCCCATCGCCGCAATGGGGAGAGAGAAACCCCGCCTCGGAACCTCAGTGAGGGGTGTTATTCCTCCAATCACTTAATACTCGGATATTCACATCCGAAGCCCCGTATTAACGTGGTCAACTCGGTGGCTTGACGAGGTCACATCCAGAGTAGCACTATTGAGGCGTATTACCACGAACAGGTTAGTAAGGCACAAGAATCCTTGAGGATACATTCACTTGTACGGGGCATATGCTACCTTGGGGCTCTCTTAATAGGAGTTCTGCTCAGACTCCTTGATGACGTGTACCATCTGAAGAGGTAGTCACTGTTTTCTTGATGCCGCATCATGTTGCCGAGGCCCGGAGCATGATAATGATTTTGCATCTCATCTCGGTCGTTCAGCTTCTGAAAAGCCTTCTTAGATTGCCTCAATGAGTATCACTCAATGTCCTTCGCCTGACCAATACTGTCGCTTGAAGATCCCCTGGCCTTAAGAACGCAAACAGCATGGGATGGGCTTGCTTGTTGCCCAGTCGTCAATGGCTGGCTTGAACTCGTACGTGAGCAGGTATTTCCTGCTCGTAATCGTCTTATGCAGATGATCCGGCTTCCGTTCCGGCCGGTACAGACGGCACCTGGGATCTCATATATTGGCCGAAGACACGGCGAATCCCGTCGCTATTTTAAGCAAGCTGCTATCGCTCAACGTCACCAAATCATCCATAGTTCCTCTACCTTGCTCTATCGTCCTTGTTGGCAATCAATACGGGCAGCGGCATGAGAAAGACTGGCCCGAGGTAACTGGTCTGAGCAGCGTTTTCATTCGCACACCATGTATGAGCATGGCACGGTATAGCAATGAGCTCCGCCACCCATCACGAGTTTCCCTCAGAACTCCCTCCCCCATCGACTCAACCGTCTCTCAAATCTGGCTCAGGTCGAGGGCATCTTGCGTGACCAAGCCCGCGACACCAGGGAGAAAGCCAACGCATCAGGCGACACACTAGCTAGGGGCTGGTGCTAGTACGTAGAACTTTAGCAGTGGCCATGTCTTTGTATAAGGTAGTGTACGGTGATGCCGAGCCATCCCGGCTTACGGTCGAGCTTGGGACCGAGGAAGACGAGCGCCGAGACGCAGCTAACAATTTGAGCAACGGTCGAGAGACCTTACGCTATTCTTCAGAGGTATGTTTGTGAGCTTGATGGACAATGCGGCTGCCTGCCTAGCTTACCTTTGCCATCGGTCAAAACATCCTGGACAGCTCCTCTTGCACCGTGTTGAGAAGCGGTAAAATCTCGGCAGTCTCGACACCAGGTTTGTCGCAGAACAGTGGGTGTTGCGAGAATATGTGCCATCGCCAGGACCGCTAGCCGGCAGACAGGCGCGTTGCATGTTGGGAGTTGGCATGCGAAGCTATTCCAGCTGGGCGATGATGGCAAATACTCATGATGGGATCCGCAATTGCGCTGTTATGCACAGCTCATGATGGTTTATGCAATGGGTATTATACGGAGAAATATCTGCTGAACGGTTGTCATGGTTGCTGCAGGGAACCCTTGGTATCCAACTCTGGCCAATGAATCAGTACGGAAATCAGAGTTCGATGGCGGAACCCAACAGCAGCTTGCTCGATCTGAAGCTTAATTAAAGCTTGTACTTTGAGCCATTTGACGGCCAAATCATAAAGAGCTTAATACAAGCTAAAGGTCACGCACCCAAAATTAGCGCATCCAAGATGCATTTATTGCTGTTTCGGTCGCTCTGTCAGAGTCTCTGTCTCTAGGTCACCATTGAGACTGGGAAACAAATCCTGGGTACCGAATTTACGTATAGCAGTCGAAGGATGAACTGCTCCATTATGGAATTATTGACAAGTATCCATTATGCAGAGGCCGAAGTGGACCCCTCTACGGCATCTGGAATCCATAAATGTGGCAGTCTTCAAATCTCTCGGATCACCGTCGTAATGTGGGAGGGCAAAGGCGGAAAAGCCCGGCAGCAACCTAATGTCCCCTGCATGGTGGCATCGAGGTATACGTGTACAGATATGATGATGTGCAGAGACGTCGATTCGTGTGATCCATAATATGTCATACGTGCGACCTTGCGATGAGACGCTGGAACCGACGGCATCGGTGTGGCACCAAAGACACATAGTACGGGCCGCACGCACCCGGTGGTCAGGTACCTAGCATTGCAAGAATTAAACCGACGAGCCAAATATAGCTTGTCTGGGGTCCCACACGAGGAAGATCTAATAAGCAGAGGAACAACTAACTGACAGACTTCTCAAGGGCCTGATCGGCACCGCCGATATCATTTGACACTCTACGGAGTAGATAAGGACTAATATTACTGTCAAAGTGGGCAAAATGGCCGCGTGCGCCTGGGCACAAGTAGAGAATTAGCCGCAAATGCGCTAGTTATTTCTAGGACGGATTTCCCTAGCTAAATAAAAGGAAAATAATAATCTATATGTTGACCCCTTACAAGGGCCGAATTAGAGATGGCGATGCGACATAACAGATAGACTACTACGTAGTTACACACACAACATAGCAATCAACCAACGCAAGGATATCGCTGCCACTAGGTACGCGCTTCAACAGACGCTAGCTAGGGATCCGAGTGGCACAACAAACCGCCCATTCCCAGCACATCTCAGTCTCTGGGCGTTACATGCTGTTTCGACTTCTGAAACATCAAACTTTTTCTGGAACCCAAGGTCGGAAAGTTCCGGCGTTGTAAGAGGGACCCTTGTAACACGCCAGACGATTTTCTCGTGGGAATGAGGAAGCTCACAAACTTCTCTCGTCTTGATGATAATGACAATGTCTCGACGGTCATGACGGCCGTGTCTCTACTCGAACAATATGGAGCGTTACACTCACCCAGCCTTTGGCCTTGCTCCGCAGACCAGCCTGTTCGTGTCCAAATCTGGGCCGTCTCCCCGCACGTAGAAGCCGGGGAAATGCGGGCGGTGTATCCGGATTCCGTACCGCCCATTGATCCAACCTCCGCGACGATCAACTGCAACTCCGCTTTTCCTCTCCTCGATCATCTGTTGCCCTGAATCTCCTCTCCTCTCGTGGTGTTTCCTGACAAAGGTTGTACCAAGGGTTGTATTCACTCCTCGCAAGGGTTGTATGCTGTATGCACTTGCGAGTTGACGGATAAACCGAGCCGTTCCCATCCCATCACGGCAATGGTTCCCTGTTAAGACAGGTGGCGTCTATGCTATTGCCAGGCCGTTCAAAGAGTCTTGTCTGCCGACCGGAAGAAGGTTTTGCCTCCACCATCGCCCTTGATAGCAGCTCTGAGTTCAAACCCGGTCCATTTCTCCGCATTTTCTCATGCCGATGCATGGGCACCCCTGGAGACAGACCAGGCCCTTCGGGTAGTGGGGAGAAGGCCATGGACACTCGGCAGCGCTCTCGGTGTCATGACTCCTGGATGTCACCTCTGAGTCGGGGCGTGTTTCCCTGCTCATCTTGCCGCCATTAACTGCCGTTCCAACCCGCCAAGCTGCAGTGCCACGCGACTCGTGGGCGTGATCGACGAAGGGGTTGTGAAGACAGACGCCTGCTTACTATGTTCGACCTGGGGGTTACATCCGACAATCGACCGAGACGACCGTTGGGCTTTCCAATGATTGTTACTACCGGCCGAGTATAAGAACCTGACCAGGCCGGCTTCTCAAGCTACGAAGGAGGCCCGGCTGGCTCTATGGACTTGCGACACTTTTCACTTCACTGTCAATCCCCCGCCATGAAGTCTCTCAACCTCTCCGTGATGCTGCTTGTGCCAGCGGCACAGTATGCCATGGGTGCCATGGCCGACGACTGCAGTGCCATGGCCGACACGCTCAAGTTGCCAAACACCACCGTCTGGTTCTCTACCGCTGTCCCTGCCGGCACCAACCTCACCTTCCCGGATAACCACCCTACTTGCGCCCGTCCTAGCCAAGTCGTTGACGTTGACATCTGCCGCATATCGATGCTGACAGTCACCGGGCCCACCAGTAACATCTCTCTCGAGGCCTGGCTTCCGTCCAACTGGACAGGCCGTTTCCTGAGCACCGGCAACGGAGGAACTGGCGGTTGCATCCAGTACGAAGACATGAATTACGCCTCGTCGCAAGGTTTTGCTACTGTCGGCGCCAACAACGGACATAACGGCACCGTCGGGGCGCCGTTCCTCAACAATCCCGGCGTCGTCGAGGACTTTGCCTGGCGTTCCATGCACACCGGTGTCGTCCTCGGAAAGGAGGTCACAAAGGCGTTTTACGGCAAGGAACACACCAAGTCCTACTACCTGGGTTGCTCGACCGGTGGCAGACAGGGCTTCAAGGAGGCCCAGGACTTCCCCGATGACTTTGACGGCATTGTGGCCGGCGCGCCCGCTGTGGCCTTCAACAACCTCACCTCTTGGAGCGGTCACTTCTTCACGGCTACCGGTACCTCAAACTCATCGACCTTCTTGTCTGCCGACCTCTGGAACGTTGTTTACAAAGACATCCTGGCTCAGTGCGACGGTCTCGACGGCCAGGTTGATGGTATCATCGAGGACCCGGACCTGTGCCAGTACCGTCCCGAGGCCCTCATCTGCGGTGCCGGTCAGACAACAAACTGCTTAACCGGAACGCAGGCCCAGACGGTCCGTACCGTCTTCGGCGACCTGTACGGCGAGAACGGGGCCTTTGTCTACCCCCGTCTCCAGCCCGGCGCCCAGACCACACCTAATTTGCTCAGCGGTCAACCGTTTCAGTACACGGTGGACTGGTTTGTAAACGTCATATACAACACCACCAACTGGGACCCCGCCACCCTCGGCCCCAAGGATTATGCTGCAGCTGCGATCCAGGACCCTGCCGGTATTCAGACCTGGAAGGGCGACCTCTCCGGCGTAAAGGACCGCGGAACCAAGATCCTACACTACCACGGACTCCAAGACCCCATCATCAGCAGTGACAACTCTGCGCGCTACTACAACTACGTTTCTAGAACCATGGGTCTCACCTCGGATCAGCTGGATGAGTTCTACCGGTACTTCCGTATCTCCGGCATGAACCACTGCAGCGGCGGTCCCGGCGCGACCTTCATCGGCAACCTGGCGAAGTCCGCTGCGGGCTATGACCCCGAAAACAACGTTCTCTCGGCCATTGTCCGGTGGGTCGAAGAGGGTGTCGCTCCGGACTCGATTCTGGGAACGGCGTATGTCAACGGGACGCAGGGCGGTGAGGTCGCCTTCACGCGGAGGCACTGCAAGTACCCAGCGCGCAATGTGTACAAGTCCGGAGACCCCAACTCCCCCGATAGCTGGACTTGTGTATCCGATCAGTCTCAGCAAGCCGTCGCTTCTGACCCGAGCGTCCGACAGCTGATCAGGGATTACAAGGCTATTATGTCAAACTAATCATGGGCTAGTGCTTCATGTACAAATATCTTGTGTGCCCCTAGCCAATACCTTATAAATGCTAGTTATACATATATGGCAATGTACATATCTACCAATGTCGTTCCGCTGCACCTGATTGACCAGTGAAACCGGAAGGGTCCGACAGGAACTTCGTCCCAAGTCCGCATTGGGCGTGTGGACTGGCTTGTTGCCGTTTTGACTTGAGCCGAAGGTGAGCAAGAGCGAGCAGAGGCTTAGTAGAGGGTTCAAAGAAAAATGTTTGGGTACCCTTGGCTACTCCATTGGCTCTCCTGGAGTAAAACAAAATCATCGTCGTCATCCCTGTCTACTCCCCATCCGATTCAAAAGTCCGCAAGCAGTTTGGGCAGAGCGTATTGATTGTTGTACTCCCAGAGGATGGTCGTAAACTGTACTGACCACGCAGCCCCCGTGTAGTAAGTACTTTTGCGGCCTTGCAGTGCATACTGCTTAGTGATATGACCAGCTTTCAGCTCCGAGGAAGAGACATGAATATGCATAGGGCCATGATCCGACCAGGCCTTGAAATCAATTTCCTCTGTACCTAAGCTTGGTATCGTCCCAGCAGCAGCAGCAAGTGATGCGAGGGAATTCCGAATTAGCAGCTGAGCTTGGCATGTGTCGAAATCTGTAGGACCAGTTACAAGGACGCGGAAGTCGTTGTCGCCCAAGTAGTCAATGCGGCTGACGAAAGGAATCGTTGGGAATGACAGCCAATCCTTGGGTACATTATTGGTAAGTGAGTACCCTTTGGGTAGTGACTTATGAGAGATGACGCCGACGTAGACGGTAGACCAGTCCCATTTCGAGAAAAGATCCATCTCTTCTTTGTCGATGTCGATGCCGTTCAGATTGGCTATCGTGGGCTCGAAAGATATAAGGAGTTTCTTCGCGCGAATCAGAGACCGTTTCCCATCGGCCCCGTGAACGAGGACTTCAACGCCCTCATCGGTGCGAGAAGTACGAATAGCAGTCGTGGAGTAGAGGACGTCATTGCCCAAGAGGCTAGCGATAGCATCGTAGAGATCCTGGTTCCGCCTGGACACAGGCACGAAGGAGGAGACAATGCCCAGGAAAGAGCGTGTGACAGGTGCGCCGAAGCCCTGCATAACGTACAAAGTTGGCAATTCAGAAAAGTTTTCCATGCCAAGCGCGGAGACTTGGTATATACGGGGAACCGCCGCCTGGATCTTGTACTTCTCGACAAAGTCGGAAAAGTTCATCGTCAGATCCTCGGGAATCCCCTCGGGGACGGTTGGAAAATTTTCATACGAGGGGATGATGCTGGATTCGTACTTCTCGCAGAGCTCGAGGTAGACTTCAAGCGCTGCAGTGGTGTCGGCAGAGGCTGGCAATGAGTAATTCGTGACCCCTCCCGTGTGAAAATCGGCGTAGGTGGTTATCAAGGCTTGACGTTGAGGAGCCGCAACTGGAATGTCAAGCCGGGCAAAGAAGTCGCGAGCCGCGCCGTAATCGGTGTATGAGTTGACCCCGAAGTCATAGGGATTCCCAGTCTCGGGGTCAGTAAATGTACTGACATGGCCGCCCTGCGAAAGGATAAGTTTACGTCCGATAGTCACTTGGGCGTGGTGACCTACAAGACGGTCCTTCTTCTCTATGACGACGATCGTCTTGTTAAAATCCTCACGAAGTCTGACAGCAGCGTGAGCACCCGACGCCCCGCCGCCAAGGATCACCACATCCCTCTCCAGGATATTCGTGATGGCCTCCGAGGTAGCCAAGGACAAGATTGCGAAGAAAACGGCAACGCGACCTGACATGTTGGGTATAGGATGGAGAAACGCAAAGCAGTAATAAATTGATATCAAAAAGTAGGGCGTTGTTTCTGGTAACGGTACCTCGCAGCTTGAGATTCAACAAAGATTGACGGCGGAACGGGAGAGAGAGTCTTGAGGTACTATTAAAGCGGCCTTAAAGTATACTTGGAAAAGTGTGTATGTACACAGCGAACAATACTAAGCATTTCTAGGCAGACGGGGCCATGCATGTTGCCGATAGCCGGGCAAGGGATGACGCAAGGGTGCCTCGGCCTTGAACATCATTTCCGTATATGCTGGAGAGACATGTGTGCTATCATGCCCTTCGATTTCAGGCAGTTCGTACTGGACTTTCGCCTCAAGCGCCAAATCATGAGTTGCATTTCTGGTACCTGGTGTGTTAGGGGGCACTGCGGGACACTGTTTCTTCGACATCTCACACTATGCTGATGGTCTAGTCGCTATATTGTCCTTCAGGCCATGACTTGTAGATTCCCACTGTCTATAAGTAGGAAGATGGCTTGGCGTGAACACGTAATGTTGGGAACAAACATTCGCGAATGGCTCAATAGTTGCCGATGAACAAGATCAAGGCCACCAACATAGCGATGCATTCTGGCGGTTCAGCACTGCATGCTACAGTCCAACTTGCATGACAGGACCAGGGTCGTTCCATAGACACCTGGCGCCTGATATACAGGATATATGCACGAGGTGCGGGACATGCAGAATGCCCTCGGTACGGCAACAATGTGCACTTACACCGCATGAAAACACCGAATCTCAGGTGTGTATTGTACACCAGCGTGACGCGATGTGTCTTATCTGATTGGCCTACAGCGGCGCTGCATTAAGAGACACCACCCAGCTTCTATCTTTCTTATGAGGCTTTTTGTCATATTACGATCTCGCCCTCATGCCCCAGGTAGAGCGGTTTGCCGCAAGGTGTCTTCCACGACGACAGTGATGGATACCCACTGCGCCCGCCACCACCACCTTTCCTGCCCTGCGGTCTTATGATCAGGAATTCCCAAATATGTTGGGTCTGAAGATGGTATCGCCACCTTCCTTGGACGAAAGGAGAGACAAACCTTGACTTCTGGAGAAATTGCACATCGTTGCAACAGTCTGACACCATCAGCAATATCTTGTACCTGGGAACCACACACACGCCGGGTTCGTACATCTTGTTGGTCTTGAGGATATTGGTTATAAAGGTTATCATCGCAAAAGGTTGGCAGCCTATCGAACATGATATGGTGAGCAAGCCAGCTGATTTGCTCTTCATCGGCTTTAGCCGCCTGGGAATACCAATTCATTGCTCCCTCGCTCCCTGCTCTGGCTTGTGTCGTTCGATTTCCAAGCTTTTCATGTTCTCCTACGTTCGAGACGGACCGATTCATAGACCCGGCAGAATCTTCTTGTAGTTGTAATATTCACAAAAATTACTCAAGCGATATAAATGTTTAAACGCCATCGATGGGATACTGTATTAGTCATCTATTCGTTCGTACAAAGTTCCAGTAAAATCTTGCCGTAAAATCCTGAATATCAGCAAAGCCATTGCGTAATTGTTACATGGTAGAAAGTATTTCTGATCCTTGACACCTGTCTCCTCCGTGTCAAATGTTCCTTGAGGATCATTCCGCCGTCAATCTATGAGACGACGAACTGTGGACTTCGGAGAACATCACTCATATGCAGGTATGATGTTAAGGGGAAGAACGCCTAGACACTGGCCAAAATCTCGGCTGAGATCTTTTCGGCGAGGACATAGACAGTACTCTGAGGGTGTCCAGGAGGTAGCAGCGCAAAGCTGCTGGCATCTACGACCCTGAGTCCATCAACGCCAATGACCTTGGCATCCTTGTCAACAACGGCCATGGGATTGTCTTTCTTCCCCATACGACAAGTGCAGCTAGCGTGCCAAACCGTCATGACAGTGTTACGGATATTCTGGAGGATCTGCTCGTCCGTCTCGATTCCGGGGCCGGGAAAGTATTCCTTGTTGTCGGCTAGAACGGGGCGCATGGAGTTGCTAGCGAACGCCTGGCGCATACGCTTGAATGTCGCGATCGCAACGGCCACGTCGGTTGGATCAGTGAGCCAGTTGGGGTTGATGAGAGGTAGGTCTTGGGTATCGGCGGAGGCGAGCGTGACAGTGCCTCTGGAAAGAGGAGCGACTAGCGCGCCGAGGATGGTGGCGTACTGATAGCCGTCCTTGGGTTGGGTAGTGAGAAGGTTGCTGAAGTCACCAACGTAGCCTGGAGCGGACAAGTACTCGATCTCAGGCCAGTCTGGGGGGAACTCGTTGTCGAGAACCGCGGCAGCCTCGGCGGAGATGAGGTCACGAGGAGTCTTTTCCCAACCAAGGAAATCAGCAATCGGGTTGGTGAGCGGGCCCTGCTTCAGGAGGGTATAAGGGCCAGCAAACTGGGCCGCAGTATATACCAGGTCGTTAGCGAGACGGGTTAGAGTCTGGACTTTGACACGCCACGTAGGACCGAAGAAGACGTGGTCCTCCATAGTCTTGCCAACACCAGGCCGCTCGGCAACGACGGGGATGTTGAACTTTTCGAGCTGATCCCTGGGGCCAATGCCCGATACCATGAGCAGCTGAGGACTCTGAAAGGCACCCGCCGACAAGATGACCTCCTTGCGGGCTTGGAGAGTAAAAGTGCCTAGACCCAAGTTGGAGGTGACTACTACGCCTGTGGCCCTCTTATTATTGTCGAAGAGGATTCGTTTGGCAAGGCATAGCTGATAGACCTTTAGATTGCTGCGGCCAATGGCCTCGTCGAGGAAGGACGTCTGACTGGATTCGCGTTTCTGGGAGTTGGGCTGTATGGTGCTAGAGCAGTACTGGGCCCCCATCACTTGGCCGCTGTTGAAATCCTGAGTCTGGGAGATCCCGATCTCGTTCAAAGACGGCTCGAGATAAGCGCTGAAAGGCTGAGCATAGTTTGCGTATGAGACGTCGAGCGGTCCACCTGCAGCAGAAAAGGCACCGGAGTTGTATTTTGCACTCGCGTTGGGAGAACGGGAAGATTTGGGTGTTGTGAACTTGACGCTCTTCTTGAAGTAGGGGAGGAGCGCGTCCCAAGTGTAGCTGTCATCCCCGACGGCATCCGCCCACTTTTGATAGGTCTGGACGGTACCGCGCTGGTATATCATGAAGTTACGAGCAGAACTACAAGATCGTTTTTTTAGAAGCTTTCAATTTGATATTGGACAGGGCCCATCAAGCTTACCTGCCACCAAGACACTTGCCACGAGCGTAGTGCACCCTACGGTTGTTGGCTCCCGCTTGCCCTTGTGTGACGAAATTCCAATCAACAAGCGGGTTGGAATCAAGCGGGCTTGACCCAGCGAATATCACATCGCCAGCTGGCGTGTTACCGAGGATGGGATTCGTGACTTGATAAAACGTCCCAGCTTCGATGACAGCCACGGTGACTCCGCTCTGGGAGCTCAGCCTGTTGGCCATCACGAGACCAGCGGTGCCACCGCCAACAATTACATAGTCGAATGTCGCGTCCTTTCCAATATTTCCAGCACTCGTACCCAGCTGGCGCCTGTGCTCGGCGTGTTGATGAGTTTGGTCTTTGCCAGGGGCAGCGCTAGCCAGGCTCCCTGAGGTAACGAATGTGATCAAGGCATACGAGATACGCATGTTGAAACGATTGATCAGTTGAAGAGAATACAGGCGAGAAGTATAACTTACGGGACCTTACTACACAACCCCCACGGGATCAACTGCATACTTAAACGAAGCCCTATCGTCAAATGACAAAGCACCCGGCTACATTTCCTACTAATTCAAAAATTGATGAGTAGATCGTCGTGGCCCCACTACATGTCCAGTCCTACCTGATTAGGGATCAGTGCTGGCAGCAATAGCGCGCCGACAGAGCTCAGGACTATCAGCCACACCATCACTAGCCTTTCCTAACTTGACAATAGTTTGCGTCTTTGAACACCTGAGAATCAACACTCGTATGATTTTCTCGTATTGATGGTGGTTAAGCACAGATGTGTGGCATTCAGGCACTGATAGACTAAGGTATATACTCTAGACCGATCTGTTTCAAAGCCGTATAGGTATACCACAAAGCCTTTCACGGACAGGCTCAGGAAAACTTTAAGTCATCCGAAGAGCGAATGACTAATCGTTGAAGTATGCGCCCGAAGGGGCCCGAAGGGGCCCGAAGGGAATTTTTCGCCAAGTCTAGCGAGATGACCTAGAACTAGGTAGATAAGCTAACGCCAAGTGTTTACGCTGTAACCATGATCGCTTGTGATGATAGCCTCTTTATAATGGAATTAATAACAGATGCTGAAACGATACATGACTCAACTTGCCAGTAACCACCCCACCCTAAATAGTGAGCAGATCCACTTCCTGGGCGAGGTCTGCTCTACTGAGAGTTGTCTCGAGCCCTGGAGCACCAGGGAATCCGATAGGTATCAGGCGGATTGCGCGATGGCAATGCGAAGTAATGTAGCAAACCACTGAAACCGAGACAGAATAACCAGCTTAGGTAATAAGCAATGTGGTAGAAGAATACTGTTCTAACTACTCATGGCTACGTGTAGTTTGTTCTTCCCTACTGGAAGCTCTTGACAACAGTGCTATAACTATGCTTCACTCAGCAGATGTGGGCCTTGAAGCTAGCTTATAAAATCACTTGAAGTAACTATCCTTTTTCAGAAGTCGGAATCACAAGCACAAGTACCTCATGTTGAGCACTTGTACAAAGGTGAAGAAAAAGAGCCTTTTCTATCATTGATGTCTACATAGCCTATTACACGGTACATCTAGAAACTTGATCCTTTCTTCATTTGTTTGTGTTGATATATGAAGGTGGTGAAGGGGCTATTGGTTTCTACTGCAATGGTTTCACGACAGTAGCTGGCATACAACATTCGTCTTCTATTGGTCACTGGATATCTAAATGGAAAGAACACTGACGCAACTTGCTGGCCAGCCTGTAATATTTCTAAAGCTAATGGAACCGAAATGACGGTTGATGCATCTCACAAACGCCAAATAACAAATAAGAATTGTTTCCACTCACTCGGCCTCTTTATAATAGTCTCAGCCATAGATCACAGGCCGATGAGCACATGATGGACCCGTTCCTCTTGCCTTCGGTAACAAGGCCAACTTAATGTCCATTGGAACCAATGGTAGGAGTGTCGTGTACAGTTCATGCCCTGTCGTTAAGCTGACTTATATATATAAAAGGTCTAAGACCTCGGCATTAAAGATGTTTCCGAGCGCTAACATGAGGCTTTCATGAATTTCACACGTGGGATAAATCCAGGTTTCAAGGTTGGCGACATAGTCAGGTGCGTTATTGACATTTCCAAACGTACTATGAGTTCTTACTAAAGCTCTGTTGCTAGATTGATGAAATTTCCGCGTCCATATATTCCATTCGCGGCCTGTAAAACAGGATTCCTCACCGTCCAGCGTGATATACCGGCATACAGTATCGTGCTGATTAGCAAGAAAACTTCTGCGGGCCGGGGATGACATAGTTCGTGACAGGAGGGTAGTAGATGCTAAGAGTGATGCCTGGATCAGTCCCCTGTGAACGGAGTCAGCATACCACACAGCCTTGGGGTCAATAGTGCAGTTGACTCACCTTGTAAGCCCCAGGAAAGCTGACGGTCGACGGCGTTTTGGCAGCAGTTCCACCGACGACGTTGATCTGGGCGCATTCCATGTACAGCTGCGCTCCAGGGTATGAACTGGCGCTGTGCAGGGCGATCATTTCCGCCCTGAGAAGGTATTGGCCGTTCGCAATGCACTTGGGGATGGTGATGTTGTGTTTCCCCGCGTTATTGATGACCCTCTCAGTGCCCCAGACGCCGTTGCTAAAGCCATCTTCTTGTATCTTGTACCAGCCGCCTCCGACCCCCGTGTCGGTTTTCGCATCGTTGACTTTCTTGAGATAGGCGATCGTTGGACCTTTGTGGCTGGCGTCCATGACGTCGTCTGGACCGCTGGTTAACGTGTGACGCCAGATCGCAGTGACCGTAGACCCGGCGGTCACAGTGATTACTTTGTCTGTCGGCTTTGTCGGGTTTGGCGGGCCATTACATGCGATATACTGGGACGTGACATCAGTTTGAGGGCCGTCGTAGTCGGGCGTTCGAACGCCTTGTGAAATGCCGCTGTTGACGCCATCCGCGTCAAGTGAGACAAATATAGTGTGGGCCTGGCAGAAGCCAGCGGCAGCAAGAAGATTGAGAAGCCTCATATTGATAAAAGATGCCAAATTTGTGCTTGTCAGTTAAGTCGAAACCAGCTATAGACCCAGAAGACCAACCTTTATATACTTGCCCTGCACTCAACGTGGAAGTCATGGAGTCGTCCCTATTTCGAGCCTGGGACTGCTCTTGACTAGCGGCTAGCCCGAGTTCTCAGCTAGCTTGGATGCATGGCTACGGCGGAACAGAGTCCGTAGCTCTGTGAGCGGAAGGTGTCATCTATGGAACTAACCCAGTTATCGTTTTGCCTGAGCCGGAAGTGAGTTCAAGGCAATACTGTTGGCTTGGCGGAAATGTTCCCTCCGATATCTAGATTGCGTCCGTACATTCCCGCGAATCGCTTGGCAACGCCGGCACATGGAATCATGGCTAGCCCGGACGACATACTGAAACTAACCTCTCGGAATCTTTGATTAGTCTTAATATCAATCGCAAAGCCGTCATCGCCGGCTGTTCGGCACAGCTTTGGGCAAAAGTTAGACCGGCATTGCACCGGCTCAAGCGAAGCGTAAACAGATTGTATATATGATTGCATACCACCAGTTTCCTGCAAGTAATGAAGGAATTTCGACGTCACTGATTTCACAAACATACCAGGTCTTTCATATAAGGGTAAGTGAGTGTGGCATATATAGGTGCAAGATTCAGGCGTGCATAGTGTCGAGCTGGTCCGTGATTCGAGCCAACTGGCTCAGAGTGCAATACTCAATAGATCTCAACCACAGAGGAGAAATTGTTGTAACAGTCAAGGAACTGGCGCCGTAAACCAAGACGCAAGTGACGAGAACTTCAACAGTGGCTGTATGAAAAAATTGTTTGAATCGTTTCCATATTCGTAAAAAGTCGCGTTGTTATTGATGTGCCCGACGCTTGCAATGCTTTTTCAGGGGCCTATTGACGATGCGGTCTATTGCAACACCAACAACGGCGCCGGAGACTTTTTCCAACCTGCTTTCCGGCTTTATAGTGTCCTTTGTAGTAATGGCATCGAGGATCCCGGCTGCCGCCGCTGCAGTCAGCACTCGAGCGGCTCTGTTCCTGTCGCGTCTTTCCAGGAAAGCTTCGACGATGCCTGCGCCAGCGGCCGCGACAGCCGGCTGACTCCAATCCTTATCACCCGAAATCGAGTGCCTCCTCTTGCTGCTCTTCTCATAGCTGTCGTGGTGACTGCGGCTGCGATGGTGCTCACTATCATCCAAAAGATTGTCCGATCTCTGCTGGTAACGTGGCCGTCTTTCTTCGTAGATGCATTACCGCTCTGTACGCGGCCGGTATCTCTCGGTTTCGTAAAGCTCAGCTTGGCTTCTCCGGTCCCGTTGATTTTGGCGTCTGGGAGGAGCTCTTACGGCCTCTGCATCCCATATCAGGCATTTCTGTGCATCTATTCTGTACTCATCATAGAAGTTCGAAGAGTGGTGGCGTCGACGGGTCGGGTACTCGTCCCTGAAACTTTTCCTGTGATGGGACATCGTGTGTGTTTGGGTGGTAAGGGTAAGTGACTTCAGGTGGATCCTGGCTGGAACATAACATAGATTCCGAGGTGATGGTGACTGGGGAAGAGCTTATATACAGCATCTGGGAAGAGAAGTCCAGCCCTTTCTATGCCTGCTTTGGAATTTCATGGCCACGATGCCAGAATTATGGATGTCGGTGAGTACGCAACGACAACGTGATCAACTGTTCATCTTTTCACTCTCTGGAATCATCTCCCGTATGAATTTGGTTCTCCTACTGCTCTGAACACCTTGCAGAGTTTATTAGAAGGGATTAGCTATGTAAGAACCTCCACATTTAACTCTGATTACGTTTATTGCAGCTATAGAGGGTAAATAACTATCATGAATATCTCCACGAGTTCGGATAAGAGAGGGATCTTAGATGAAGATGGTCATAGAGAATGAAACGCAGCCCTGGCATTTTCGACTCCATATGGCGCGAACGTGACTGAATGCAGGCTTGCTTGGAGCTGGTCCCGAGCCCCGGCTCCGGCCCCGGCCCTGATTAGCCTCGTAGATACAGAGAGTTCCAGTAGCTCCGTCCTCGAAGTTCTGCATATTGAACCTAACAGTTTCGATGATGCACTGTATTGAAGTTCTGTTTCCAGATAACGTGGTACGGCATAGTCCAAAGGGCTGTGGGGTAGACAATCTAGAACCTACTATACACGTAAAATCGCTATAGATTCATGGGTCTCGGACCCAGAAGGTCACCAATGGTGCAGCGGTGATGTCACTGCTATTGCAGTTATGCTTCGACACTGCATCGGTATGCTACTTCAGACATTGTGCGTGTTTTGATGTCATTTTGGCAGTCACAGAACTTAAACAAGACATTACACACACCTCAAGTTATGCAGCCATGGTTAACCCACAAAACTTCGGAAAAGGCAGATAATGTCTTTATTCTGTCGAAAACTCGTTGAATCCGCCATATCCAACATACTTCATACACTCATCTCTACGCCCGGATATCTCACCGGCAGCCCCGCGAAATAGGGTCCATGTCTTTGACGGTTCCGCTCTTAGTGGCGAGGAAATCGGTGATCAACTGCGATGGGGGCCCCATGTCAGCTGAAGGGTTACTCCGTGTTGGCGCTAATGACATTGTTTCTCGAAATTGCCGCGCCAAGTCCTCTGATTCGAGGATGGTAAGGCACTCCTCGAGACGAGCGACATCTTGGTGGTCGGTGTCGCGGACGTGGGCTGCCATGTCAACCCAAAGCACTTTCATCCCGAGTTCGAAGCTCGGGTCCGTGACGGGGATAGCCCTAAGGAAGCAAATCTTCTCCTTTAGCTACGTTAAGTTAGATACGATATCCTGAAAGACGGCACGGGAAAACTGACGCTCTCTCTGTGGATATTGTGCTTGGTGCTCCGTGAATCTCCATCCGCCAGCCGGTCCTTGAGGACGGGTAGCAGCACCCGCTCCTCACTTATGCAATGTCGAGCAAGTTCGAGGGCGAGCTCGTTCTTCCAGCGGTTCTTGTCATCGGGGGTTGTGGATGTGAGGATATATCGATAGGCTTGTTCGATCTTTCGGTGATCATCTTTAATGGCGTCACAAAGTCTCGGCATTGTGTCCTTGATATGCTGCTGGAAGGAAGAATCGTGAAAGGTGGATCCTACAGTGGGCTTCTTGGAGGGGAACGATGAATGTAAAGCGGCTGCTCTTCGAATGACTTGGCTGTTTCTGGGGAACCAAGGCCGGGGTCTGGGGAAAGTTCATTAAGTTTGCGGAGGAGAACTGATAAGCGGGCGGTCGTTCCAGAAGAATAAATACCAAAACCGCGCATGACGTTGGGCTGTATCATGTTGTGTTGAATATCTATCTGACATATTACTGATGCTGTGTTTTTTTCGGACTAAGTTACACGGTTAGAGTATCATTGTGCACCCGTGTGACCTTAAGATGGACCGCCCCGTATTGGTGCCTCAGTTGGGCTAAATCCTCCCTGTGGCTGCATGCTATAGCTGATCCCAACTTGATATCTGACGGCGCCTCATATGCTCCGGTGGCTTAACGCGAAACACTTGGGGAGTACTCCAGTTTCCCGAGAAGCCGTTCCATCAGGCATGGAAGGGATTAGGTATACCTACACCTACCCAGCCGGACTGTTTGGGAGCTTGTCGGAGGCTCGCAGGCTGTAGCATCCCGAGAGACAGGCGCAGGAGATCAGTGGGGCTGGTCTGTTTGGGCCCCGAGCTCCCGGGGCACGTTGAGGAGACTCCGGAACATGAAGTGAATGGTCCGTTGAGGATTCTCAGAGGTGACCGACATTCAAAGTTGCCTAATCTGGGATGGTTGGCCGTGCGTTCTGTATGTCGGTCGCTGCGCGGTTTGACAATCAAAGTGTGCCTTGGTCTCAGTCCCTGCTTTTTTCAACCGCCACTCGCTCATCATCACGTCACCCATTGTGCCAGTTCAGGAAACTTGCCCAGATTTCCTCCATTGCAGATTGGATTTTGAGTGTGTGATACGTGAGTCTGAGCTCAATGTTGATAAGGGATTGCAGGAGCATGCTGATCAGAGCAATCAGCGACAGGGAGCGACTCTCTTTGCTTGCATGTGTACATCCTCCGCGGCTGAAAACCTCCGGTATAGAGGTGGTCACACGTTATCTCTATGAAGAAGCTGACTGGGTGGCAAGAAGTGGCGTGACGAATCTTGGTGTTTCTGGGCTGTATGTCATGGGAGGCAAAATCGTCAACCACACACACAAAAGCCCACCCCGACCACCAGGTCACACATCATAAGACTCATAAAACTAATAATCTCAAATGAAAGAGTGTACCTTGCTTGCACAACGAATTGGACTCAAAGAAACTTCTAGAGGGCGCCATTTCTGTTAGGCTTCTCGAGGGGAAGAACCATCCCCAGAACCAGGTAGAAGAAAACAATCAACGATCTCAGGAGCTATCGTTCCATCGTTCCACCTTTCAGCTCACATCGATGAAGGCGTTCCATCGATGTTCGTCACTCTTCACACTGTTGCTGGCTTAGTCCCTCCCGCTGATGTCTCGGAAGCGCGGTATACACCAGGAGACTTGGTACATCTCGATATCGCTCCGGGTGCCATTTGGACCGTGTGTTGGCAAGCAAAAATTGATTAGATTCTGCCTCGAGCCAAGAATTTATCCGGAATCTCGACGAGTTTGCAACGAAGATACTCTGCCACGTTTTTGCCGAGAAAGTCATATGACGAGCTGGCAGTGACCCCGCGATCCAGGTGGTCCTTTAAGAGGAAATGCACAGCTATTTCCAATTCAGTATTGAGGTGACCAAAGGGCCGGATCGTTGCCACTCACCAAAAAGCCGTGTAAGCTCAAAACGGAAGATGGGCTTCCCCTTATCGTCCTCTCCCAAAAGCTCTCTGATCTTGCCAATGGTTAAGAGCGACCTCAGCCAGTCCCACTCATCCGCATTCCGAACGAAGAACCCTGTGTTGCTATCCGAGCCCTTATCCCCGGATCTCGCATGCACAACGTATCCAAGCGGCGCTATCGTTGTCGGCCCAAGGGAAGAAAGGGTAATAGGGCTATTGGTTTCGTACGTCGGCTGTTCGTATACAAACTCAACGGTATCTAACGGTGGGGCAATTTCCACCTGTTGACTCTTCCACGGCAAATGGCATACGTGCTTTGTGGCGCTCTGCGGGATGATGCTGACCCAGTACTCGTAGTACTCCTTTGGGAATGCCTGCCGCGTGTCCAGGTGGAAGGTGGCCCCTGGATAGCTTTGCATGATGTTGTCTACGATCGGCTTGAGGAACCTCGATGGTGCTAAAGCTTCTTCATTGCAAGCCTGGGCGAAGACGCGCAAGTCAACCATTGCAGCGTCTTGATTGGCTGGGTTTACTGGACACGATCCGTTGGTACTAAACTTCAGACAGGAAAATGACTTCTCGTCCAAAACATGCCGAAGCTGCCGCTCAAAGAGGGCAGCCTTCTCCTGGATATCCAGCCCACAGAGGAAGTAATGTGATTCTGCTTGGTATCCACCTTTGGCAGTTATGCCAACCTTGGTTGTCGGCGGTGGCTTGATGTTTCCAACATTGAAAACCCGTCTAAATCAATGTTAGTAAAAGCGACATGATTACATGTACTAAGGCCATGCCAGGGTCTCGTACACTTTGTCATCCCCTACTTGCGTCATCTCGATGTTGTCGAGTACGGCCACAACGTCGGAGTTGTAATAGTAAGGCCCCTGGATTTCATACAGCAGTTGGGCCTTACACGTCTCGAGGGTCACCATACCACCCCTTCCGGCTTGCTTCGAAATGCAGAACTCGCCGGTTGCCTCGACTTCGGCTACTGGGAAGCCAATATCAACAGATATGCCGGGTAAACTTTTGAACCCCGAGAAGTTGCCGCCAGTGATATACGTGGTGCACTCAATCAAGTGTCCGGCAACGAGGGCGTGGGCTAGCTGAGAGTAATCATTGCGGCGCCAGCCATGGTGAAAGGCCGCACAAGCAATCGTCGGTGATGCATCGGCTACGCGGCCACACAGAACGATGTGAGCACCCTGCCTGAATGCTTCTACAATTCCCCAACAGCCGAGATATGCCTGCGCATAGACCGGGGCAAACGGCCAATCTTTGATGTTCTCGCCTGTTGCAGGTCAGCGTTACTCCCAATTCAGTGTTTCTCACTAACAGCCACCTGTTGTTAAGTTCTTTAATCCCTTCCCTGACTTCAGTTCCTCCTGAACAACATCAATGACCTCATCCCCCTCAATCCAAGCAACTTTAAGCTTGAGGCCCTTCTCGTCAATCATGCTTATCAGAACGTCGTGCAACTTCTTAGTGTCACTCGCTCCTGCGTTGACCGCAACTTTAATTCGCCTGGCGTCGAGGTACTTCAGTGCTGGTTCGATTGCCTGGAGAAAAGAGGGCTCGAACTCGGATGAGTCGGTCGGATGGTTAGCTTTCGCGCCACCTCGGAGAGCCATGTTGTACTCCGACAGCCAGTCGCCAACGATGTACTGGATGTCTTCTTCACGAGCGAGCTCGGCTAACCCATGTCGTCGGTCCGCAGAAGAACCGGATGCGGAGGCGATGCGTGCGGTGTCATTTTGGCGCGACGCAAGATGCTCGGGGAGGTTTGCTCGCAGTGGCATGGTGAAGATGGTCAACTTTCGTCAAAGACGTATGAGACGCAGATTACTTTGGACGCTATAAAGATTTAAGAAACTATTGTTGAACAGGGAAGGAAGGCTGCTAGTCTAGAGTCTTTGGGTTCGTACGTATCATATGTTGCTTTGCTCCCCGCACATCACAGCCGACCGTGAACCCCATTGAGCGTGACAAGCCTCGGCTCTTCTGGCTCGCAACTTCCAGCCCGTGGCTCGAGCGCATATCTACTTTGGTAACCTGCATTGCATGATGAGTAAGTAGAATGTTTCGGCTTCTGGAGCGTGATTAGGAAGTCCGCCGTCAGATTCCCGCCTTCTCCATCTCGGCCGACCATCGACTTGTCAGAATCTACGGTCACTAATATCCCGTGATATATGGATATAACACGAAGTATTATCGCTATTTGATTCGTCTGTTTGATTTCACTGAGCTTGACGGCTAGGAGATGTGGACGGCGCGTCAATTCACAAAGAACTTCCACGCTGCTTGGATGCCAACGCACTTCACGAGAATGCTTTGGCCATTGACCAGTTACCATTATACTTGAATTCCGATGTCTCATCGCTTCCGTAAACCGGTCTTTCTCCAAGAGTGAGGAGGTCAACGGTAGATAGGTCGAAGGTGGATGTGAATGGGTGGCTACATTCAACCCTGGCCCTCCTTTCAGCTATCTGCTGGATATTTGGCTCTCAAATACGAGCACCAGTTGCCTAGCAGCGGTCCGCTACCAGTGCTCCTCTCTACTCTCTAGATCTTCCGAGACCCACTAGCTCCCTGAGCCCCCTATGGTCCTTCTCGGCTCGTGACAAAGAGCTTGAGGACTATGAACTCTCGCAGTCGGATATTGACTCCAACCTGGCGATTGGTGAACAAGGCTGCCTACCTGCTGCTTTGGACGGACAGCAAACTACTCCAGACACTTCCCTCACAGACTTGGTGTCTGTGAAGAAGGCAAAGAGGTCACAGGGAAGTAAGCGCTAAGATTTCTGTAAGCTAATTGACGTATGTGTATTAATTTCAGGCAAATTGTATTTATTAATCGTAGCTTAGCCATTTCTTGCGCGGTTGCTCTTGAAAGCATGACCTGGGGGCTCTATTCACGCCAATTGCTGTCACCTCGCTGGTAGTCTCAATTAGCTCGGCGACCTCAACGCCAAGTATCATCAACCGTTAAATACACTACCGCAATCCTGTGATACACCCTCGCTTTGCCAATTACCGCACTGGTAAAACCCTCCGTTGCACCAATCTGAGAAACTCGCTCGGTTCGACATACCGCCCCGGGTTGTAGCCTCATTGGTGTAAGAAAGCTGTACCTGGAAAGCTGAGAGGCCTTCGTTCGTTTTGGGTCTGAAAGTTCCTCTTTCGAGAAGCCGAACCAAAACTTATGATTGCTGCCTATTTGAAAAGGACGTCCTGAGCAATCCAGACGGGTCTGTCTCATAGATGACTGACAACTCCCAGGAAATTACAGCAGCACACCGATGATGCGCCATCTGCCACACGCAGAGCACTGGTACTGCATGATTATAAAACCATTCATGGTAGTTGCAGCGTAGTAATAAGACTCCTTCTGAGGGTTAATTATCGGCAACCGGATCGGCGAGGCTGTCAGCGGCTGGAGCATGCTTGGAACTCGAAGTTTGGACTGGATCGACGAATGAACGTCAGCGAGTCAGCATAACAATTATGGGATAGAGGCAAGAGACCATCACTAGCTTCTGGTCTTCAGGTCGCAAATGTCTTGTCTGATTTAACGTCAGTCTGTGATCGTAAGGCTGCAGTGCTTTGTTCTGTCATCGTCGCTGGCTAGTAGAAATGGTTACTCACCCGAACATCACCGGGGCTGACCAATAATCCGCTTCAAAATGTGGCCTCGGTGTATTTCTGGATTACCCTTTGAATCCACGACGATAGCGTCGTGCTCCGGACGGCACAGGTTCTCGATCCACTTCTTAAAGAGACCGCGAGAGTCTTCGCCTGCACGAGCATGGCATGCCGCAGCAGGGGGGCAATCGACACCGGTTCGCTGACTCTTCATCGAATCTCGCGAGCGCATCCTTTCATCTAGTAGGTCGATGTCCTCGACCTTACACTCGACATACCAATAGGTGAAACCGTGTTTTTCAGCAAGCGCGGATCCCTGATGGAGAATCTCTTGAAAGTTGCAGGTACTGTCGATGATGACATTCAGGCCTTGTTTCATAGCGTCCTCGGCGAGTGACCATTGGAGATGATAGGCGCGTTTCGCTACTTCGTCAAATACCACGTCATCATACTCAAGAAGGGCAGACCTGAAGACGTCGTGTTCGATGACCAGTCCGCCAATCGATTACCGCAGTAGCCTCGCCATCGTGCTCTTCCCAGAACCCGGTGCAGCGGACATTTGAATGAATATTCGGGATGGCTCCTGAGAGCTTTTCCTAGAAGTCATCATAGGGGGGGTAGTTATCGTGGGCTTAGTAGTCTCGTTGTGTCTAGATAGGTGAGTGACTGCATGTGCGGTGGATACGAAGGCTGGTCGTCAGTGTGGAGGAAGTTGAGTAGGCGAGTTGCCATCAGTGACTACTCCGTCAACCACTTTAGATTGCAAAAGCCACACACAGTACCACGTGACCGATCTCATGGGTATTTAAACCCGAACCTTCGTGTCAGATACCTTTGTAGACCTTAAGAAAGATCGACCACTGTTCATCTCTATTTCTTAGACGTATGGTGCTCATCGCAAAGGAGAAGATACCAAGCGCCTATAAGATAAACTATTGTAAACCAGAGGAAAGACGTCTAACTAAGACTTCTAGGGAAATTGCTAGTAGAAATGGTGCATCTTTCAGCGGCACGTCACGACAAAAGCAGGACCGTCTACCAGAGCATCTAGTCGACACGACGGTGACGCCATGGATGACACAACTCTATGGTAAGGGGTCGACTCCGGCTTTCTACTCCTGGTGGATGGTTTTTGATTCTTTCACTATACCGCCTTAAAAGTCCCAGATGACGAAAAGTCGAATTCTAGACCAATCTTAGCCTGCTGCGCTTGTAGGTGGTTCATTTGCGTCTCGTTGGTGACCTCATAGTGCTCAAGTTGCATACTCTCCAGACGCTTCAAGATCTCGTGAAAACTTCCGCATGCTTTACGCCCAGAGTCATCCAAAAGACCGAACCTGTCTCCATCTGATTTCCTGAAACGATTGTTTTCATAGTCCGGCAGCCGAATCTTAAGAAGTGTCGCCCGCAACTGAGCCGGGCTCATTGACACATCTGCCGGGGCTGGCTTTGGCCACAGCCCAAGGGAAGTCAAGGCAGGAAATAACGCCCCTATCTGCAGCCGAATACAGTCAGCTACTGAATGAGCGCAAACTGATCTAGCTGCGGAGATTCCGCCACATTGTTTGTCGCCATCCGTCCATTGTAGTAGTGCCTCGAAGTAGTGGTACACCTCCGTCACCAGACGATCCACCATTGCCTGCCTAGTAGCCTTGACAGCATCTTTAAACGGACGTTAGCTTCTGGTACTCCCTTAGACCACTTTACTTACTTTTGACTCCCGGGGGAAGCATGTTAAGATTAACGTCGTAGAGAATATCCCGGACTTCATATTCTTCCCCGGAGGAAGCTGAGTCTTCGGGACGACCAAAAGTGCCAGACATTGAGGGTGCTGATGTGGGTTCATCCACTGGAACAGGGGCCCCGTACTCAAGCCTGCCAGTGATGCGATCAAAAACATCGGCCAGGCCAAACTCCCAAGCAACCTAGAGCCAGTCAGTTTCGTATCCTCCTGTTTCCACAAGATGAGAGAGGTTCTTCAGCCATCGCTCGATCCAAGGCACAACAAGAGCCGTGGCCATGCGTTGACCTGTAAAGATTGCTATTGCCTTAAGCTCGCGTAGTGTGACGGTTCGAGGAACATCGTTGAATCGTAAGTGAATGATGTTCATGATAGTCATTACAGCATTGTAGTCGTCTTCTCTGTGATCGAGGACAAGCGGGCGGTGAGCTTGGGCCTCTGCCCACTGACCTCTAAACATCTTCTCCCATACAGGAGAGGATCAAGCTATCGCCTCCGACGACACTAGAAGTCCGTGCAGCTCTGGTTTCTTCTTCTTCTTTGCCTTTGGATGATGGTATTGAAGAACAATCATCACGTCGCCGCGCCCGTTTCCCAAATCAATTCTTCACGTGATTTGTTCAGTTAGCTCATTACAGCTCGTGGAAGCTCCGTCTGTCTCTTCAATTGAGTCCATGACGGCTGCCGTTGAAAAATACTACTGTTACGTATGCCCAGGTTGCTGTTTACTCCTGTCAAATGTGGCGAAAGTACACGTGAATTCACCGTCGAATGCACGGTTGCCCTACGGCGAATCGCCGGGGAATGGGGGACTTCCCTATTCCCACGGGATTTCACCATAGTTACACATACACACAACAACACAATCAATCAACCATTACAATCCCTACTATTTGACAGTAGTTCTTCTCTTTAACTGCTAGACAGGTCTGTCCTATTGTCTCTTTTCTATTCCTCCCCTCTAGATCCCTAAATACAGTCTCCAGTAGATCCTGAATCTTCTTCTTGGCAGCGCTACGTTTATTAGATGTTGTTGTCTGTGTCGCTGTTTTATAGCACTTACCTCTATCCAAGACCTTTCACTACCATCCCACTCGCAGTAGAAGAATCCATTGTGGTCAAGTTTGACGTGGGTTGGACAAGCGTTATCGGTGATCGTGTTATGCTTACTGCCATGGTTTATACAACTATGCATTGTGAGTAGGAACACTTAGTATTATAGGGGATAGGTGTTATACTAGCACCGCATTGCTAGAGATTCTGCAGCTAGAAGAGACATCATAAAGAGAACAAGCTTCATGATGAAGGATGTGGAAATTAGTAATATAAGGGTTTTTTTAAAGGTTGAATATACTATGTGAATGTGTAGTTGTAGATATAAGTACAAACAGTAACAGGGAATATCTACCCTTATATATATTTTACCCTCTCTGTTTACTTAAAGGACTAAAGTAGTTATCTGTTAGCTAATATAACTAGAGTCTTTTCTCTAACCTCTAGTAAATTACCTTAACCTGCTTGTAATATTATAGTAGTTATAAGAGTAAGGTATAAACTAAGTATATATCTTTATAATAGTATATATATAATATAAGTATAATAAATATAATGAATTAAAGTTAATTATTATATAATAGATATATATTTCTTTTAATACTTAGGGCTTAGTAAAGTAAATATAGTAAATTTTACTTACTTATATATGCTTATATCTATACTATAAGGGCCTAAGTTAGCCTAGCTAGTAAGTAGGGTTCTAATAGTTATATATTAGTATATAGTATGTTATATTAGATCTACTATATGTAAGAGGATTTGCTAAGGGCCTTAATTGGGGAAGAAGATAGATGTTGAATTGATTGATTGATTGATTAATTAATAGGTAGGGGTATCTGTAGATGTAGAATTCAACTTGGCCACTTCAGCTGGCTGGCCAGGCTGAAGGGTAGTATGGTCTTGGCCGGGCCGACGTGTCGCCGATCGGCCGGCGATTAACCGATCCATGGGCATTCCGCCCCTTGGCCCAGGGATATTATTACACTATAATAGAAGTACTCTTATAAAAATAACACAAGAAGTAAAAAGAGTAGAAATATACTAAGAGAATAAATATATGCTTTTACTACTAAGGTACTTGAATACTATTATAATATATTTTTACTTCTAGTATATATTGTACTATATAGTAGGTAGTAATATTAAAGTGTAGGCAAATAGGTATATATAAAACTTAGTCTAAATAAGTAAGACCGGTAGGTTAATTGGCTAGCATTTCTGGGATAGATTTCCCCACTAAAATTCGGCAATTCCGATGTCACGTGTATTTCTGTCAAAGTGGGCGACATGGCCGCGTGCGCAATTAGGCCGTAAATGCGCCAGTCATTTCTCAGATAGATTTCTCCACCTAAATCGAGGGAAAATAACAATCCGTGCATTTGCCCCTAAAGGGCCGATCGGCGATGGTATCGTAAAAGAGAGAAATCAATCAACGCAAGGTTATTGCGGCCAATTACGCGCTTCAAAAATTTCCACCCTAAACCTACGCAGAGGCCGAAAATGCCGCAAGATAGCTACACATACACATTAATATAGAACAAGAATTATTATTATTATATATACGTACCCTAATAATTAAGTCTTAAGATTTTAGGAATAACAATACCCTTATATAAATGCAGTATTAATAACATAGTATCTCTCTTTTACCTTACTATAATACGTCTGCGCAAGGAAACTCGACAAGCCGCTGCACTTTGGTGTTGTGATTTATCATAACCAAGATGTTTGCGTCAGGCAAGCGCTTGCAAACATGCGGCCCATTCAACCCATTAACCCACAGACCATTCACGCTTGCCATAGATGCCCATCGGTTGGGGACGACGCCGAAAATGCGCTTGAGTAGTGCTGTGTGCATCCTTGCGCAACGTGGAAACACAATTGGAGATGGATAGGTAGCAAAATGCAACCATGACCAGATTTGCAGCAGTCAGAGGAGCTTCAACGCTGGGATTCAAGGGAAAGCAGGGCAAAAGGGTACGAAGCACACTTTGAGGACGACAACTATCTATGGTTTCGATATGTGGACGATGTCCTTTCCTCCGATATCTGTCGCTGAACGTTGCTAATCTAGCTATTATTACATTTCTCCGGCCATCTAACCCAGCATTGTAGATAGTCAGGGCATCTACCCAGAAAGAACGTTTGAATCTATTTCTGATACTGTTACTTGGTTTCTATGAAAATTGAAAGCAGAGCACGTAAACCGAAACCGTTGTATCATATGTTGGCCCTTTTCTCATCTTCCATGATCAGGCCGTCGTGAGTAGGCAGCTCTTTGCGGCCTACACCCTCATCAGAGTGCGAAGACGTGTGTATCTGCCCCTGCTCCATGTTGCCGGCTGCAATGGCCTGGGCCTCGTCCGCACCAATCGTTATCAAAGGGGCGTAGTGGACTTTTCCCTCTTGCCTTCGATGAACAGGGATGAAGACATTAAACCATCGCGGAACCATAAAACTGGCAAAGATCATAACTAGGGCGACATGAACTACTGCGAAGCCAAGGATGTGCAAGGGGTCGTAGCGGACTTGATAGAATGCCGGGTATGAGAAGCCGTAAACAATGCTCAAGATAGGGCCTGAGATGTAACGCAGGAGAACAGGCCAAAATATCGGTATGTTCCAGTTCTTGCCACTGCCAATGACAACATTCAGGTCCCGCCGAAGCTGGTTACCCTTTTGAAATAGGTTAGCAAAACCCTACTGTTCCTGTTACTGACCAAATATCGACTTACGGAGTAGAATGCGAGGTACCAAAATCGGCTAACAAAGACATTTCTGCCCCAGAACCTGGGCGGAGTAGCGTCTGGGGTCTTTGAGACGAGGACAGATACAATGCATCCAGCAAAGAAGAGCCCCAAACCAACACCCGCCCCGGCTCCGGCTTGAACAGCATGAGCAACGGCTACACCTAGCACCATCGCCAAGATGTAGCACGTATTGTAGATGATGAAGGCTGGCTTTCCCACCTGTCCTATAACGTCCTTACAGCGATAGACACTTGTGGATGTGATGCATTCAGCGAAGACGACGAAAACCAACGCGATATCGTTGACCCAGCGATCAATGCCAGTCAAAAGATAGTATCCGAACTCGGTGCAATACGGCAGCGCAAGAAGAAAGGATAAGATGGTGAGGGCTGTGACGACGATGGGGCGAGAAAACTTGATGCCTGTGTCCATGACTAAGGTCACGATGGCATCGAGCATGGCAAAGGCAGAGCTGTAGCCAAGGACCATGAGGGTGAAGAACAGAGCAACGGCCCAAAAGTTGGCGCCGGGCATCTCTGCAACGGCAAGGGGGAGAGTCAAGAACCCGACGGTGAAGCCTCCGATGGGGTTCTCGGGGTCTGGCCGCATGCCCAAGTACCCTACAACACCGAATACGGCGAAAGCGGCGATATTCTCAAAGAGAACGTTACTGCAGACGATCAAGATGGAATCCATCACTGCGTTTGAGTACTGGCGGTTATAGGAGGCGTACGATGTGAAGTAGCCGAAACCAACTCCTGTGCTGAAGAAGACCTATGTAGCAGTTAATAAAGACAGAGACTTTGCGTCAAGGTCATTGACAGCATTCGGGGGAACTTGAGTAAAGCAGGACACAAACATGTATTAATTATGAAACATCATACTTGACCGCAAGCCGTCTGCCAAACGGTTCCCTTTGCCAGCTCACTTCCTCTCCATGTGGCGAAGTAGAGCTTAACACCTTCGCCGGCGTTCTCGAGAGACACGGAGCGGCCGATGAGGATAATGGTTACCACGATGGGAAGACCCATGGTGAAGTAGACGACGCGGCCAGTCAAGCCAACGCCGCGGAAGATGGAAACCCACATCAGAAAGAAGGTGAAGGCTGCCCATCCGGTTGTTTCTCCAATAAGGCCGATTCCAGGATACTGAGTGTAATTAAGAACGCTGGTGCCGTCTGCTGTGAGGCTACCCTCAATCGGATCAACGTTGGAAACAACATCCCGGTTGAAGAATTCCTCACCGCGACCGGTCCACGGCAACGGACTAGTGAAGGAGTGCCGGAAATAGCTCATAATCCACGCCAAGTTGACGACGAAATACGGCGTGACGACAAATCCGACATAAAGCAGAGACAGACCAGTGCCTTTCAACCTCTGATTAAGGTTGTTGTATGCGACGACACTACCGCCGCGGTAGGCCTGCCCAATGGCGATTTCAAGAACCAATACCGGAATGGCAACAATAAAAACAGCCATCAGGTACGGGATGTACCACTGCAGGCCGTGGTTATTGTACACTTGGGACGGATACCGTAGCAGGTTCCCCATTCCCGCACAGCCACCCATTGAGGCCAGAAGGAAGGATGCTCGGGATGGCCAGGCATCACGGCCGTCTTCCGCTTTGTTTGGCGGAGGAGCAAACCAGGCCCCGATTTTCTTGAGCATGTCCATTGCCGCGTGCAGGTGCGGAAGGCCCCCGTATATACACGAGGGTTGGCTCTACTTGTTCCAGTCGTGGGCGAGGGGTGAGTACGAAGTGAGTTCTTGGCTTGTTCGGCACCATATGAGGTTTGAAGAATGGCGTGCGAAGAGCACCGGATGATGGAACCTTGAGGGAAAGAAGCACTCGGAGTGTTTGAGGCTCGATGTGGAAAAGAGATACGAGGGAACAGCAATGGGTGAAAGTTTCGAGATTTTACGGTACGTATCGAACCGTCAGTCAACCGTCTTCTTTTTATCCACTTTCCGTGGTATCAATAGTGAACCCGAGTGGGACGCAGAAGCTTTTAGCAAGAGGACTATCTCACAGAGCACGTAATCCTGCTTTTCTCACGCCTCGCGGGGTTAGGGGAGACCCTCTCACGGGTTCGTTGGTGAGCAATATGGAATACAAATGTCTTAGCATTACCTAGGACAAGACTTTAAGCGAATCCTCCCTCGGCCGGTTATTGGGGCATTACGGGCGGGAGTGGAAGGCGGACGTAGTGTACGCTAACCACCCCGGTCTTCCAAGGCTCGGCGGACTTGGCGACAAGGCACTAGGAGGACCGGTATCCGTCCGGCCAAGACTGGCCAGCGGATTCAACGCCGCCAAGGGTTGTCTCCATCGAACTACCGGGGCAGGATAACGCGAAGAACCCACCGCATAGCGGCTCGGCTTGGTCTACGATGTAATGTACAGGGTAGAGAGTTGGAAAGGAGAAAGAAATGCTGCTTTGGAACTGGGGATAATTACATAGTTGCGAAATCTTGAAATTAGATAGTGGAAGTGCAGAATGATAGGGGCTTTGGGTTAATGATGATGATGCATGCTCTGCCATGTGTGAGTATATAGTCACCTTGTTGAATGGGCTTCGTTCATGTGTGAACAGCAAAGGGGCGGTGTTAACCAAGGTATTGTAATTCGTCTCTGTCTCCTAGTGCTAAGAGTTGCTTGTCGTATGCGCCTTAAGTCCATGGCCCATATGTCTGGTTCGGTCGGTTGACTCGTATTACAATGGTCATGCCCGAGGTCCGAGTATCATAACATTAACTGTGTTCATTATGTCACTCTTTGAAATGTTACTTGTGTATCGAGGAGTCCGCACCTGGCCAGCCCAACTTGTATACTCAGCAATATCACCTTCTTAGCCCATGTATCAACTAATAAGGCTTAAGATTCTTGAGCAACCGCAAAAGAGAACAACGGCGCAACGTGGGCTGGTCACTTGTATGGAAACTATCATCTGGACTGACAACCTGCTGCGCCGGACCAAGCGACATTGTCGTTTTACCACAAAAGACTGTGCATTTGTATGCATTCGGTTCCGCTACACGATGGGCTCTCCCTCGCGGCAACGGAAGGACATCCGATACTCGGCGATTCAGCGACTCACTTATCACGTTATTATTTCCATAACTTGGGTTTTATGCATTCTTGAAGACCCGCCGCATCCTTTACATCACCCAAATGCCTGTTGTACTGCGGTCAGAGCAGTGAGAACTTACTGATTCGTTGACAAAAAAAGCTTAAGGACCAAAAGGAGTTCTCGACACTTCAAAGAGTCCTATCAGAGGGTCTAGAGTGGAAACTAGCATCTTCCTGGGTTATTAGCATGAATGTAGCATGATGTAGGATTCACAGTTCAAGAAAGAGAAGAGGTAAAAAATAGCCAATAACTAAACATGACCGAGTCATATATCCCGCCCAGTAACTAGCTCAATAGGCTATATATTCAAGTTCCTCGTTTTCCATGTATCTACGGAGTACCATGTAACGAATTCAATGCTGCGGACTGGGTCTTATGTCGTCGGTCCGAGGATGCCGGTACCGTTGTTCTATGGCGGAAATAATGATAACAACATTAAACGAACTTCGAAGTAGTCAGTTCTGAGTTTTAAACGGGCTTGGCGTTCAATCTGTCTGATAGTACCTCAAGCGGCAGATTGGCCGGCTCGTGCGTCTCATTCTGCTATAACAGCGCCTTGCTCCCCTTCCGAACCATGTGAGAACAGTTGCGGAAGATCGACAATCTTACTCCGTACTCAACATAGAAGCAATACATCATTGGCTGTCTGAAGGCGGGGCCGTGAGGGTAGAAAACCTAATGCAGTTCGCTATCGCTTTTGTGTCAGAAACCGTGTCAGTGTTACCTTTGTTCTCCGCAAGGACTGAGCGCCGAGGCCAAAGCCGACGATCGGATGATATCACAAGTACAATGTCTCAGTCCCAGATCCAGCCCAATCTTTCTTGCACTCAATTTCCTACTTCCTTATCTTTCAAATTGTCGTAGTGTACACCACATAAGGAGTTAATTGCTGCTTGCGATTAACGGCGTCGTTTTCGCGACACAAATGTATTCTTACATGTTCTTCGATATGAATCCTGTGGCACTCACAGACCAGACTGTCCGAGGAGCAGGTATTGTGTGACAGTCCAGATGCCACTGAGCAACCCTCTCCCTTCTCTTCTTCACTATGTACCGGAAGATTCCGGTGTGAATGATTACTTATTGGCCCAAACTCAGAGTTCATCTGACATTTGAGATGTTTGACATATTTATCCCACCAACCTGCACTACCGGTAGTTACTGGCTTTAAAGTTCCGAGTGTAAATAACATTCATTGAATACGGAACCCACGGACGGACATTGAGGGGAAGAACAAAGTCATATTGCCTCCGGCGAAATTTCCCTCGCACCGGTTGATCGATCATCTTGAGATCAGACCTAAGGATAATTCTGCGCTCCAGACCCCTCTATTCCCATCGTAACCGCAACCGGTTGAGCTTGGCATGATTCCCGACGCACCCTGTCAGCCCAGTTAATACCTGCCACAAGCTCCATTCACAGCAGTAGGCCGGTAATGTCAGATTCGTTAGAGCTTCAGCGGGAACAAACGAAGAGGAATTCCGAAATGTCAAAATTTGGCGACGACGATGCCAAGGTGACGGGCGCAGCCGAGCCGCTGAGCGACTCGAAAAGCGGCTTCGCCCAGAGCGAGTTGTATGGACCGTCAATTGGCGGAAAGACCTTCGACCAGAAGCTTTTGTACAAGTTGGACATGAAGCTGATGGTTGCGATGTTCTTTCTCAACTTCTTGTCGCTCATGGGAAGAACGAACATTGGGGCCGCTCTCATTCGCCAGCTGCCCCAAGATCTCAAGCTTGACGCGATGAAGGTTTTCATCGTGCTGACCATGCCCGCGGTCCCGTTGATTTTATTCGAGGTCCCCAGTAATCTCCTGATGCGGTTTCTGGACCGAAGATTCAACTTCCATTACATGTGGTATATGTGTCTCTTGGATGTCTTGCTCGGTATGTATTTACTGTCAAATCCGCGTCTTCAGTGGCTGTATTATGCACGACCTCTTACACAGAGACAGGGGTCATCACGATCGGACAAGGCTTTGTTAAAACATTTGATCAGATACTTGCCACACGTTTCCTTGTTGGCGTTTTTGACGCAGGGTTGATACCCGGTTGCGTCTTCCTCTGTTCACTATATTACCCTCCGACTCACCTTCAGTGGAGGCTTGGTCTCATCACCGTGGCCAATATATGTTCAAACATCGCTGGCAATTTCCTGGCGTATGCCATCGCAAACATCAAGATAACCGACAACTTCAAAGGTTGGAGATGGTACGTTCTCGGATTGTGACACAAACTGCGCCTTCTTTTCTAATGCAACCAGGATTTTCATCATCGAAGGCATCATCACGGTTGTCGCTGCTTGTCTATGCTCGGTGTCAAATGTCGGGCCCCCGAATAAGGCGAAATTCTTGACGGAAGAGGAGAAAAGAATCATAGCGAGTTCCGTGGAAAGTCGCACAACCAGTATTGGTGCATTGGCGGAGTGGAAGCTATTTCTTTCGAACCCACTGAACTACTGCTGGGCAGCTCTTTACTGCTTCACAACTACAACGGCCTATTCGGTATCCATCTTCTCGCCGTCTTTCGTCAAGTCATTCCGCCCAGAGCTGGATGCCACGGAGATACAGGCTCAGATCGTTCCGATTTTCGTGGTGGCCGCATTTGCCTGTTTGTCGACGGCCTATGCCGCTGACCGTCTCAACCATCGCTCTGCCTTCGGCCTGGTGGGGTTTGTCTTTACAATCATCGGCTACGCCATCTTGCGCAAAAATGAGCATGAGAGTTCGAGTGTCACCATGATGGCTCTCTACTTCATCGCTTTCGGTACCTACATCACCCTTCCGATGATCTGGATCCTCACCATGCAAAACCTGCGGACGCCGTTTCAACGAGCAATTGGAAGTGGTTTCGTGATCGGGGTTGGAAATACTTCTAGCTATATCTCAGCTTGGATCTTCAGGACCAGCGAGGGGCCTTTTTATCAACGTGGGATGACCATCAGTATGATACTGGTCATCATCGCGTTTGTACTTCTCTCGGGTACGTGGTCATATATTGTTCTGCACAACAGAAGGATGGATTTGGAGGAGACAGTACATCCATCTGCCATATACGGAAAAAGGAAGCTTAATCGGGACCGGTTCAGATATAAGGCCTGAAGTATCTTCCTGAAGCACTGTGAAGCAAAGTGAGTGGTTGTGTATTTCAGTCAGAACGGGGTGTAAAATCTTGAGATATTTTCATTGGACAACGCAGCCAGGTTTCACCAGCACGCGATCAACCTCGGCGTATATCTTAGAAGCATAATACGAATGAGGATGACAATTGGGTAGAGAATGCAAGGCTATTGGAACGTGATTCTGCTGCTATGCTTCTGTTCATTCCGAACGGCCTTGCTGCAAATAATAACTAATCCCAGATAAGCACAGCTCGAAGTGAAACTTTGACCGCATTGTCTTCACCAAAACAATCAATCAACGATAGTAGGCGCTAACTGGATTGTTGCAATGTTCCTGTTGCCAACTGGTCTAGATTTGACACTTGTTTCCCATCCTAAGTTGAAATATACGTACGCTAAATTCAATGCACTCTTCATAACTATGCTGATGCCGTTAATGTCCCAGTCGGCTGTGAAGCTCAAGAGCAGTTCACACCTTAGGCCTATGTTCTGATGTAGAAAGAAGAGGAGAACATTCGTGTACGAAAGCGGTGATTATGCTGCATCTTAAGAATGGAAAGTCAGCTGTCCAAGTCAACAGCACCCGCACACAAACAGGCCGCATCATGATCCAAGTTACTCGTAATCTGGATTGTGGAACCGGCTCGTGACACCGGTCGTGCTTTGCGGGCTGGCCCGCTACGTGCCGCCGCGGGCCTCGCCGGAGAGCCAGCAAGGATCTTGCTTCCAGGACCGGGGACCTATTCCGTGTCAACGACGTCCTGTCGGATGAGGCAAGGCCGACGATTGCCAGCCGGGTTGCTGGATTGCGTGGGAATCTACCAGCAAATATTCTTGTTGATTGGAAATGCTGGCCATGTTGGTCTCCAGCCCTAGAGCCCGTCACCCTCTCGCCACATCGAAGAGGTGACCATTGCAGACAAGATATTACAATAAGGCTTCCTCAAGACGCATCTCGAGTTTACGAGTCTTGACCTGGGTGCTCTTGACCTGGGTGCTCACAGAACCAACATTACAGATGTGATGAAAATATTACACTAGGCACCGATCAAATGCTGAATGGGTTGATTGATGGATAGTCGCCCAAGGCCCCCATAAGCCGTCTCATAGGTATACCGGATCTCTTGACAGGGCGACCAATGACCCTCTCCTGCTATTTAAGTTATGGTCGTCACAGCCGCAGCTATCTCACTGACAGGGAGACCATTCGCGGGTTTTGATCCATCAACGATTAACCCGGTCAGCGCTTATCCAGAGTAGGAAATGAACAGCCGTCCCGAACAGGGATGTTGGCATAATTGTCCCTTAATCTCCACTGCCAACGCTTGGCGCCTCTGAAGCGCGATCCTGAGAGGCCAAGAAGCGAAGCATCCACAGCGTACATGCTGCAGCCTGATGTAGGTACATAGAAGTCTTGTGCTCTCGATGAGTGGGCTACTTCTTTAGGTCTTCATATCCCCGTGTGCCCATTTTCGCTCTTCATTCCGGTACGAGTTTCGCTCCTTGACCGGCCTATGAGCGCCTCAACATGGCGCACTTGAACAACAATGCGGCTCCGGGGTACTACAGCGGCCTCGAGGTCGATGAGAGGCCAGGTCATGGGGGTAGATGGGGCGCGGGGGACGTCGTGAATGACCGTGTAGCGGACCAGAACAGCCTGCCCGAAGTTCGCAACCACAACGGCCAGTTCCCAGAAGTCACCCATCAGTATGGCCACGATTACTCCATGATGCAGCCCGTCCATACGATGGACGGCAGCCCCGCGGCAACATACCAGAATGGGGGCTCCTACGAGACCGGATACTACGCGCCGAAAGATCAAACCCCGCCTGAGGTTGTGACGGAGAAGACTTATGAGGACACTTATGAGAAGAAGCAGCCCGGCACGATATGCGGCCTCCGGAAGAAGGTGTTCTGGATTGTTCTGGCTGCCGTGCTTGTCATCATTATTGGCGCAGCTGTAGGAGGAGGCGTCGGCGGCGCAATGTCTGCACAGAACAGCTCGCAACAATCGAGCAGCTCGTCAGGAGGCCCAAGCGATAGCGGAAGCGGGAGTGGAAACGGAAGTGGAAGCGGGAGCGGCAATGGCAGCGGAGGCGACGGAAGCAATGGCGACTCGAACAACTCCACGACGAGCAACATGGACATACTCCCCAACACGAACCTCGGAGCCCTCAATTTTACCGACTCGTATGGCTATGTCAACCATCTGGTGTTCTACCAGGCTCGCTCGAACAACCTGATGATGGCGTCGTGGAATTCGAGCACAAAAGTCTGGTCCTCGAGCGTCGCGAATAAGGACAGCAATATCAAGCCGGGCACCCCAATCAGCAATAGCTTGTTCTGGCATAGTAATACCGTAAGTTCCTGTCGCGACCCGGACCTCCTGGCTATCGTTGCCTAACCTCATTCATCGCAGACCCGCGACATCCGCATCTACTACCTGAACGACGACAACCAGGTCGCTGGCCAGATCAATGGCAACCCGGTCTACAGCATGACTTGGGATAAGTCCGGAGTCTCAGAGACGTTTACAGCAAGCCCCAAGTCACAATTGCTCTCCAACGGCATATACAGCGCCGACTCATACCTCTCTAACTTGGTCATCTACCAAGACGCGGGCAGTACTCTTCGCGTGCTCCGACGAACCGGCGGAAAGACGGATTGGGTAGCCGTGGGCATCTCCACGGACTTTGGCAAGCCCGCGGAAGGCACCGGGTTATCCTTGATCCCCGTCTACACAACAGAGCCGACCAAAAGAATGAGCCTCTTCTATACTACCGAGTCGGGCTCACTTACTCACTTGACCCTCACGAACGACAATGACTGGAGCAACAACACGTTGCCCACGACGCTCGAACCCGATGCTACAATCGCGGCCTTCTCGAGCGGTTACAACAACACTAATCTCGTCATGCACGTCTTGGCAACACAAACGAACAAGGCGCCGGTGCTGACGACGTATGTCGAAGGGGAATGGTCGAATGCGGGGGAGATTTCGACCATGTCGGGTGACGACAGGCCATTCAAGATAGCTGCTAACCTGGCTGGTAGAGTCTACGGCCTCGTACAGAGGAGTGACGACAGGGTTGAGATCGTGGAATGGGAGTGGATTGGGGGCACAACATACAACAAGATTGGTGTGATAGACACAGTATCATGACATTACAAGAGAAATATAGTATTCGCGCACAGTCATGTCTAGTTCAAAATCTCGAGTGTGGGCTGGGCGTGTCTGCCTTATATTCGAGATTCGAGCCATCACGGGACGAACTCCCGGCAGGCCTGTCCTTTCGGTTCGGTCGTCCTCTTCTCAAAATCCTCTAGACCACGAATGCCGGTGCGAGATGACCATGGGGGAACAGAGACTCTCAAGTGTTGTGGTCTGGCGAAACTGGCGGGCTTCCGCAGTTCCGCACCGGGGGACTGAAGTCATGACCTAAGATGAGAATTTGAATGACAACCAATCATCAACTGCAATTGATAGCAACTCCGACCCCCCGAAACTCTCAACCTTTACGCCGTCGAGAGCCGTCTTCCCCGCATGATCCTCTTGGGGCGTATGCATGGGCCTCCAAGCCCGAACACTCTCTCCTTCGGCAGACAAAGGTTAGGAGCGGAAGTTCTGCACCCTTTCGTGTCACATTTCGTGTCACAAGGCATGGTAGAGAAGATCAAGTTCCGGCTAGAATACACGGAAGGACGGGGTTACCATGAAATCAACTGAGTCTTGGCCAGCGGTCTACTGATACAAAACGGGCTTCCTGTCCAAATCACGTCTTTGAACCCTTGGCTGGCGGTTCTTGTACTTGGTCAATGATACTAGTCAAGAGTGGCATCCGGAATCTATAATGGCCGACTCAGAGTATATCCTATACTCCTACTTCCGGTCCTCCTGCTCCGCGCGCCTCCGTATCGCCCTTAACCTTAAGTCCATCCCTTACACCACGATCCCCACCAACCTCCTCAAGAACGAACACCTCGCCCCGGCTCACCGCGCCCTCAACCCATCCGCCAGCGTCCCCCTTCTCGTCCACTGCGCTGCCGCAAACTTCAGGGTCACTCAATCCGTCGCGGCGCTCGAGTACCTCGAGGAGACCCACCCTTCGTCGACGCCCCTGCTTCCCAGGGACCCCAAGGCCCGCGCCGTGGTCCGCAGCCTGGTGGACATCATCGCCTGCGACGTCCAGCCCGTGACCAATCTCCGTATCATGCGACGCGTGCGGGCGCTCGGCGGAGATGCGGAGCAGTGGAACCGCGAGCTCATGGCGGACGGGCTCGCAGCGTACGAGGCTGTCGCCCAGGAGTGGGCGGGGCGTTATTCCGTTGGCGACGAGATCTCCCTGGCTGATGCGTGTCTGTTGCCGGCTTACTGGAACGCTGAGAGGTTCGGCGTGGATTTGAGTGGCTATCCTACGATCAGGGAGATCGTGGACGGTTTGAAGGATCATCCTGCAGTGATCAAGGCGAATTATCACAACCAGCCCGATACTCCCGAGGAGCTTAGGATCAAGTAGAGATCTAGAACAGTAGCATTTCTTGGCCCGCCATATTTGGCGATGCGATTCATGGCATTTGAATCCAGCGCTCTTTACCTTCTTTACTACATGAGCATCCTCCTTTTTTGCTAAGCGACTAGAAAAGCTTCAAGGGGGCTTCAATCTGGCCAGATACTTCGCCGAACCCGACGATCGCGCCCTTCTGCCCGCTCCAGCCGCGGATGATTACCGTGTCTCCGTCCTGGAGGAACTTCCTCTCCTCTCCTCCGTTGAGCTTCACGGCCTGCTTGCCTCCCTTTGTCTGTTCGAGGATGCTGCCTTCGGTGCCGGGATCGGCGCCCGAGATGGTCCCCGAACCAAACATGTCGCCTGGTCGCAAGTTGCAGCCGGTGATGGTGTGGTGCGCAATCATCTGCGGCCACGACCAGAGCAGGTTCTTGGAGTTGGTGCGGCTGAGCGTCGTCTTGTTCCCGCTGGCGGCTGGAGAGTTTGCTGTGTTAGTACTCGCATTCTTGCAATACGGCCGGAAAGTTGGGGGGAAGGTTGGTTGAGGGTGGCCTTACTGATGATTTCGACTTCCAGCTCGATGTCAAGGGTATTGTCTTTCCTGCTCTCGCGGAGGTAGGGCAGCAGCTCCGTCTTGTTCTCGAGGCCGGCTGTCTTTGCCCCGGCGAGGGCGTCGGCGAGCACGACCCAAGGGCTGATGCTTGTGCCGAGGTTCTTTGAGGTGAAAGGACCCAGGGGGACGTACTCCCAAGCCTGGATGTCGCGGGCGCTCCAGTCGTTCATGAGCACGTAGCCAAAAATGTGCTCCTCGGCCTGATCGACCGGAACAGGCTCGCCGAGATTGTTTTCGCGGCACACAAACATGCCCAACTCGAGTTCGATGTCGAGCCTCTCGCAGGGCGCGAGTGCGGGTACCTTGGGCTCGGCCTTGGGGTCCCTAAGAATCTGACCCCAGGGCCGGCGGATGGGCGTGCCAGAGACGACGACGCTGCTGGCGCGGCCGTGGTAGGCGACGGGGAGGTGCACGTAGTTTGGCTGCAGGGCGTTGTCCGGGCCGCGAAAGAGGACGCCTACGTTGTACGCGTGGTTCTTGCCGGCGTAGAAGTCGGTGTAATCGCCAATGGCCATGGGCAGGTGGTTCCGGACCTCGGAGAAGGGGAGAATGGCCGCCTGGCGCATGTCGGCGTTGTCCTTGAGCAGGCCGGCGTGCGGGGTGCTGTCGCTGAGGACGGACTGAAGATACGCCCGCACTTGGCGGTGGACGGGCCGGTCCAGGGCGGCGAACTCGTTCAGTGTTGGCGAGGAGAAGACGGAGATGTGCTTGTGGATCGAGGGCAGGGCATCGAAGCCGCCAGCGTTTGCGAAGGCTTTGAGATCCAGGGCATGGTCTCCAATGGCGACCGCGGGCCGATGAGTCGGGTCCGACTTTGAGGAGATGATGCCGAAGGGGATGTTGGCCAGCGAGAAGTGGCTCGTGGGGGATACGGGAACCCAGGATTGCGAGCTTGACATTGTGACGGGCGGAATTCGGTTGACAATTGCGCTTGGTTTGGGTGATGGCGTAAAATAAAACAAAACAAAACAAGAAAAAGACTGATGGGAACAGATCCTTGGTTATGCGCTCAGGTAGCTTTCGTGGGCACTCAGGGACTCAGTCTGAGGTCATTCGCGTTTTGGGAGCTGTGAACGTTCCGTAATTCCGCAGCAAACCGAGCGGATAGTAGTGGAAACCGGGCCGCTGCGGAATATGGAATGCTCACTGCGGGGTAGTTCGGGGCCGTGGCGTAGGGGAGCAAAGCAAAGCCGCGAGTAGGCGAACGGGCATGGCATTCCGCTGTTTGCGTACGGGCCATGGGTTGGGGTTTTACTGCACATATCCCGGGTCCTCCCCTCCGAATGTACCAGGTCGAGTTTATTTTCAGAAGTAAAGATTCCTCTGGGACTTTGACAATTCCTTGGCCTTGCTGACGCTGTCTGATGGCACCTCATTTACCGGGGTTGTGGCGATTGGTGTCATGGACCTGAGTCGAGGCTCAATAACTGCATCCAAGAGCGGCCGTTGAGCCGGCATCGAGTCCGAATCTCTCACGGGGTGCGGCGCAAGCACGGAGTCTGACACGGACGAGACCGGGGACTGAGGGCTGGCGTCGGGGGGTTCGGGGACGGGGTCGCTCTGTTCCGCGGCCTTTGAGCGGAACCAAGCTTCAATTTCATTGGGGGTCTGCAGAGGGAGAAGTTCCCACTCTTTGACCCGGTCGACTTTGTTCTGCCTCGGTGTCCACGCTGCCTGCGGGAGGAGCACGGGAGAGGATGCCGAACCAGATCCTGGGCTATCCAGGACCCCCGATAGGGCCCTAAACAGGGCAGCTTCAGTCTCGGCGAGTCGGGTCTCGAGCTTGTTGAGGTAGCCATTGGGGATACCTCTTCACGCAATCGGTGAGCCTAAACCACGTAACGAGGAGGAAAATTGAGCGCCTACCTCTTGCTTTGCTCTGGATACTGGCATCTCCCCGGTTCATGGCTGCATTGGAGACAGAAAGGTCTGCGGGGAAGGGGAGGTGAGCTTCTAATGCAAGAGGGCAGCAGAGCTACTTACAGCTTTCTGTCACACTTTAAACGCATTAGCAAACTGGTATAATGAGATCGGTCTGAAGACGGCGAGACGAGCTGAACTGACCCTTCGTTTCCTCTGTCGACAAGACTCGCAGGCGATCGGGCTTTGCATGGCGTCGCCATCGCCCCTGTCACCACCATCTCGTAACATTACGGAACAAGTGGATTCCAGGCTTTGAAATGACGGATGGATGCTATCTGTATGGGATCAGGAGAGCCACCAAAACCATCGTATTGATCTTGGCTCACGGTCTACGGCGGCGATGAGGAACAAAAAACCAAAAAGTACATGAGCAACGCAACGCGCGGAGTTTTGTTTGTCCGCAGAGCCAACACTTTCCGGAAGGTGTCGCCTCGAAGGGCCCCACTTTCGGCCGACGTCGCTCTTTCCCCCGAATTCAATTGTGTCGCCGCCTCTTTTCTTACAGCAACATCTTCAAACATTTCTGATGTTCGCCATGTTGATCGATCTGATCCCATTCTTGCCATTCGAATTCACACACAGCTTCTAACGAGTCGTTTCACGGAGCCACTCCCTCCTCCTAGATGTTCTTTTGTCCCTAAGGCATTTTGACTGCCTTGACCGACCTCTCGACTCTTCACACCATGCTTCAGACCCCCGCCGTTCCTCGAGCCGTCCATTGAATGCGGCACTATCTGACTATCCCGGGTCCTTCTCTCCTTTCTCTCTCCTCGAATGGACGCTGCAGAGTCGCCCAATGCTACGTCCGAGTCCGGAACCCTCAGCCCGGCGCACTTCGCCCACCACTCGCGCAAGCGGAAGCACTCGGGGTCCACGGACGACCGCCCTACCCGCGAGTATGGCCTGATGCGTGACACGGGCAGACATGACACCTCTCGCTTCGTCGGCAGCGGCAGTGGCATTCACTTCATCCGCAGCGTCTACGTCAGGCTTGCCCGCAAGTCTGCTCTCAGGACGTCCCAGTCCAACAGCATCAACGACCTGGTCCCGGGCGAGGATGACCAGTTGCGTTCTGACGCCTCGTCTCGCGACGGTGACGAGCAGAATCTCTGGCGAGCTCATGAGCTGCTTCAGGACGCCGCTGACCCTCCTCCGTTCGAGCAGCTTGTCGACTGGTCCAAGAGCTATTTCGAAGCCTGGCATCCGACTCTCCCCTTTCTCAGTGCCCCGGATGTCCTGGGTCTCTTCGAGAAAGTCAGTGCGGCTGGCGTGGCTTCCCTTGGCCACCTAGAACGATCTATTGTCAAGGCCATACTATCCATTTCCCTGGCGGACAGTCGCCAGAGGGCTCCCTTTGCTCAACTAGTGCCGAGCTACCTCGTCTTCCGAACCGTGGAGGAGGCCATGTTAGCCTCGCAGTTTGCCCTCTGCCAGCCGGCGTCGATTCAGGCCACCCAGGCCGCGTTAGCCATCCAGCTATTCCTCGTCTCCATGCTTCGACTGAATTCGGCATCCCGACTTGGTGGGCTGATTGTGAGAATGGCATTTCACCTCGGGCTCCACCGATGTCCTTCGAGATACCCGTTCTTCACCAAGGAGGTGGCCCGCATGCGCCGACGAGTGTTCTGGTGTATCTACTGCATCGAGAGGTTTCTCTGCCAGGCGCTCGGTCTCCCACTCGACATACGAGACGATGACGTCGATGTCTGCTATCCCAGCCAAGAGAGACACGGCGCTCCCTCCGACGAAAGCGAGGACGGCCGACTGCAGCTGCTTACGTACCATGTGAAGCACGCCCGGATACGAGGCCTTATCCTGGAGCTGAGAAACAAGTCGATCCACTCCAGGGATGACACCGCGGAACGCGCGAGCTATGTCCAGGCCGAGCTGGCTAAGTGGTCCAATGAGATTCACGACGCGGTCGAAGACGAAGTAGCGTATGAAGAGAGTGCTTCCCCGCCGCCCATATCCTCGGGCCATAGACTGTTTCTATTAGTCTTGAAGTACGAATCCATGATCTCTCTCAACAGACCGATGATGACTTCCGACCCCTCGAGCCCGGCCTACTCGACCGGCTTGCAGAATTGCATATTCGCGGCCAAGTCCATCTTCATTGCGCTGAAGAAGTATCAAAGCCAGAACGGGATCCCGACTGAGCCAACGAGTCCGTGTTTACTCGAGCCCATGCTTCAACCCTCTTTCACATGGGCTGTCTGGATCAGCGCTTTCATTTTGATATACGCTGCCTTTGAAAGGCAACTGCCTTTGGGAAGTGCTCTCAAGTATGTATCCCCTTTCTTTTCCTTTCCTTTTCTTTTATTCTTCTTCTCAAAGGTGGGTACCAAGTCTAAATCCATCTTCCGCAGACACGTCGAGTCCGGCAAGCAAATACTGCGTCACATCGCTTCCCGAGACACCTCATGGCCCGAATACTGCCTCTCTGTCATTGACGAGCTCACCGCCGCTGTGCGCGAGCTGTCTATTCCACCAAATCCGCTTCGCCAGCACCCAAGCACGGGTACCCCTATGTCAAGCGGCCACCTGCACCACGACGCTGGGCGATCAGCGCCACCCAGCAGCAGTTCGGACAGACCCAGGAATTCTCACCCGCGCGCCCGGTTTTCTCCATCCGTTGCTGTGTCTACGGGTCGGCCGGATAAACAAGGCCTCGTCAGCCACGACAGCACCAGGTGGCCCCGGCAAATCCAAAGCGACGGGGCGTCAACGGCGAATGGCAAGTCTTCACGGCGGCCCGCGCAGACGTCGCCGACACCGGATACGCCGGCTAACCCGAGAGGGACAGCCAGCACGCCCGGAGGCCAATCTTGGTTCCAGTCGGCGGCTCGGCAAGACTCATCTAGCTTCGACGCCCAACCGTTTTCTATCTCATCAGCCGCGGCTTCGTTTCCCTCGCCGTCTATCGACGTGACCGAAACTATCCCCGGAGAGGGGCAGGAGTCCATGGTCTGGTATGATCAGCTGTTTGCCAATTCGTTCGCCGCCCTCGACTACCCGTTCTTGGCGGCGGCGCAGTTCGATTCCTCGGTGGACCCTATGTGGTCCTACCTGAAATAAGGCAAAAGCTCGTAATCGTCGATAGATAAAAGGCGTACCCGGAAGACGAAGACGAGGGCGGTGTAGGTAGAGATGAAGGTCTAGCCCAGATTACCCAGTCCATGAATATCACGATGCATGTCCATGGATCGCGTTCAGAGACTTATTCAGATCAGACAGTTGCCATCTTGTTGAACTCTCTTCTCGTGAGACTTTTATCGCTACTGCAGCCGTTGCTTCACGCTGTTTCTAAATCATGGTGTTTATGAATCTCTTCCGGGGATTCGCTGTCTGGGCTCTGGGCACTGACAGACGTCGTCTGGCTGTTGCCCAAGAGGCGTTTCTCTGGTCATTACCCAATCCCGTGGGGATGTTTTCTCTTAACTCGTGGATATTTATCAAAGACGTCTCGTGTGAGTCATCCGGACCTTTCTCTGGCCCTGCTCAATCCTCCCTGCGTCTCCTTTCCACCAAAGGTCTGAACTCCATATCCAGCCACCGGGCCCCCAAGTCACTCGTCCGTCCCTCCGTTGACATGGACGTTTGCATGATTCTCTGGGCCATCGTCTCCGCTTACCCCTCCCTTGCCCGGACCTACGCCCACCTCGTTGTCGTCCGCTTTCTCTCCGGCGTCGCCGAGAGCCTCCTTCTACCCGGGCGTCACCTACCTGCTCTCCATCCTCCAAAACTTCTTGCCTACCGTTCGCGGCTTCGTTATCTGCTATGTTCGTCGCTAATGCTTTGTGCACATACGCCGAGCACCTGGTATGTCACCTCCAGAATGTTTCTATATCATACTTCAGTCTCGCTCAAATCCTAACCTTGGATTCCCTGCACTGCAGTACCAGAAATCTGACGGGTCTCAGTATCTGACGGCCATAGACCGTGTCGTTACCTTTGCCCTTTCATGACTGGCCGAAACCTTTGCGATACGACCCCTGGTTGTCTCTGCTCTACTCTGAAGTGTCTTCGAACAACGACCAGAATCTCTGTTTCCCCGGACTCATACTAGATCCAGCGGAGCAAGAAGCTGCCGAGGTGCTTGAGATAAGACTGCGGGTGACGCGGGGACCCGGTTGATCAACCTATTCGTGCCGAGTCCATGGGCCCATAAAGATCTCGCAGTACTGTTGCAGGCTCTTGTTGTTGACGAGAAAATCTAAGGCGTGGCTCGTCAGCGTCGCTGTGGGGAGTTGAGAGTTTTCGGGGGCGTTGGCGCTGGCTTGCTTTGTTACCTTTAACTATTCCTGCTTGACTTCGGCATCTGAGAGGGGCTGGAAGCCAAGTCACCAGCCTTCGAAGATCAGGACCTCCCGGTCGACGGGGACTCAAGTGCGTGTACCTGGAAAACGTGTCAGCGAGGCAACGTATAGGATCTCTGGTTGTTCTTGGCGCCTACTATCTTCCGCAACCGCCACCTCCGCCACAGCTGCCGCCTTCGATCCTTTACAATGACTTTCATGAATCTCTGCCGGAGATCCGTCAATTAGCTGGAGGCTTCGGTAATGCTTCTTCTGGCTGTTGCCTTTGATTGTTTCTTCTGTCCGTGCGAGTGTCCTGTGTATGTTCCGTCGGGAATACGCAATTGACTAAACCAAATCAGACGGATTATGCCAGCAGTGGGGGAACATACGTGAAGCCAGAGTCGGCGGCGGTTGCAGCTTTAGTAACTCGGTCAAGACCCCGATATCCAAGGCGTTGGATGACATGTATCGAAGCCGCAACGGTTGTTGCAGACATGTACGCAGGTGAAATGGTTGTGCCGCAATCCAAGTTCAAATGGTGGCCATACTGGCCCACCCGGGCGGGCTGCTAGAACCGGGGATTTTCTTCTCAACTGGCTGGAGGGTTCATCGAACAAGTCTTGCATAACCCATCCAAACCTTTGTCTGACTCCTCTTCGAAACTTTTGTCTGAATTCTCCTACGATATATCAGCTTGTCGGTTAACTTGATGGAATTGATGTAGTTGTCTGCTCAACTTACCTTGTGCAAGGTTGCGAAATGATGTGCAGCGGGATTGGCTTTGGCCGCGGGTGCGTCTTGGTTGGCGGACAAAGTCAACACCGCCTCCACCAGCGGAAAGCCCCAACCCCAAACTCCCGATGCCTGCAGCGTGGCCCGCGCTGGAGACGGACATCTAGCCGTGATGGCGAGACTTGGACAATTACAAGAGAAGACACTTCATCTTGGCTGACATATCGGATACTTTACAAACACGGCCAGTGCCACAATCAGAACACATCTTTGAATTTCAAAAGGAAGACGCAACCCTTTCACCGTAATCCCTCTCATCACCCTAGACATTACCTCGAGATAGCAACCCCCCCGGAACACCGCTCGTCACAAATTGAAATGTCTCCCAGCGCGCTTCCCGCCCAGAGGGTGTACAGAATCGCCTCCATGGGAGCTGATGGCATCGGCCCGGAGGTCATCGAGGCCGGTGTCGAGGTCCTCAAGGCGCTTGCCGACACCTTAGGCACGTTCGAGTTGGACTTCACCGACTACGACTGGAGCTCCGAGACGTACAAGAAGACGGGCAAGTATATCCCGGACGGCGGTCTCGAGCAGCTCAAGAAGCACGACGCCATCCTCTTCGGAGCCGTTGGTGCTCCCGGTATGATGAACCTCCCACCAACATAGTGAATACCGTACAACAACGTGCGACGCTAACGGAGAAGGCAGACGTCCCCGACCATATCTCGCTCTGGGGCCTTCGTCTGGCTATTTGCCAATCTTTCCAGCAGTACGCCAATGTGCGGCCCACGCGTGTCCTTCGCGGCACCCAGTCGCCCCTGCGAAACTGTGCCGAGGGCGACCTGGACTGGGTCATCATCCGTGAGAACAGCGAGGGCGAGTACGCAGGCCAGGGTGGGCGGTCGCACAGGGGGCTGCCCTGGGAGACTGCCACCGAAGTGTCCATTTTCACGCGCCACGGCGTTGAGCGTCTCATTCGCTTCGCGTTCGAGACCGCCCGCAGCCGCCCGCGCAAGCTCCTGACATTCGTGACCAAGAGCAACGCGCAGCGCAACGGGATGGTGCTCTGGGATGAGGTCGTCTACGAGGTGGCCAAGGACTTTCCCGACATTACGCTCGACAAGATGCTTGTCGACGCAATGACGACGCGGATGGTGCTCGACCCCAAGAGCCTCGACACCATCGTCGCGACTAACCTGGTAAGTGCTGTGGTCTTGCTTCCATCCTGCCGTATCGACTCGGGAAGCTGATAGGTGTGCGGTGTCCCAGCACGCTGACATTCTTTCCGATCTGGCCGCTGCGCTTGCCGGGTCCATCGGGATCGCGCCAACGAGCAACCTCGACCCCACGCGCGGGAACCCTTCGATGTTTGAGCCCATCCACGGGTCGGCGTTCGACATTACGGGAAAGGGCGTGGCGAACCCAGTGGCAACCTTCTGGACGGCGGCGGAGATGCTCGAGTGGCTCGGCGAGAAGGGGGCGGCGGCGCAGCTGATGGAGTGCGTCGAGAGCGTCACGGGAAGGGGCATCATGACTGCTGACCTCGGCGGCAAGGCGACGACGAAGGAGGTTACTGCCGCGGTCGTGGGTGAGATCCAGGCCACTCTCAGGAGGGGCAAGGCCTAGTGAGACTCACAGAACGGGTGTCGGGCGATAGGTACTCTAAGAAGAGGGGAAGAAAGCACAGACGAGATGGTAACTGTTTGATATGAAGAAGTCTTTGAACGAGATCCAGGAGCATTATTGTTAGAGGCAAAGGCTGCGGTGGCGGCAGCGGCAGCCAGGAGGCTCCCCTCCAGACCAATCAGAGATCTAATCAGAGATCTAATATGTTTCCTTGCTGGATAAACCACGAGTGAAGACAGAGCATCCACCAACAAGGCGGATATCTAGCGAAAAAGAAACGTCTCCTGAGCGACGGCTAGACGAAGCTTCTTGAGGCCCAGGACCCAGATAGTGAATGTCCGAAAGATATCCATGAATGCCATTGTTTAAACAAAGAATTCAACGATGGCTGAAGAAGAGGATAGGCAGTGTCCAGAAGAAAAGCTCGCCGGAAATAGCCAGGCGAAGCATCCCCGGACTCTCCAGCCAGTTGACGAAGAATGCCTCTGGCAGCCCGCCCGCTTAGGCCAATATGGCCATCATTTAAGCATCAAGGACATGACCGTTTCGCCAACGTACACAATCCGCGCCAACGGTTTGCGACTTAGTTAGTTGTCGGCCAACGCCTTGGATGTCGGAGTTGAGTAACTGCCCCTGCCGCCGTTACCGACGCACATCCCTTCCTCCTAGGTGCCTGTTTCTTGGGCAATACACAAAGAACACTCGCACTCTCTTTTGTTTTACCCCATCAGAATCGAGTAAAGCAGGCCGGAGCCAACGACAAGGACGGGGAGTGTCTTGAAGAACATTCGCTGGCAATGGACAGAAGGAGCTTTACCGGACTGGAGGAAGGTGACAAGTCTTTCAAGAAGAGCATGTGATGTCATCATAAAAGCAAAGGCAAGACAAGGCGGCGGCAACGGCAACATGGAAGGTGAAAGGGCTTTTGAGTGGAAAGGCTGGCGAGGTGGAGATAGACGGCCATGAGGAAGCCACGGGTCTTTGGAAAAGGAGCATCGTAAGGAGCATCTTGAGTTCGGAATGATATCAGTAGGTTTGCGTAGAGAAGTAGCTTTGCAGTCCAACGATTGCCTGGTTCCGTTCAACCTTTTTTATTTTAGAGAAGAGTCCCCCCTTCCTGGATATTTGACCGTCGCACTCAAGTACGTAGGTACCTACCTGCGTACGTCGTGCGGGTGCATCAAGCGCGAATCTCGCGTTGGCTCTTGGGTAACATCAACACAGCCATGGCCTTCTTTGATCGATCGTGCCCTGGAGTTTGGGTGTTGAGGTTTCCTACTGTACATGAGGCCATAAGCCGAACGAATTCCTAGGTGCCTAGATGAAAAAAGCAATCACGATTCAGGGGCTACGAGCATCGAACCTGTCCCCAAGCCACGGAGGAGATTCTATGGCCAGAAAATGGTTTGGAACACCTGAAGGAAAGATGTATCTGGAACTTCTTGCCTTTGATGTTTGTCCATCTGATCAACTAGTCGTTTAGTGGAGGAAGTCCATAGGGGGTCATCGTCATCATCATCATCATCAGCAGCAGCAGCAGCAGCAGCAGCAGGAGGAGGAGGAGGAGGAGGAGGAGGAGGAGGAGCAGATGGCAAATGCCTGCTTCCACCGGAAGGGGTTTGCTTTGCCTTTCTATGTATGGCAAATCACTATCGTCATCCTTTCGTTCCCTCGTCCCATAACCTGCTCATATTCTCATGTCTCGTCTATACACCTTCCCTTCCGTCTCGTTTAACGAGAGAGGCGTTACCCATCCCCGTACCTTCCTCCTTGTACGTGCCTTCCCATCTCTCGTGTCTGCCTACCTTACGTGACGTGACGTAACGCGTATATCCCACTTTGCCTGGAGATGAAGGGAAGGAAGGAAGGTGCGTGCAAAGTAAACAGCAGCAACTTCAAAGGAAGGAGACAGACGGCAGGCACCTACCCACGCGTTCCTGCCTTTCAAAGCAGTGCCAGAGGTGATTCGAGCCAGCCCCTCGGCCTATATCTACCCACCTCAGACGTCTCCCACTTTTCCTCTTTTCTTCTCTTTTCTTCTTTAGCCTCACGAAGTTGAAGAACAGTATGTACCCACGATACCCTCAACCTTTGCCTGTGTTTCCATCACTGTCACCATCAAATCCCATCTGCCTTTCTATTCTACGCTTCATTTCCCTTTTCAGGCGTCTCTCTGATGCCGGAATACCCTCCTTTCCCGTTGCCCCATCGCCAGCAGAGCTTCGCTCGCCCATCTCTGCCCATCGTCTTTTCCCACTCCATCATCCATCCTGTCTCTCATCAGCAATACTAACATCTTCTTCAGATCAAACAATTGCCGTCTTGTTAAAGATTTCTTCTCGTGAGCTTTTTTCTTGCTGCTGCTGCTGCCGCCGCCACCGCCACCACCACCGCCGCCGTCAACGTCTTGCTTTAAGCAATGGCGTTTTTCGAGGAAGCCCGCCGGGCTTTCATCACGTTCCTGCTCGGTCTGGAGACGTACGTGGCTTTGGCCATGCACGTTCTTCTCTGGACCTTGCCTGTCCTCATCGTGGGGACTTTCTTTGTCAACTCGTGGGTGTTGATGGAAGTCTTGTGTAAGTCATCCGAACCTTCCTCTGATTCTTCCTCCCAACTGTCCTCCGAATTCTCCTACGATGAAATCACTGACACCCATCCAGACTTCCGGATCATCCTAAGCCGCGCTCCCTCCGCCTTCTTCTTCGCCTGGACCCCGAAAGAGGTGTTGCTGGCCTATGGTCTACTCGGTGTCTACGTGTTCCTTTTGCTGAATGCAGCGGGGAGTATCGGCCTGTGCTGGTACTACTCCTGCTTTGATGCGAAGGGATACAGGATGCCGAGTGGTTCTGTGGCGCCGCGCCCTCGGACGGTCATGCAGACGACCTTCGGTACCTCGCGCCGATTCGATTTCGAGCTTCTGGGTTCGGATGGCAACCGACCCAATCGGTGTGGCGAGCAGTGTGTCAACGCCGGCGCCTGGAGGGGTGACCGGATGTACCACTGCCGACATGGGTACAATTGCTGCCTCCCGGTCTTTGACCATTATGTGAGTTTTCATCCATTCCATCATCCATTCCATCATCCACCCTGTAATATTTCGTTCAGGCGTTTTGTGAGACGATATCTGACTGACCATCGAAAGTGCTTCTGGTTATGGGTTCCCGTTTACTTGAAAACGATCAAGCCGGTAAGTACCTAGTCTCACACGCCTCATGTACTGCTTGTTTCTAACTCTTCTTCAATCTAGTACTGCTTGTTCATGCCGTACATGTTCTTGTATTCGGTGTTCTCCGGCGCCGTGGTATCTTGGGCTTTGGCTTCGCCGCACATCCGGGGTCTGTCTCGATGGAGCTACGCCGTTCTCGCGCTCTCTACGATCTTCGGAATCATCTCCGCCACCAAGATGATGAAGTTTCAATGGACCGCAATCGTTCTGCATAATCGAGTGGGCAAGGAGCGGGGCGCCAACTGGCGCTGGAGTATGGCAGTACTCAACATCAAGGGCCGCTTGATGTTTGACGAGCCGAGCTTCAATCCATACTCGTTGGGCAGTCGGTGGGCGAATGCCCAGGAAGTCCTTGGACCATGGTACCAGATGCCGTTCTGGTTCTGGCAGCCCGCAAGGGTGGGTCAATATGGCGACCATTGGAACTTGGACTGCGACACGACGATTTCGCCTGCGTACATGGTGCACGCCAACCTCATGCGTTTGCGAGAGATGCCGGGCCCAGCCTTGGATATGCCGCCGCCGCCTGTGCCGCCTGCCCCGCCTCCGCGTGGGTTTTTCCGCCGCAGGCATAACGCATCTTCTTCCATGGTTTAGTTGAGTTCCTCGCGGAACACAATGGACTCGCACGCACCCGCTTTGGTTTCAGCTGATCGGATTCCGGTAACATCTCCTTGGGCTTGAGCAGGCCGTCGCTAGTAGCTCGCCCCTGACAATACACCGTTGGCCTCCCCGCTAAGGCCCAAGACCCCCAGTTGAGGAGCTGGTGGGCATCTCACATTCGCCATTCCACAAACCCCATCGAGGGTCCCTGTGAAGAGCAGAAGGACACTGCTAGAACAAACCAGACCGACAATTCTTGCACCTTCACGTGGTGTCGGTCGTTAGTAGCCCGAATTGCGACGATGGCGATCGAAGACGGCGAACTAACGCAAGAACGGATCGAGAGCTGACACACCTCTACTCATTTGGCTCGACACGATCCTGTTCCGGGAATCACCCAACTTGTTCATCGACAGGCACATCTTACCCAAACACCTTGCCTCATTCCCGGACACATCCAAACCCTGCAACTCCTCCTGCTCATTCCTCTTTCATCTTGGATTGCTTTGGTAACTCTTCACCTCAGCATGAGCGACACAAACTGTCCTGTGGTATCCTCTATCACGGACACATCAATTAGCGGAAGAGACGTCACACTCACTCGTTGACGTCTCGACACTCTCACTCTTTTCTACACACACACACACATTCACTCTTGGCGGCAGAGACGTCACACTCACTCATTGACGTCTCGACACTCTCACTCTTTTCTACACACACACACACATTCACTCTTGGCGGCAGAGACGTCACACTCACTCTATTGACGTCTCGACACTCTCACTCTTTTCTACACACACACACACATTCACTCTTGGCGGCAGAGACGTCACACTCACTCATTGACGTCTCGACACTCTCACTCTTTTCCACACACACACACACACACATTCACTCTTGGCGGCAGAGACGTCACACTCACTCATTGACGTCTCGATACTTTCACTCTTTTCACACACATCAACTCTTGGCGGCAGAGACGTCACACTTAATCTTGACGTCTCACTACACACTCACTATGTGTCTTCTCACTCTCTCTCACTTTCACTCTCGGCGGCAGAGATGTCAACTCTATTGACATCTCGAAAATTTTACACACACTCTCACATCAATTCTTGGCGGCAAAGATTTCTCAATCTTGACATCTCAACGCACACTCTTTCACATCAACTCTTGGCGGCAGAGACGTCTACACTATTGGCGTCTCACAACACTCTGCAAGTCTCGTCCTTGGCAACGACGTGACTTGGCTCTCTTTCCTATTACCTGGTGGTAGAGACGTCAAACCCTTGGCGTCTCCTGACACTTTCATTCTGTGTCTTTCACTCACACTTCCACTCTCCGTGTCTTCAACCCAAATCTTCCTTCTTGGCGGCAGAGACGTCTCTACCCCATTGACGTCTCGCAACACTGTTACTCTGGTCTTCTCCCTCACATCTCTCGGCGGCAGACATGTCATCACTGATGTCACTTGGCACTTCCACCCTGTGTGCTCTCCACCTTCTCAGCATCATTGACATCTCAAAACCCTTCACCTCTGATCCTTGACAACGAGAATTGCGCCATCTCGAGGTTTTTCTCTTTCCATTACCTGGGAGCGGAGACATCACCATAGTCGATATATCGATACCATTTGTCTCTTTTCCTCGACCACTCCTTACAAGCCCTTCGACTTGGGGTTTCTTTCAACTTTCTTACTGGCGCCAGAGACATCGGCATACTTGGTGTCTCGACACTCGTCTCACATCTTGTCCTCGACGGACGCCATCCCACTCATTGTCTCGGCTCTCGTGGACACATCATTTCAATCCTCTGATGACTTCTTCGGCATTTTCGCATGGTGGCAGCCATTCAACCTCCATCATTGACCCTCCCGTCTTTCCAGTCTCCCCCTCTTTGGGCCTCATTTCATCGCACATCCAGGAGGCAGAACCCACCTCACACGGTCTCTCAGAGACACTCAACGGTTTGCCCTTCGGCCTTCATTCAACATCCAACGGCGCAACGGCTCATTACGCTACCTCTTTGCGAGATTTTCTCATGGATTCTCTCAAATCAATCTTCTCTCAATTGGCTCTTGAGCTATGTACCCAAGGTGGCTCTCAGCAGCGCATCGCTACTGTGGCAACGTCCAGATGTTCCGGCCTCGGTACGACGGAATCTGACAAGGGAATCAACCTCTTTTTCTTCGCAGCTTCCCTTGAGATTTTGGCAAGCTGGTCGCCACACGACTGGATCTTCCATCTTTCTCGCAAAAGTACGGCGGCCTGTGGGTGGATGCACTGAACTCATCACAATCCTCCAAACGCCATTCAGCCTCGCTCAACACTCAACTTGTTGATGCGTATTCTGTTCATTACCACCAATTGGAAGCCAAATGACCTTGACATCACCGGCGCTTTCATGTCATCTTCCAGGTTTCTGCCCAAGGATTCAAACCTGCAAGCATCGAGGCTTCTATGGTGAGCCATTCGATCAACAATAGCCATCGAGCCGACACAGTCGCTGGTTTTCGAACGACCATTCTCACCTCATGTCGTCAATACGGCTTTCCGGGATGGGTATGTTGAAATAAAGTTTTCCGTAGCTGACACCCCTTCGGACAAGCTTGTTGCATGCTGATCGATCGACTAGTCAAACTCTAGGGCTCCCAAGCCACAAGCTCAGTCTCAAGGTATGCCCGCTCGACTTCCTTCCCTCGTGCTCAGTTCCCGAATCCATATCCCAGGCGATGAACGTTTCGCTGATCATTTCTTATGCCAGGACTATCCGCCTTCTGGCGTGGGTCTGTCTGCGCCCTCGGGTGGCCGGAAGTGTGGCAAGAGGATGCAAGGACTAGGCCACTTGACAGGTATGGAGTGGAGGGGTGGGTGGGCAGAGGAAAGGACACGAGCGAGCGATCGAGTGGAAGGACAAAAAGGAGGAGGAGGAGGAGGAGGAGGACTCCATATGTGCTCGAGTTTGGGAGTGTAAGCGCTTGGGTTCGTAGGAACTCTTGGCGACAGGAATCATCTGCTCAAACCTTGATGTGCAAGAGTTTGGTGTCGGGTATGACTAATGGAAAGAGGGTAAAAGGAAAATAACGAATGCAGCTTTGAAGAATGAAGAGACATAAGTGTGTGATGATAGCAGGCAAGAAACAAGTGTCCCGGGATTTGGTGCAGAATGTGACAGTTGATGCAGCGAGTATGCCAATGTACATGAGGCAATTCGGCATTACCTTTCATGGTATCAATATGTGGACTGAGTTTGATTCCTGTGGGTGGAAATAGGGCTCGGATCTGAGTTCGAGGATCTGTGGCGGCATGGAGGTTGTAGTTGAGGAGCTTGTTGTCTTTTTCCCGGTGGGTATCCGAGCCAACGGAGATAGGTTGATTCCAAGACTCATTTCAAGTCCCCTCCCGGGCCCCAAACCATCCTTCCTACACACTCCAAATCAAATCAAAGCAACCTGTCACTGAAACGAAAATCAGGTTCTGCAACACGACTCAATCACTACGACGCTGAATTACGAGATCAAACAACTGTCAACAAGGGCCATCTGCCCCAACTCTTGCAAGGTCTACGACTTCGACTTCACAAATCTCATTGACAATGAAGATCACTTCTTTGGTGCTCGGGGCCCTTGTCCTTGCGATGGCCACATGTACGCTGGCAGCGGATCCCAAGAAGCACCCCGCCTGGCAGGTACCATACGAGAACGAGCCTCTGCCTCTCCACGAGGTCCCGGAATGCATGCAGCGCTGCATTGAAGAGAAGAATTGGAAGATGGGCTTCGACATTTACACGGTTCCCCGAGTCAAGTTCTGCCGGGACGACTTCGACACGTTCTTCACCTGGATGACATACCACGTGGGCTTCTGCTCCAGGCCGGCCTGTGAGGGTGCCGATAAGGATATCAACGCCGTTAGAAACGCGGGGTGGATGTACAAGCTGTGCGGGTTCCCGAAGCAGTCGTCGGTCTCGGGCTTGAATGATTGGAAGACTCTTGCTCCGGATGAATACGACGAGAATCTGGTGTAGGCATGAGTTGACGAGGAGGAACTCGATGATGGCTGAAGGGCAACATGATCCGCGGGTTTCGAGGGATTTATCAACCACCCTCACGGTTTAGGGAATACGGGAAGGCGGGATACTTTGGAAACTAGGTATGGGGAGAGACATCAACACCACCACGCCACCACACCACTAGTAATTACATCAACAACTCTGGTCTCTCCTCAGCCTCAAGTTTTGCTTTGCTGGCAGATGATGATAATGATAATGATAATAATGCCAGTCGGTGGCCACCAATTGCCACCATGTTTGTTTTGCAGCCACGGATTCCTTTTCGCATCTTGATTGCTCCCGTCTGTGCATCCGTCTCCGTGGGTAAAAGGATGATGAGATGATGGATACCTCTGACAACCGGGACAGTAGATGCGTCGCTCCTCGGTGACTTGCGTAAGTCGTGAACAGTTATTCCCGGTGAGATATCGGTGTGGTATCGGTGTGGTGTCGGTGTGTGGTGAGTGAGGGCAGGGTTAGGTGATGGGGTATCAAGGTACGTTGCCAATGCCACAAAGGTACACGCACAATGATGGATGCATAGACCGTACCATGGAATTTCGCAACCGAACCCCCCGATCAGCAAAGTATCTGTCTGCTCAGTCGACCGGGGGAGGTAAAACGATGTCGTGCCGACGGCTTTTTGACACATGCGCACGATTGGCCGATCTGGAAATGCATGCATGGGACACACAGGCTGCGGCCGGCCGAGATGCAGGCCCGGATGGGGACCGGATTGGGAGTATCGGCCGTCGGTGAAGGATCCGGAAAAAGAAATCGCAGGGGAGTGGGGAGGGGAAAAAACGAAAATCCAAAGAAGAACCAAAGAAAATAGCCCGAAAAGTCCAGCGGCCTGAGTAGGTGGTGCAGATACGTAGGAGATGTGCCTCGGCATGGAAGAGGGGGAGGGGAGAGAGCAAAGGATGAAGGCGTCCAATCGGGGGAACATTGAGAGCGCCATGCCCGCGTTCGTTCCATGTACTGTTCTTGTCTGTATTGTTCTTGTCTGTGTTGTTCTTGTCTGTGTTGTTCTTGTCTGTATTGTCCTCGTCTGTATTGTCCGCTTCTGTTGGTAGGATTGTCGATCCAGAGTGCGGATACACCAGGCACAATACTCCGTCGAGGTGTATGAATGCCGATGAACCCTCGACGATTAGGTAGACTACGCCGCACGCTAGCCGTTACGCACCCGGCGGATTGCAACGCCGATTCTTCTGTCAAGCTTCGAGTCTCACAATACCGAACTTCCAATCCGGGGGCAGGGAACGGCAGTGCAGCCCGAACCACCCCCTCCGGGTCCCCCCCTTTCGGAATGCTACATGGGACGGACGAAAGCTCAACGGTCATGACCCAAAGCATCTACAGCACTAAGTCAGTACGAGTCCGTCCACCGGCCCCCCCGTCCGTCTATCGTTCCCGCACCTCGCTTCCCCTCGCTTGGAAACGATCAGGGAACCCCTGAGACCTGTCAGGCTGTCAATGCCGGGCGCAGGGGGAGGGGCTCTGGAGGGCACGGATGGAGGGTGGTGAACTAGTGTAGCTAGTCAAGCTAGGTAGTCACATAGTGTGCTAGTGTACACGTAAACTACTCGCCTACTGGCTGGCAGATCGACAGACGATGAACAACAGACACGCAAGCTGACGAGAGAGTGGCTTGCTAGCTGAGAAAGGCCGGCGTCTCTCGCCTCGTACCTCGGCATGGCGTCATGGACGGTTACTCGGCTCCACCACGGGAGCCAGGCGAGACGCAGCAGCCCGCTCCTGGCAGGTGTTCATGTATGTACTCCGTAGTGTACGGATACAGATAGGTACGAATCCAGGTAGGTAGGTTGGTAGCCATCAACCAGTTCGGCCAGTCGGGGTCCACGGTCTTGGGGAGAGAGGGGGGGGGTGAACCAGGATGTCGACTACCAATACCGAGAACGGAGTTTCACATTGGCCTACGGATACAGAGTACAGATACTGAGCACGTACGGAATACGACTGCTTGTGCATGCATCCCGCCCCAGCCCCTTCGAGGTGTTGTTGATGTACAGACTTACCTAGTACGAATAGGTATGTCCATGTCCGCGTACATATGTACGCTACCCAGGGATGGACAAGTACAGTTGTATTTATATGTACCCATGTAAATGTACAGTCTCCTTAGCGAGGATGCACTACCGCACTATCCGTACTGCGTAGGCACATGGGAAAAGCGAGAAATCCCCCGGACGACGCGCCCCTCGACCGGTGTCTCGGGGAAAACCAGCCGCTGCCAGTCGAGGCCCTGCCATGCAATCAACAAATACCTACAGCCCACCTCTGTGCGACCCGAGGCGCGCGTCTCAACGCGGCGATGACGGGTCCCCCGTCCAGGCCTTATCCTTACTAGCCCGTGCCCCGTGCGCCGGAGAACATTCCTCGATCGTTTGTTGGAGTCTCGGAGCTCGTGCGGGCCAATGTCCTTCTTTGGTCGTCGTGCTCCGGGGAGGGGCGCGCGGGGCACGAGAAAAATGGCCATGACATGGACATGTGCCAAAGGACATATGAGAGAGAGAGAGAGAGAGAGAGAGAGAGAGAGAGAGAGAGAGAGAAAAGGATTGAGTTTGAGGGAGTGGGCAGGAGAGAAAATTGTGGTACGCTGCACGGCGATGAACCTCGGACGAGTAAGCCAGCCCGTCCCTTGAACGAGGCGGAGAATCCAAAAAAGTATGAACTATGTTTGTCTCTTGACTTCCGGATGAGAAAGCCGACTGACTACTAATACCCCTCTGTTCCCCTCCAAAGCTGATACGTATGACTTTTGGAAAGGCTCTTTGGAAAGACGTGTCTGTGATTTTCTAGTGTTGTATACATCTCTCACCGATATCCCTCACATTAATTTTCTGTCTCCCGGACCCTCTTCCATATCTCAAACACAACAATGTCGACGGAGAACCTCACCGTCGTGCTCGCCGAGCGTCCCAAGGCCGAGATCGTCCCTGGCCAGACCTTCAAGACGGAGCTGAAGCCTATCCCCAAGGCCGACGACCTCAAGGATGGCGAGATCCTCATCGAGAACTGGTACCTCTCCCTGGACCCCGCCATGCGCGGTTGGTTGAACGGTGCGTACCCTCTTATGCTCTGCTGCTGCTGCTGCTGCTGCTGCTGCTGCTGGTGGTGGTCAAACAATTGCTGACGAACCCTCCCCCAGACCGCCGCTCCTACATCCCCCCCGTCCAGATCGGCGAAGTCATGCGCGGTGCTACCGTCGGCCGCGTCATCGCATCCAAGTCCCTCAAGGCCAAGGAAGGCGACGTCCTCCCCGCCTACGGCGGCTGGTCCGAGTACAGCGTCGTTCATGACAGCCGCGTCGAGCCCGTCTCGTCATACCCAGCCGTCTCTCAGCCGGTCGACTACCTCTCGGGCATCGGCATGACGGCGCTGACTGCTTACTTTGGCATGCTCCGCGTCGGCGAGCCCAAGTCCGGTGAGACCGTCGTCGTCTCGGGCGCCGCCGGCGCCACCGGCAGCGTGGCCGGCCAGATCGCCAAGCTCAAGGGCGCGCGCGTCGTCGGCCTCGCCGGCTCCGACGACAAGTGCCGCTGGCTCACCGAGGAGCTCGGCTTCGACGTCGCCCTCAACTACAAGGACCCCGAGTTCAAGCAGAAGTTCAAGGACGCCACCCCCAACTTCATCGACGTCTACTTTGACAACGTCGGCGGCGAGATCCTCGACATGGCCCTCGCCCGCGCCAAGGAGTTCTCCCGCTTCGTCATGTGCGGCGGCATCAGCCAGTACAACTCGGCCACGCCCCAGGGCCCCAAGGTAAACCACCCACCCCGTCCGCCGTATCCGCCAAGTTTGGCCCCTCCCAAAGACTGACCTCTCTCGCCTCACAGAACTACGCCAACATCATCACGATGCGCATCAAGATGCAGGGCTTCATCGTCTTCGACTACGTCAAGGAGTACGTCCAGGCCCGCAAGGAGCTCGCGGCGTGGCTCGAGGAGGGCAAGATCAAGCGCAAGGAGACCATCGTCAAGGGCGGCCTCAAGGTCGCCGAGCAGGCCCTCGTGGACCTGTACAAGGGCATCAACACGGGCAAGCTGATTGTCGAGATCAAGAACCCCAAGGACGCGGCCAAGCTGTAAACAGCCGGTGCGCATGTCTCTGGGGGCTTGGCTTTTCTTTTTCAGAGGAAGCGGGGAGGATCACAAGAATCTTGCACCGCGAATGACTTGATGACACAAATGTACAATTATGCATAATGACCTCCGACTTGGCTACGGGATAGATAGATAGGCATACCGACGGGATGAGATGAAGAGGGCAAACAAAATAAAATATTCAGATCGCTCTATCGGGAGTATGGAGCATATGTGCTTACCCGGGCTTATGTATGATGCATAATGTGTATATATGCAGAGTGTGCATATTATGTAAGTATCAGTCTGACCAACCTCCCCGCCATCGCCAATCTTGCTTGCCCCAAGCTCCGTCTCCCCTCATCCGCCTCACGAACCAGGAACATCCATCCTCGACAAAGGTGGTTCACTTCCGCATTGCCTCGGACACACGGCTGCAAACAGACAGACCTCCCGCTCCCTCGGGTAATAATCCCGCCTCCGCACGAGTCCTCCTGTTCGACATGGCAACCTGATCTCTCCCTCAACTGAGCTGCAGGCTACCCAAGACTTTTTCCATCGGCGCAGCCCGGGGCCACCCCAGCCACGCGGCCTGTCTACGAGACTTTGAATACCCCGACGGCCACGATAGGCGAGGCTTTGTTCTCCTTTACAGGTACAGGAACGGAAACGGTCGACCTTGACGGTTACGGCGGTCCACATTCCTGGCCATCCACGCAACTGCCGGCCACCTGTTGAGTCTGCGTGCCTCGAACTGAGACATCCCGCCGCATTCGAAAATTCCATCGATGTGCCGAAAGCGAAAGAACCGCCCGGCCTCGAGTAAACGGTCATGATATAGAACTTTTTCGTAGTTCAGGAGACCTGTGACCATTCGCGAAGGTTCTTTGGAGGCTCGCCACGAACATCGAAAGAGTAGAGGCGCAGACTATATTTACCCGATAGCAGTTCGAAATCAGCAGGTACGCCTGGTCACACATTCAAAATGGCCCTATCACCCGAAGAGGTCGCGCACCTCCACCGACAAGCGAGGCGTCGCGCCGAGCGAGCCGCAGCCGAGATGTCCTTCCGCAGTGTCAGCTCCGACGACTATCTCAAGAAACTACGGGCCAAGCGTCGGCCAGGGCGGCGGCACGAGGTGGGAGACATTCCCGCCGCAGTCGAGATTGGCGAAGAACCATTGCCTCCATCACAGCCCGAGTTCAGGCGCCCGACGGGTCCTGAACGGCAACGGACGCACACTCGCACACAGTCCGCCAGCGCGACAATACCAGGCCCCCAGCAGCGCGCGGCGTCAACGCCCGTAAGCCGCAGAGCCACGCTTGTGGGCCCCATATCCAGAAATACGCCCCTAAAACCCCATGCGCCGTCTCAGAGATATTCGGGTCAGCATGCGTCAAGCCAGCCGGACCTTCTCATGCGGGCCGCACAACGGCAGTCGGTCTCAACTCCAGGCCCAGCCACGGGATTGAAGGCGGCACGTTCGTCACCGAAACCACGGCCTCCACGCCCCCGGTCGAGCCTAAGCATATTCTATCCCCGAAAGTCGGTCCGTCGAGTCGCGTCGGTCGGTGTCATTTCTTCCAGGAAGGTCGACCCAGAAACTGGCCCCACGCTAAGGCAGCCCAGTCATACTCGTAGCAAACCAGCCCATGCTACGGCGACTTCGTCGGAACCCCCCGTGCGGCCCGGGACCACCCTTATCAAGCGAGGCTCGCTGCGGATGCTCAAAGATAAAATCAGGAGAGTTGCCAGCTCCTTCGAATTACGATCGACAAGAACCGAGAATACGGGGCTCGGGAACGACGACGGGCTGAAGCACCGCTCCAGCAGGAGCCTCCTCCTGCGACCGTCACGCAAGCTGGGCTCCCAGCTGCGTCTGGGCACCGTCAGTGAAGAGTGAGCAAGAATGGCCGAGTTCATTGCATCCCCTTTTTGTTACTTTTGTTTGTCCGCGCGAGCGGCTCTCCGACTACAGAGAATCGACTGGAAAGCCCCATGTCTAGCAGCAGCGTCTCAAGACGATGGTGACATTTTGTACGACTAACGGCGATGAGATGACGACCCTGATCACGTTCGGATACCATAATCTAATGATGTATATTTGCTATTTTGACATTTCGTTGCCCGGGTCATGATGTCCTGTTTGTACAACTCCCCAACCGTCCTTCTCTCTGCCTCTGGCAGACATATGCTATGAGATGCTCGACGCCGACTTGAACTGGGGAGAGAACGGGTAGTCGATATATCCAGTAGGGAGTTTTGGTGTGTAAAAATACGTTCGATCGTACTTTTCCAGCTCGATGCCTTCCCTGATGCGGAAGACAAGATCCGGGTTCGGAATGAAACAGCGGCCGAAGGCGAGGATCACATCATACTGTTTATACGTCTCTTCAACGGCTTTCCGTGCCGACTCGGCAGTCAAGCCGCCAGCGATCGATACCGGGCTCGCGTTGTTCCACAGCTCGACCAGCCACTTCACCGTCCGTTGTCCGCCGCAGTCCGTGTCTTCGTTGCCACTGATCCGGGCCTCGATCAGGTGAAGATAGGCCAGGCCCAGAGGCTTCAACTGCTCGACCAGATATCTGAAGGTGGGGTCCGGATCGTCCATTAGCATCCCTTGGAAGTCGCTGTACGGACTCAGGCGCACAGCCGTCCTGTGAGCCCCGACGGCGTTGATGACGGCCTTGGTCACCTCGAGGTGGAACCGCGCCCGCTTCTCGATACTGCCGCCCCAGGCGTCGGTCCGCTTGTTGCAGTTGTCCTGGAGGAACTGGTCCGGGAGGTACCCGTTGGCGCCGTGAATCTCGACGCCGTCAAAGCCGGCCTCGATGGCGTTACGCGCGGCCGTCGCGTAGTCCTCGATGATATCCAGGATATCGGCCTCGCTCAGCTCCACCGGCGTGGGTGTGTCGTCGGCGATAGGCACCGCGCTCGATGACTCGAGCTTCAGGCCGAGCGACTGGAGCACGTCCATCTTGCCACCGCGGCCGAGATGCCACAGTTGGCAGTAGATGAAGGAGCCCTTTTCGTGGACGGCATCCGTCACTTGTTTCCAGCCGGCGATGTGGGCGTCGGTCCAGATTCCGGGTACGTTGAAGCGGCTTACGGCGCGATACGAGATGATTGTTGCTTCCGATACGAGCAGGGTGCCAGGCACGCAGGCTCTCTGCGCGTAGTACTCTATCGGCTGCCATCAGCTTACAAAACTGCCAGCGGGTGAATTACCAGTGCTTCGCGCTCACCCTTCATCATCGGAGTCGGCGTCCACTCGTCATCGGCGCGGTACCGAGTCAACGGGGCCAACGCCAACCTGTTGGAGAGGTGAACCGACCCGACGGCCAAGGGCGAGAAGAGCTTCGACATGGTAGCGACTGGTCAGAGTTTCGCGGGGTTTGGTTCATCAAGAACTTGATTCATCAAGAGGGCACACGGCGGGTCAAGATAAAGTAAGGTAGATGGATGCAGCACGAGTCTAAAAAGCGGCTAAGCGGCGTCGGTGATTTCGCCATCGTCTGCGCCATTACTAGCGTGTACGGATAATCCTGGTTTATCTCTCTTCTTGGCACACTCATGCAGATGCTTTGCCCCAACGTCGGCGGGGACATTTGAGACGGAAATCTGAAGTGTTTCCTATAATTCCGCCATATATCCATACAAATGCCATTGTCAAGATGAACACCCCCCGAGGCGACCATTATATCTATGGCAATTCCACTTATACCCGACGCCACAGCTCCAGAAACCACACCGCCTCTCGGACGCGGATGCGCATCGGCACAAAACTTGCCGAAGAAGAAAAGCGTTGGATAGACGGCGGGCACCAATCTTGTTCCCGCCACCCATGCCGACCCATCCAGTGGGGATCGCCCAAGTCGAAGGGCCACTCACTTATTCCCGGAAGATGGATGTCTGTGACGTGATGGAAACCTGTAACGGTGCGCCCGATGCGCGCACTCCAATGTACCCCGGGGGGGGGGGGGGGGATATGACAGCCGGCACTTCGGAACCGAAGCCTGCAGATTCGATCTAGACCGGGGACCTCAACTTGTTGACTTTTCTTGGGCTGCGTCGCCGCGGATGGTGATCCTCTCTCCCACACAAGCGACTCGAGGAGCATGCTACTGTCAAGATGAAGGAAGATGCGCCAATCAAGGACGACAACACGAGCGAGAAGGCGGCGCAACAGGTGCTCGGATCGGAACCGGCTTCCAACGATAATGAGGCCAACACGCCGCCATCGCCGGCCGAGAGACAGCAACCGAAAGACGACAGCGATGCGGAGAGTGTTGGCGGACAGAGAAACACCATGTCGCGGAAGCGCATGCTGCTGGCCTTCTCCGCGCTGTCCGTCTGCCTCTTCGTGTCCTTCATCGACCAGACCAGCGTCTCGACGGCGGTGCCGGCGATAGCGGGGGACCTCGACACCGGCACGGCGACGTCGTGGATCGGCACGTCGTTCCTCATCGCGTCGACTGCCTTCCAGCTCATCAACGGGCGGCTGTCCGACATCTTTGGCCGGAAGAACCTGCTCATGATATGCCTCGTGTTGATGGCTGTCGGCGACATCCTCTGCGGGTTCGCCAAGACCAAGGAGCAGCTGTTTGCGTTCCGGGCCGTCGCGGGCATTGGGGGCGGCGGGATCAACAGCATTGTCATGATCATCGTCAGTGACATCACGACGTTGGAGAACCGAGGCAAATATCAGGGTAAGCCATGACTATCTCTTCTACGTCTTCTTGTTCTACGTCTTCTTGTGAAGGCTATATAAGCTTACACACTCTAAAAGGCGTGCTTGGCGCTGTTATCGCCCTGGCGAATGGAGTTGGCCCCTTTGTTGGCGGCGCAGTCGTGGAGGAGGCAACGTGGAGGTGGGTTTTCTGGATGGTACCCATCATATGTGCACCGGCGGCCGTCACCATCCTCTTCTGCTTGCCCCTCAAGCACCAGTCGGGCAACTACGCGGACAAGGTCAAGAAGATTGACTACGGCGGCATCGCGCTGAACATGGCCTCGACCCTCCTGGTGCTGGTTCCGCTCTCCGGCGGCGGCGTGTCCTACCCGTGGTCTTCGCCGTTCGTCATCGCAGCCGTGACTGTCGGCGCCGTCCTGGGCGTGCTTTTTGTCTTGTACGAATGGAAGCTGGCGAGGCTCCCTATCATGCCCCTCCGCCTGTTCCAGGCACCGCACTGCAGCTATCTCTACGGCCAGACGTTCTTGATGGGCCAGGCGTACTTTGGCAATCTGTTTTACCTGCCCATCTACTTCCAGTCGGTCCTCAAATTCTCGCCTCTCGCCGCCGGCGCGATGATTCTGCCCGTCGTCATCGCGACGTCGGTCATGTCCATTCTCTCGGGTCAGTACATGCTCTGGCTGGGGCGGTACATGCCCTGCATCCTCGTCGGGTTCTTTCTATGGACGCTAGGCAACGGGCTCACGATACTCTTTGACCGCGACACGGGGCTGGGCGAGCTCATCGGGATTCTGATCATCGTCGGCGCGGGCATCGGCCTCACGCTGCAGCCGACGCTGGTGGGCATGTACGCCAATTCGCGGAGCGAGGACCGCGCCGTGACGACGGGTCTGCGGAACTTCATCCGCACCATCGGCGGCGCCTTCGGGCTCGTCGTCTCGGGCGTCATCCTCTCCAACACGCTGCGGCGGGACCTGCAAGGCAGGGGCTTCATCTCGGACGGCGTCATCGCCGAGCTGACGTCGTCGACGTACACGTTGGGGCAAAAGGGCTTCTCGGACGAGGAGCAGGCGGTGATACTGCGGGCGTACATGAGGGGCCTGCACTACATCTTCATCTACTACGTCGTCTGCACCGGTCTCAGCCTGGCGCTGACGCTCGGCGTGGGCAACACGGGCCTGAAGGCGAAGAAGCCGGCGCAGGCCGAGGAGGCGTCGGAAGTCGCGAGCGAACCGCCGGCGGAGACTCTTGGAAACGGAAACGAGAAGAGAGATGGTAGCAGCTAAGAGACATTGGTCTCTCACATTGAGCAAGACTTGGGCATCAAGACGGGGGGAGGGGGGCATCGGCGGGTTACAGCATCGGTAGCATTTGGACGGAGTTACATATTCAGAAAAAAACTAGAGGACACTTGCAAGCATTACAAAACACAAATCACCGAGCTCTTGCATGGCGGACTTGTATTCTGGGGGGCGGGGGTTGTAGAGGAATGAACAAGAGAGTCTATTGGGGATGACGGAACGCGCACGAGTCTTTGTGTTCTCTCTTACTCTCATCCTGCAACTCGATCGTCGTCGGCCATGTCCCGATCAAGCAATCGGATCCCATTTTACTCGCGAAACGCAAGTCTGGTTCACTATGGTACATCAACAACCCGCATTACCCCATCGTTATCACCACCTCCGACCCATCTGGCGACGTTATCCGCGGGCCGCTGACAAAACCCCACCTCCAACGATACCAGTTCGACCCCGCGCGTCCTTATCAACACCCCTGGGGATCAGAGGCAAGTCTCCGAACGCTCTCCAACGGTTTCTTTGATCCGATGGGCGGCGGAGTCGGGTCCTGTACCTAGACGCATGAGGGTAGGTGCCGGAAGATCTGGACGAAGCCACAGATATGCGCGTTGCCCGTCCGATAACGCGCTGCAGGCTGCATTGGCGTTTGATAACGACGGACGCCAATTCCGCTGGGGTCTCACAGGACCCAAACACACGCATATCCGTCGCAGATTGTCCGTGATAGTGTGTGCTTCTGCGCGGCCCCGCGATGCGATGCGATGCGGCGCGGTTTGGGTTCGCCCGACAGACGATTGCGCCCCCCCCCCCCCCCCTCCCTCTCTCTCTCGGATGAGATAGGCCGATGTCTGGGCAATAAGGGCGGGGAGGAGGGCTCGAACGCCTATTTGCAGTGACGGGGCACGATATCTGAAAGGAGAAAATAAAAGAGATCAGTGCCCATTGTTCGTCCCAAGTGTCCTGCAACCTTGACGAGACCTCCCGCCCCCCCCATCACGACCGTTATTCAAATCTCCCTCCCAATTGATTGAACCTTTGTTAGTCGATACCCAAGAGACACACACCGTCCAGAGGAGAAGAAGAAGAAGAACCGCCGCCATGCCTGAAGTCTACCACGCACACCCGGACTACGGCTACCCCCGTGACTTTAAGGGGTACGGCGAGAAGGGTATCGCGTGCCCGTGGCCCAACGACGCCAAGATTGCCGTCTCCTTCGTCATCAACTATGAAGAGGTAACGCTCACCCCCTCCCACCTGGACTTTAGGCTCTCCGGCAAGACAGATTTTGAACTGGACTTACAACAACAACAACAACAAAACAGGGCGGCGAGCGTTCGGTCCTCGCGGGCGACGGCGAGTCGGAGACCAACCTGCGCGAGAACCCGCTGGGCCCGGCCAAGTACAACGAGCGCAACTACAACGTCGAGTCCGAGTACGAGTACGGGTCGCGGGCGGGCTTCTGGCGGCTCTTCCGGCTCTTCAACTCGCGGCGGATGAAGTTCACGCTCTACGCGGTGGCGCAGGCGGTCGAGCAGCAGCCCGAGGTGGCGGCGCGGTGCGTCGAGGAAGGGCACGACGTGGCGTCGCACGCGTACCGCTGGATCGACTACCACGACGTGCCGGTCGAGCAGGAGAAGGAGTACATCCGGCGGTGCGTGGCGTCGCTCAAGTCGCTGACGGGGTACGCGCCGCGCGGGTGGTACTACGGGCGCAACTCGCCGCACTCGCGCACGCTCGTGCCGCAGGTGTACGAGGAGCTCGGCGAGGACCTCGTCTGGGCGAGCGACACGTACGCCGACGACGTGCCCTACTGGATCGACCTGCCGCTCGAGCGCGACCGCCCGGACCCCAAGGGCTGCCTGATGGTGCCCTACAGCTACGACTGCAACGACTTCAAGTTCCACACGGCCGGCTCCGGCTTCCGCGACCCCATGGGCTTCTACACCCACCTCAAGAACGCCTTCGACGTGCTCTACGACGAGGGCGAGGAGGGCATGCCCAAGATGATGACCATCGGCCTGCACTGCCGCATCATCGGCCGCCCCGGCCGCCTCGCCGCCCTGCGCGACTTTGTCGACTACATTGCCAAGAAGGAGGGCGTCTGGGTCGCCACGAGGACCGAGATCGCCGAGGCCTTCAAGGCCAAGTACCCGTACAAGAAGGGCCAGCTGGCGTGAGGGGCGGGTTGTGTGTAGTTGTAGTTGTCGTCATTTTCATGATAGCGTGGCAGTGTGTATTTTTGTACATGTTCATGATGATAGACGCTTGTGCGCGTAACTCTGTCTTGCTCGCCTACCACGTGTGAGATGTTGGAGAAAAGAGGGAAAATCTTCCATCATGTCGATCGAGTATTAGGCATGTAAGTAAACAAGGACCACATTGAACTGGGTTTCTGTCTCATGGTGTATCCCTACGCCTCTGCAGCGGAATGCCACGTCCATCTACTTTGTATGTATATGCATGCATCACTCAAGACAAGAAAAAAAAAAGAAAGGGAAAGAAAAAAGAGAAGACTTACTTACTTACTTCCCTTTCAACCAACACGGAAAAGCGCAAAAGAGAAAAAGGTGTGATCAGTGGGAGGCTTGAACTCCCGGCCTTGGCATTACACAACATTTCGGTTGAAATATTAGTACCACGCTCTAACCAACTGAGCTAACCGACCCCCGCTCGATTACTAATCGGGTGTTGAGAGCTCAACGGCCAGTGATCAATATGTATCACAGCCAGAGCCTCTAAACTTGACAAGTACAAGTAACATACTCTGTACAAACTTGCAAGCACATCCTCGCCAGCTCACCGTAGCCCCTCCAGCCCGCCAAAGTCCCATTCCGAATCCATCACGTCGGAGACACCTCCCTGGCCCAAGTCGTGAATGGACACGGCGTCCTGCGCGAGCACGTCCCAGCTCCCGGCCTGTGGCGGCGGCGGCGGCGGCGGCGGCCCCGACGGCGCGAGGTCGCTCTGCACCATCTCGTTGAACATCCTCCACCCCTGCCACCCGCCCGGCGCCTCCTCGTCCACCTCCATGAACGCCTCTTTGACCGCGTCCGAGATGGCGTCCCCCACGGCACACCTCTCCTCGGCCCCGCTCCCGCGCCTCCCGCCGCCGCCATCCGACGACGCGGTCGCCGCCGCAGCAGAGGGGGCTGTGGGAGAGCCGACGGGCTCTGCGGCAAAGTCGACCTTGAGCGGCTTCGGGCCCGGCGCGGCGGATTCGGCCCGTGGGTCGACGATGGTCTTGAACAGGCTCCCAGAGAGGGCGTCGAAGATGTCGCGGTACTTGACGGCGCCGGGCCACTTCTCGCCGAAGATGGTGAGGGACTGGGAGCAGGCGTGGGTCGCCTCCAGCGCGTCGTACGAGAAGAGGGCCCGGTCCCTCCATAGGCAGTACACCAGCGTCAGGCCCGCTATGAAGCACGAGTGGAGCGCCGTCATGGTGTAGCTCAGTGTCTTCTGCTGGTTCAGCCGCTTGTACGCCGTGCACACGCACGCGGCGGAGCGCGCCGTCGTGACGAACCTCGCGTCCGACGTGCTGACCGTCGGGAGAAGGACGGTGAACAGCGACAGGATCGATTTGTGGTACTGACTGTACCTCCCAGTGTCAGCGCATGTTCGTTCCAACAACTACCCACGCAAACGTTGGCCCCCACCACGTACAGGTTGAAAAAGTCCCTCGAGTCGTGGTAAGCGCTCTCCGGGTCGTACATCCACGTAATGCCCGCGGCGTCCTTGGGCGGGTGTGGGATGGATCGCGCCCACTCGTCGAGCTCGGCCCGGATGGCGGCCATCTTCGTGTCGAGCTTGGACCTCTCCTCCGGCGAGCTTGTGAATACGTCCCGGTCGACGCGGTACACGCGCCGGTGAATTCTCGACTGAATCCTACGCAGCTTGATGATATGGATGAAGGGTTCCACGTTCGACCAGACGGGCTTCTGCCCAGCCGGGGGGCTTCCCAGAGCAGTAAGGTCCCAGAACTCGGTGCTGTCGCTTGGAAGCTGTCCGGCCATGTTAAACCCTCATGACTACTACCCTCCACTTCGCAGCATATCGGGGAAACCCACCTCGACATTGATGTCCCTGTCGGCGATTGCAAAGGTCCGTCCGAGAACCACGCTGGTCATGCGGTCCAGACAATAACATGACCAGAAGGCTCGTCTCCTAATCTCGAGATCCCGTGCGCTGTGAGACGATGCGGTCGTTTGCTTCCTGTGGAGGCCCAGCTCGATGCAGAGCGTCACGGCGTATCGTATCTGAGACCACGCACCGGCGCCGTACGGACTCCGCGTGCCGTGAACGGCCAGGAGGAGCAGGAACTGGACGGTGGCGAGGTTGTGCTGCTCAAGTATGTAGTCCATTGGTTCGATGGCGGCCATGAGGTGTTGCTGCATATCGTCAGCCTGCCCTTTCCAAAACGTTTCGTCTCATGCCCGACTCACCTGCGGGTCCACGTCACACGGCTTCTTCATGAGCTGGAGGAACCTCGCCGAGATGGCGTATACCAGGTGCATGATGCTTCTGTGCTGTATCGACAGCGCGCCCTGGTCGTACTGCTGTTCGAATAGCGTCGTGTACAGCTGCCGGTCCAAGATGGGCCACCGTGTGTGGAGGCGGTCAAAAAACACGTCGAACAGCATCTTGGACTCGGAAGGATACGGAAACTCCGACATGGGCTCGTCGGGATGCGATGACGCCGACACCGAGTTTCTCGACCGCGGCGGGCTCAGCACACCAGCCGGCGCCGCAGCCATCGCCTCAGACAGGGCCGCCCTGCCAGCGGCTCCGTGAAAGATGGCGGACTGAATCATCCGTGCAATGGTCGCGCCGGAGCTCGATCCGAGGTAGAACGGCTCCGGGGCGGTGTCCGTAGTGCCGGACGCGCAGAGGGATAAGTACGCGACACCGTCAACCAAAGATGTGGGCTCGTCTTCGGAGCACGAGTCCCGCGATTCCCGCCGAGGAGACTTTGCTTCCTGGGCCGGGGCTGGCGCCGGCGGAGGCGCCGGCGTCGCGGCCGAGGTTGAGGCGAAGTGGTCCTCGGCATAATCTGGCATACGCGCTTCCAGGAACGCAATTCTCTCTTCAAGGGCGCTGATGTATCTTGACTCGGCATGAGCATGACAAACGTCACCAAGTGGCACGCATGTTTCGGCCGGCTTACAGTGACTTCCCACCGGGATAATGGGGTCTTAGGGCCCGCTCGTAGACGCATTCAGAGTTGGCCTTCCTGCAAGAGTTGCAGCTTGGATGGGCGCCGTCACACTACCGACATTAGTTTGACATGCGCACACAGCCCACGCCCGTTATCAGGGGATCTGCGTACTCGCTGCTTCCTTCGCTTGCACCGCTTACACGCCAGCGCGACCCGCTGCTTGCGGCTCGGTGGCATATGGCTTCCGGCGATCGTAGGACCAGTCCCGGGGCTTACGGGGCTCTCCCGATGAGAAGCCGACGTGGGGGCGGCTGGTCTGCTTAGGGACACCTCATCAAACATGCTTTCGGTCTGGAATTGTATAGACATCGGGGCCGTGTACGGTGAGTCTAGAAACTTGGTCTTGATAGAGAGGAAGCAGAGCAGGAAGAATTCGAGCCGATCAAGTCCATGGGGGGGGCGAGAGAGAGAGGGAGAGAGGGAGAGAGGGAGAGAGAGAGAGAGAGAGAGAGAGAGAGAGAGACAGAGAGAGAGAGAGAGAGACAGAGAGACAGGTAGGGATCATCCACATCTGACTCCAAAGGGCATGCAGCTATGGACATGGGGTAATACGGACGGCCCCCATCTCCACAGATAGCGCGTGGTACCTTGGCCTGGAAGAAGTCCCGAGCTCAGATGTTTGACCCAGATCTTTGGTAATGTGCGGCACAGGTCTACGCATTGTCACATATCCGGCATGTCTCTGATCGAAGCCGGTGCTCCAGGACAACAGAAAAAACAAAGTACGCCCGTTCGCTTCTGATTATTAGACGATCCGTAGACACCCAGCCACTTCAATCTTGGGTCAGACGCCAATGTCGGTAGTTTCTTACCGACGACGTAGTGATTACCTACTTGGGACACTCGGGCGTTCATCATGCAGATAAGACCAAAGGCCGAGAGGGAGGCAATGTTATCTCAGTGGAGCACTGGAGGCCCGATCCATCATCTAAGCGCCAAGTACTGCTCCGCATACGCCGTGGGCCTTATCGTGCCGCTGCGGGCCAACGGTTCGCGTGGCGTTGCGGGAGTATCGGTTGGAAATACGCCGATGAGATTGTTTGAGGAGAGGAAACAGCAAGGGGAGGTCGTCATGGAGCTGACACCCACGCTCTGGATCTGCCCATATGATGATATTGGTGACGACCAGCTTTGAAGATTGAAAGAGAAGTGATGCCGCCGGTTTCCATTGTCCACTTGTGTGTCTGAGAGAGAGAAATACGCTTGTTTGTTTCCAGAGTCACTAAGAAAGACGAAAAAAAAAAAAACCCCCCGGCTCGCCAGAAACAATGGCGCGCATCCGCATGCCTTCCAAGGCCGAGATGGCGGCTCCGTTCCAGTCCAGAGAAGCCTTCGCAGAATGGGTCAAGGCCCCCGAAGCGCACAACGGACGAGCCCAGATCGGCGACGCGAGATGGTCGAACAAAGATCTCGAGCCGACGCCGCCGGAGCAGAGAACCTGGACGTGGTACAATCTGCCCATGTACTGGTTTTCCAACATGTTTGGGACGACTGGGTGGAACGTCGCATCCTCGTTGATTGCAGTTGGTTTGGTACGTACGATTCTTCGGCGTCGTCGTCATGCCACCCCCCAAAAGTCTTGACTGCTGACAGCGGTAGTAGACCTGGCAACAAGCTCTCGTGTCGTGCGTGCTCGGCACGCTCATCTCTGCCGTCGTCGTGACTTTGATGGCGAGGCCTGGTGCCATGTACCACGTCGGATAGTAGGTCGAACCCTTGTTTGACAAACTGAACACGGTCGATACCGTTGCTAACACCTTCGTTCCTAGTCCGGTTCTGGCGCGGTCGGTGATGGGGATGTACGGCTCATACTTCTTCGTCTTCATCCGGGCGGTCGTTTGCATCATCTGGTATGGGATCCAGACCTTCTACGGCGCAAACTTACTGTCCGTGTGCTTCCGCTGCGTCTTTGGAAACAGCTGGAACCACTGGGCCAACGCGCTTCCCGCCGGCGCCGACGTGACATCGAAGCAGCTGTTGGCTTTCTTCCTCCTTTGGCTGATCGAGTTCCCGTTTGTAAGCACATGCCCGTTCCCCGAAGCAGCCCGAAAGCTCACGCCTTCACCAGACCTGGGTGCACCCCACCCATATCCACTACCTTTTCACCGTCAAGGGTTTCGTCATGCCGTTCGCCTGCTTCGGCCTGTTTGGGTGGTGCATGGCGTACGGCACCGGCGTCTCGAACCTCAGCGCGGCCTCTGAGGCCGGGGCGGAGGCCGCCTCGACGACGCCGACCGGATGGGCGATAATGGGCGGCATCAACGTCATCATGGGGTCCCTGTCGCCCATGCTTGTTAACCAGCCCGACCTCGCGCGGTACTGCAAGAAGCCCCGGGATGCCGGCTGGCTCCAGGGGGCGTCCGTCTCCTTCGCCCAGATCCTCGTCTTCTTCCTCGGGCTGGCCTCGACGACCTCTCTGCAGGGGGCCTGGGGTGTTGCTTACTGGAACCTGTGGGACATGCTAAACGCCATCCTCGATCACTACTGGACCCCTGCCGCCCGCGCCGGCGTCTTCTTCGTGGCCCTCTGCTTCATCCTCAGCGTGCTGGCGGTCAACTTTGGCGCCAACTCGATCCCCTTCGGCGCCGACATGACTGGCCTGTTCCCCAAGTACCTGACTATCCGCCGAGGGCAAATCGTGTGCGCTATCCTCGGCATCGCGGTGCTGCCGTGGAAGCTGATCGCCAACGCCGCCGCCTTCTTGTCGTTCCTGGGCAGTTACAACATCTTCATGGCCCCTCTCTGCGCGGTAAGGAAGCTCATCCCGTCGATGCCGCGGGGCTTGCACTGACTTGTCTTACAGATCATCATATTCGATTACGCCTTTGCTCGCAAAGGCAACATCCACGTGCCTTCGTTGTACAACGGCTCCAAGGACGGCCTGTACTGGTTCAAGTCCGGCATCAACTGGGCTGGCGTGTTTGCCTGGATTGGCGGCACAGTCATGGGCTTGCCCGGTCTCGTCGGAGAGTACCAGCCGCAGATCGTTTCTCAGCCCGCCAAATACATGTACATGATGGGCTGGGTATTGACCTTCTGCTCGTCGGCCATCATATACACAGTCCTCATTCATACATTCAAGACCAAGGTCTACCCGCCGGGGTTCGAGAGCATGCCGATGGAGTACGAGTGGCTGGCAAAAGAGGGACGAGATGGCTTCTTCGAGGGCGAGAGAGAAGAAGAGATCTATGCACCGCCGTCCCCGCGGGTCACGGGCGGGGAAGAGTTGCATATGGGGGAGAAAGGGCAGAAGGCGGAAGCGTGAGAGGCGCGGTGAGAGTTGAGAGAGTGTGGCTCCGTCTTGAAGCGTGCTGTGGCCGAGTAAATTTGTTGATTGTACCAAGATGAGAAACTGAAATCCGTAATAATGAATGTGTTGTGAATATTCCCCATATCTCTATGTTCATTCAAGTTCAGCTAGCTCGCGTCGCTCGCTGCCTTTCAGAGCCTCCGTGGCCACAATGCAGTAGAGTCGTCTCTGAAGGTCGCATAGACTACATAATGATAGTCCCGCATGGCTAGAAAACCATAGAAAAGGTGTCATGCGCAATACTCAATACTCGGCACAATGGAAGGTTTCTAGACAGAAACACAGTATCATAGAGTCCCGCAACTAAACCTCCCAGCTAAGGCAAGGCGAGGCAGTGACTCCCCGTTGCGTAATTCAGTGCCCCCCTTCCGGCTTATCATCCCCCTAGAAGCCGGCAGTCTTGATCTGCACAAAGAAGGGGGGGCTCAGTTAGTTCGGCGCAAAGCTCCCGACATGTTCGTAATGGCCGCCTCTGAGGCCAAGGGGTGGTCGACTGCGGGGGAAAGACGACGAGCCAGCCGGTGGGTCGGAGGGACGGACGATAACGGTCTGCGGGGTTTGTTGGAGTAGCTCCAATGACCCCCCCGTTGGAGGCGTCGGCATCGCCTTTTCGAGTGGCCGAGTCGTGTGCCCCCTCCCCCTCCATGATATCCGTCGACCCTCTCCTGAACAGTTGGAGAGTGGCAGATGTCCTCGCGTTGTTGCATTCGTGCGTGCGTGTGTGTGTGTGCGCGTGTGTCTTCCGGGCCGGGTTCTTTTGCCGGATTCATGTTGGGGTTTCGGACTCTGCATTCATCCATCTCCAACACCTCACCCCAGGTCCCTGGTCGATTCTATTTAGCCATCACAGACCGAAGTCGCAGTTTTGTCTCGTCATTTTAAACTGTTGTTCAACGGCGAGAAAAGAAAAAAAAGGGAAAAGAAGATAAATAAAAAATCGCATAGCTCCAGGAGTCTATTATCGGTCAGTCCGTTCACAATGTCGACGGAACCATACAGATTGTCAGCCACAGAGGCGTCGGCCAAGATTCGAGCCGGGGACCTGACCGTCGAGGAATACGCGCGCTCGCTTCTTTCGCGTATCGAACAGAGGGACCCCGTTGTGAAGGCGTGGGAGTACATCAACCCTGACCAGGTCATCGCGCGGGCAAAAGAGCTCGATGCGATACCACCCGAGAAGCGCGGCCCTCTGCACGGCGTTGCCGTTGCTGTCAAGGACATCATCTACACCAAGGGTCAGTGGGCGACTCTTCGCGATGCACCCGGCACGCCACTCACGTCGTCACAGATATGCCCACCCAGCACGGCTCGCCGATATACGCCGGGGACGCGCCAAAGGTCGACGCCGGATCCATCATCGTGTTGCGACAAGCCGGCGCCTTGTTCCTTGGTATGTTTGGTGCTGAGAAGACAGACGAGAGCGGAAGAGGGCTCTAACGCTCGACAGGCAAGACGACAACCACCGAGTTTGCTGGGACCGTTCGAGGCCCGAAGACGGTCAACCCGCACGACACGAGCCGGACGCCTGGCGGTTCATCCTCGGGCTCGGGCGCGGCCGTCGGAGACTTCCAGGCCCCGATCGCTTTGGGCACGCAGACGGGTGGGAGCACGATCCGGCCCGGGTCTTTCAACGGCATCTATGCGTTGAAGCCGACGTGGAACTCCATCAGCAGGGAGGGCCAAAAGATCTACTCGCTCATCCTGGATACGCTGGGCTTCTTTGCCCGTAGCGTCGAGGACCTGCAGCTGATGGCTGATGTGTTCGACCTGCAGGACGACGAGGCTCCCAAGCCCGAATTCTCCGTCAAAGGCGCCAAATTCGCGCTTATCAAGACCATGGTGTGGCCGCAGGCGGGCCCCGGGACGCAGTCGGCCATCGCGAAGGCGACGGAGCTTCTCAGGAAGCACGGGGCCGATGTCGAGGAGGTCGAGTTCGCGCCGGAACTCCAGGACCTTCCCGCATGGCACGGTACGGTGCTGCACAGCGACGGACGCCCGACTTTCCTTCCGGAATATCGCGTGGCCAAGGACCTGCTCGACGAGTTTTTGGTTTCCCACGTCGACAACACGAACAAGATCTCCAGGGCGGCGCAGCTGGAGGCGTTCGACAACATTGCCATGGCGCGACCAAAGGTGGACAAGATGCTGGGCAAGTACGACGCCGTGCTGGTGCCGAGCGTCGTCGACGAGGCGCCCGTGGGCACCGCCAGCACCGGCAGCGCGGCCTTCAATGGACTCTGGACGGTAGGTCGACTTCTTGCAAACTGCTCGTCTCGACATGTCGCTGACAAGCTTCCCAGGCGCTTCACGTTCCCGTCGTCAACATTCCGGGCTTCAAGGGCCCGAACGGGATGCCGGTGGGCGTCTCGCTGGTGGCGCCCCGATACCATGACCGCCACCTTTTGACCGTGTCCAAGGCGGTTGGTGAAATTTTCGAGGCCGAAGGCGGATGGAAGTCGGCATTGTAGACTAGAGGAGGGGTTGCTGGGCCGCGATACTCGATGAATGAACAGAATGACAGCATTGAATGGATCCAAGCTAGGAGAATATCTTTCCCACGAATGATAGGGTACGAGCGTAGTGTTTAAGAAAGAATCGTCGGAGGAGGAGCAAGGGGCATTACAAATCTTTAGGAGTGGCGGAAAGCTGCCGTTGATGACTACCAGCGAACCGTGTGTTTCGAACGATTCATCGGGATAGCGCAACTTTCTAAGCAGCAGATTCTCTACGTTACTCGCCGGGGTGTTCCAAATTTCTGTCCAGAGAGAGGCTTGGGCCCAGCTTGTGACTTGGACATCCAGGGCGACCAACGCATCGTACATTTGGGGAATCAGACCCCTCTTGGCATCGTATCCAGCCAAATAATCGGACTATCCTGGATGCTTCGAGCAGCTCAGAAAGGCTTGCAGCATAGACATGTCATATGCCGTGGGGTGGTGTTTCTCTCGTACGTTGTCAGTGTGGAACTCGCCAAGGACGATTTCGGCGGCCAGAGCTTGGTCGCTGGTTCCGGCGTTGCCTTGGAATTGGGATGGGATGACATCGTGGACATAGTAATGTTGGATGGAGTGTCGTCTGGTGTTGGGACGGACTCGTGCGGTTATGCGATCAAGGCGCAGAGAGTGAGTGTGACTGAGGGAGGAAAGAAGAAAAGAAAGCAGCTCTCGGTGATGGGATGAGGAAGAAGACAGTTCGGACTGTGACCGAGGAAGAGAAAAGTCGGTTCTCATCTGACGATTAGACGAGGGAAGAGAGACAGACGGTGACTGAGAATCCCGGGGAAGTCGCTGTAGGAGGAGGCACCTACCCAGGCAAGCAAGAACCTTCAAGGAAGCTGTTGGTTGACTACGTACCTGCCCCTGCAGGTACATACTTTGGGAGGTATGAGAAGGACCACCACTATTAGCTCCTACCCTCAATACCTAGGTACCCTCCACCCTCCTACAGATGGGGCAGCCACGTGGAGGGTGACCCACCGCACCCGCACCGTCTGGAAGGGAGGTACGTACCCAAGCAAGGATATCAAGCAGCACATCACACACTCGTCAACGAACAAGCAAACAAACACTACTACTACTAAGACTTGCTACACCTTCATGTAATCGTGAAAGATGCAAAAGAGCTGGTAGCGGCTTCAGTTTGTTACTTCCGATGACACTTTGGTCCCCATAGGTATGCATGAAACCTTGACACAAGTGAGCTAGCTTCCTCGATATATACCCATATGATACGACTGACCTTGTAAGATGCAAGAACAGCACCGCCTTGTACGCGTACCTGGGTAAGATTCAACACGGATTGGTTGGAATCTGTCACCAATGAATCATTGCCTGCCATTCGTCTTCCAAGAGAGAGTCTGGGAGAAGAATGGGGGAAAGGGCTTTGGTATCCCTGCCAATTCTTGCTGGAAGTGTCTTTCTGGACCTGAACCTTGGACGAATGCCTCATAGACATAGGGAAAAAGCCAATTAGACGAATTGTGCCACATCCATCAGAAACCACGACATGAGGTCTGTTCGAGGACCTCTACGGAGCGACTTCTACAATGTTATTGAGGATTTGTACGGCCTCTTTCTCCATCTTTATCCGGTGTCTCCAGACCAAGCTAACCCCCCCATCTGCAATTTGCAGATTATATATCAGAGACCCATACGGCGACGGTATTGGAGCCCATGGATAAGCCCCGGCTGCCCGAATACGACATCCTGCTTTTCTGCAGTGCGGTCTGCTGCCGATCTGGCGTCTGGCTGGGAATGGGAGCGGATCCCCGTCATCTACCCTTTCTACATGGACGAAGATGACTGTGTGGCAAGCAGTTCAACGCTCTCAGGCAGCAAACTTGACAACGATGGCGACAACGACGAGGGGAACCACATGCTTGTTGGCGAGGCCTACATTCACGAGTTTACTGCTGGAGGAGCACTCGGGCTATTAAGAAGAAATGCTGTGAAGAAGCAATGTATCATTACACTCGTGTAGTAGGAGGCATGGTATCTATCTAGTACATGTAACCGACCCGCTCATTTTAAACCTTTTGCCATATCCGCATTATACGAGCGCCGCGGCATGCACGCACCACAGCGCCATCGTTCATTATCAGCTCTCCAACTTCATCTTGTCCGTTTGGTCCCTTGCGAACCTCGCAAAAAAACTAGACTCTAGGCCCACTTTCCCAGCACGCTCATGATGACCATGCCGGCGACGAGACCGAGACCGGCGAGCAACGTGACGACCGGCCCGGTGCGGAGGAGTTCTGCGTCATTATGCATCCAGTCCTCAGCCCACATCTCGACAACGCCAACCCAGACGAGGATGCCGGCGGACAGGGCGTCGAGGGTCCCTATGGCGAGGATCGTGTCGCGGTCGTTCCCGTTGAAGTGCTGCAGAACGCCGATGCCGATGGCCATGCCAATGGGGGTGACGAGGGCGAAGGGCGTGGCGATGAGGATCTTCTTGACGAGGGAGAAGTCGGGCGCCTTGAGGGAGTTGAGGCTGTCTGGGGCCGACGACCTCTGCTCGACATCGACGGTCGTTGGGCTCGCGGCCTTGTCGGCCAGAGGCAGCCGGCCTAGCTGGGCGATGCGGGTTCCCAGGGCGATGCCCTCGAACATCTGGTGGAAGAGGATGACGACGAAGAGGGTGAGGAAGAAGGTGTCGCCGGCGACAACGAGGGTGATTCCGATCACTGAAAAATGTGTTTGTCAGCGTGCAACGCTACAAAAAGAAGAAAAGCCACATGCAGGAGGCGACGTACGGATGGAGTGGAAGATGATGCCGCACTCGAGGACCAGGACGGTCACGGTCTCGGGAGAGAAGCGGCTCACGGTGCTAGGGTTGCTGGCCATTTTCTCCATGACGATGCGCTTGCCAACGTACTCGACCAGAAAGGACAAGAAGATGCCCGCCATGACGATGGCCGACGTCGTGCCCTCGTATCCGAGGGCGCCCAGGCATTCGTTGCCAAACATGAGCTGGGCGTGGGTGTACAGGTGTATGAAGGCGGTGGAGATGATGATTCCGGTGCCGAACTGCTTGAGGATGAGGAAGGCGGTGTGCGTCTTGGTGGGCATCCATTTGATCATGAAGATGGGGAAGTAGACGCCAAACGCGCTGGTAACAAGAATGACGAAGATGAGGCCGATGCGCAGCGGGATGTTGTACTCGCGGTCGACCTTTGCGCAGTTGCGCGTGCCGCTACCGGCGCTCTCGCTCTCGCCCGCGCCGACGCAGTGCTCGACACCGGCGTGGAAGTGGCAATTCTCGCCATGGGGCTCCTCGCCTTCGGTTCCGTGGTCGCCGTGCGAAGACTCGGCGCCCTCGGCCACAATCTCGACGTCGTCGCCGTTGGGGGCGATGCAGAACGTATCTGCGCCGTGAGCGTGGCAGTCGGTGAAGGCGGTCGGGATAGCGGAGGCGGCGGTGTTGGTTGGTGTGGTTATGACTTGGTACTCTGAAGCACCCCACATACAGAACCTGAGACGGGTCTGTCAGTCGCGGCTCTCGGGGTCGCACGGCAAAAGTGGACTTACACAGTGACTCCGTGGAGATGGCAGTCGGAGACGGCGGTGGGAGCGCCGGTGACGGCAGCGGCAGCAGTTGTCGAGGCGGCTGTAGACGCTGCAGCGCTGGCAGGCTCAACTTGCACCTCTCCATCGTCATAGAAGCAGTACCTGAAGTAAAATAATGAGCGAGGTGACAGCCAACACTATGGCAGGAGCTGGAACTTACAGGTCGGTGGCATGCTTGTGGCATCCCGTGTAGGAGCTGGGCAGCGCGCCGGTAGGAGTAGAAACGATCCTGAACTCGGTGGTTCCCGCCTTGCAAACCCTGTATTGCGTGTAAGCAGCTGAATGACAATATATAACGCCCGTATGTGCAGGACAACGACGGCTTCCCAGCCAGGCCGCTACTCACTGGGTAGACGAGGACACGGAGCACTCTGAGATGACTGTAGGATCGGCCACTGCAGCGGCAGTGGTGCTGGCGGCCGTCTGTCGTGCGACAATGGAGCCGGACGCGGTACTCAGAAGAGCCGCGAAGGCGGTAGCGGCCGTGAACCTGGCCATTGCGAGGTATGGTCTCGGCAGGGCCGCCGGGAGTGCGGTTGACGGGAAGCGAATTTGGACCTTGTCTCAGTCTGTGCCGAGATGAAGCTGACAGGGGCAGGTTTGCGCCGCGGGTCGTTCAGGACAAGATTCTGCTGCTGCAATTCCTCGAAGCCGCTTACTGAATGGTGATCGGACGGCTGTTTTATGGGAGAGAGTTCGGAGTAAAGGCGGCTGGGCGAAGTTGGAACGACTCGCATAGGTGGTGGACGTGAGCACCTTGAGAAGAGGCGAGCCGGGCGTCGGGGAAAAACGCCGAGCTGGCCGACTTTAACGGAGAGAGAGACCCACCCGAGGGTGGAGGGCGGGGGAATAGTGCAGCGGGAGAAGTTGACAAGAGGGAATAATAAGATGATAGGAAGGACAAGGGTAAATGCTTGAAAGAAGGGAAGTTGGAGTTTGAGGAACAACAGTCGACGGGTTCGGCGAAACAGGGCGACGATCAGGTGCGGCGGATGGGGAACCGTTGGAGCGAATTATCAGATGGATGTATCTCACTTTTCTCTCTCCCTCCGTGTACCTCTGAGAAGATAGATGGCGCTGGGAGGTCGATAATACCCTTGCCTCTGCCTCCGTCACTCGTGCTTTTCTTTCCTTCTTCCTCCTTCTTCCCTTACGCAACGCGGAAGTGTCTCCGAGCCCTGCTTGCTAGGGTTCTTCTATCGTCTCCATCGCAGCGGCTTGGCTCCGATAATCTTGGAATTAGGCCGTGGTGGCTGGCCTTGGTCGTTCCATTCCTTTATCCGATAATCGACACGGCACAGCCTGGTTGTTGACAGGAAGAGGAAACAGGGAAGCGAGGAGGGTCAGGTGCAACGGCGTAGCAAGGGATGATGGCCGTTGGTCGTGTGGGAAACGCGGGAAACATCAGAATCGTGGCTGTATGTCTGTCTGTTTGTTTGTCTCAACTGCACGTAGAGAAGAGAATGAAGCTAGAGGCGGAAGAGCGAGAAGCGTAATACGACACCAACGATCTGCCAAGGCTGAAAGACCCGTCGCCAAGGCTGAGCACCCGGATGGCCACCAGCAGGGGAGGAGGGAAGGAAGTCGTTGTCTCCTGCCGAACTCGATCACTAGGTACCTAGGTAGGTAGGATGACTACATACATGGAAGGCACGAAGCCAAGATGTACATGTCCCGGTATCTGTATGTGTACAGAGTACAAGGAAGATATGGACCCACATGCCTCTTTGGATCGCGGTGCGGTACGTACTGCCTCCACTTACACCTTGAAATAAGAACCTTGATGGCCTCGTCTTCCGCATGTCTCACTCTCACTCACCCCCATTTTCATCCTCACTCTCACTCTCACTCTCACCACACCCTCTCACATGATGTGGTCTCTGTCTCTTCTCTCCGTCTCTATCCGTACTTCTCCCTCTCCCTCTCTATGTCTCTCGTCTCAGCCCATGTCTCTCACTCGTCTAGCCGACGAACGACATCCTCTGCCTTGACCCCGCCAACCTTGATGGCTCACATGTGGCGACCGCTGCACGCCAAGCCTCTATAAAGTGTGCAGCAGTCAACCATCGTCGACCACATCGACATGTCGAAGCAACAGTTCCAGCATCCTCCATCCTCGGCTTCTTGTTCGACCCGAACCAAATGCGTAAGACGGCCAGCGAATCTACCGAGTCGACTGTCTCCAGCAGATCCCCGACGACCTCGTACGAGTCTCCAACCCCGACGCCGGCCCCTTTCGTCTGTCAGCTTTACCCCCCGCCTCTGCGTGACACCCTTGGCCTGTTCCCGACTTAGCGCTAGTCGAATGGGAGTCGGGAAGAGTGAGGCATTTTCTCTCCTCCGCGCAACGGAACGAATGTGATGCTTGAGTGGTGGGTTGTGCATGGGTTGTTTTGGAGGGACGGTCGTCCCCTCGCCATCCCGCCGTCTCCCTAGAGGTTCTCCCTCATGCTCGCCTTGCGGCGACCATCAACCGCACACCCGGTGAAAGCGCATTGATACCCCGTAGAACCCTGGAGGTTGGTACGCCTGCAAAAGATCACCGGCGCGCGTTACCCGGCTACATCACATACCGTTTGACAACGACTAGATATCCGTCCGCGCATGGCTACATCTGCTGTTGCCTTCCCGCCTTCCAGAGCTTAACCATCCTGTTGGGTCCGTTACTGAGTCCGTGCCGTGGTTTAGTTTGCATGTGTCAGGGGCTGTTGCGTAAAGCATTGGACGAACATGAGACGACATGGTTGTAGCAAAGGAAGCCATCGTGCATGGAAACAATAAACAAATCAGTGGTCGGCGTAAAGCAAATGTACCGCCGCCTTACGCTGGGTCGAAAATATCGGTGGGCCATGTCTGAATGACAAAAGATCAGTCTGTTAACAAGCCTTTGGTTTGTTTAATGCATTTTAATTACATTTCCTATTCAACAATTATTACTAATCTTCCTCCGAAGAATGGAGATGAACGGGAAAAAAAGAAAAAGAGGGAGATGCCATGGGAGAGCAACAAAATCTCAAGCGTGTATCCCCCTTTTTTTAACGATATCCCCGTTTGCCATGCCAAAAGCCCCCTCCCAGGTTATGTTCATGAATCAGACTCCTCATCGTCGTGATGTTTTCTTTGTTCCCCCCACCTACGCAAGGTACACGATGCTCTTCGTCCAACGCAACTTCAACCCCTCCACATCCGGCCCGCTCAGAAAGCTATGAAAGCGACGGCGGCGGCGACTGCGGCAGCGCCGAAGCCAGCGCGAGCCGCACCGGCCGGGAGCGCAGTCGCGGTAGCATCAGCGCCCTCGCCGGTGGCGGTGGTGGCGGCGCCGTCGGTGGTAGCCGAAGGGGTAAGGGTCGCCTCGATGGTGGTGGTGGCCGATCTGCTGGCGGCGGTGACCGGGCCCTCGCAGTGCCACTATTCCCAGAGGTTAGCATCAGTCCGCAGTGTCAAGAAGAGGGAAAACGTCTCACGTGGTCATTGTGTGCCTCGCAGCCAAAAGACTCGGTGGGAGAGGGGGCCAGAGTGTAGCTGCCTGTGCCCGAGGAGTGGTCATCGTCATCGTCATCGTGGTCGTGGTCGTGGTCTTTCGTGACGGTGCCGCTGGCACTGGGAATAAATAGGGACCTGCTGGTGGATATGGAGGTACTTTTTATCGTGACGGTCGAGCGAGCACCCTCGCAGTGCTTTCAAGTCTGTTAGAGCATCTCTGCAACAGGGCTCAACGGCATATCGAAACGACGGATCCAACTAACCCAATGATCACCATGCGGTTCGCAGCCCCAAGATTCGGTGGGGGAGGGCGCCAGGCTTTCGCTCTGAGCCATGGACAGGGCGGCGAAGCAGAAGGCGGCGAGGATCTGAGACGTCTTCATGGCGACAGTGATGGTGTTTTGTGGAAAGTGAGGGGAGGAATTCCGGGGTTACTTCAGGCGAATGGCAGAAGCAGACGACGAATACCAACGAATGAATGCGTTCTGCGACGTGAAAGGCCTTGCGAAACAATCACATCAAAGCTGGTGGTCGAGGTGAAGTGGGATTTATATGCGTGTTTGGTGCTTTTTCCCCCAGTCCAAGACACGCAACTCGCCCGAGCCAACTGCCAAGGGTAACGGGAGGCACACGAGGGTCTCCTCTTCGCACGTCTTGGCAAGGGGAAACAAGTCGTCAAAAAAGGCTGATTGATCCGTTCATTGTGCATGAGTATGTGTGTGTGTATTGTGTGGTTGCTTGGCCCGTTTGCCAGCCCGAGTCGCCAAGACGGTAAGCAAGTCCACTCAGAGACATGACAGGCGGTGCTCACTCTCCCTCTTTTCCTTCCTCCCAACTTGGCATACACAAAAAGTGCCCAGCTTCTTAGCGATCTATCAGCCAGGGATATCTGGAGAGCTCCCCGCTTCACTCCAACACACCCATCCCAACGGCCCAGTTCAGTGGTTCGACGGGGCCCCCGTCCGTCCCGTTTCGCCCAGGCGCGAAGAGCGGGCCGGGCCATCCAGGTTCTCAGATGCCATCTTCATTCGGCCAGCCAACCACACAGCTGATGGGAAGTGACTGATGTAAGGCTTTCGTAGGGACTCTGTATCTTCAGTCTTGGTTATGGATAACAAAGCGGACTACAAGGTCTGCCGGGGTTGACGAGACGAGCGGAATGAGACAGAATCAAGAGAAACGACGGAGATGTATACACCAGGTGCTATCGAACTCATCAGCGTGCCACGAGAGTCTCCATGTCCGATTGACATGCGCGGAACACACGGGCATACATAAACAACCAATGTATACTTATTGATCCAGGGTAAGACCGGACCCCAAACCGAATGGACGAGTGCCCCGTTAATGGATAGATTGCGTGCATAAACCATTCCTTACCTCGCGCCCAACTGGCTGTTCACATGGGGTCGTTTACCTCTCTTGTCCCTCGGCCGTTGGGCGCTCGTCCCATATACACATCACCACATAACCCCACCAATACCTCCCGTTGTCCGAATCCCTCAACCCTCGTTGTCGTCAGCCAAGGACGCCAACGAGCACCGGGCTCCCTGTTTGTCCTCTCCGCTCCATTGGTCGGTCGCCGCCTTGCCTCGACGTCTCAGCAACCGACGTGAGGGTCAAGCGTTGGCTGCCGCGGTTTATGCCCAGTGCTAACAACACCCATAATAACCCAGGTACGTGTCAACGTTACCAGGCAAACGGTAACAAAGTCACTTGGGCTAACTATTAGCAGCGGTCAAACCGTTCCTTTGCGGGTGCCTATTTTCACAACTGCAACTCTCACGGACTCGCAGCATGCGTCTTCTGTCTACAGATAGGAAATAACGCTTCTTAACTGACCATCACTACCTCTACCGTCTTTTCCTCTGCCCGGGCATGCTTCCATCGACCGCACCCTCGGAAACGAGATCAAGGGAACCGAGGCAGATCTCCTTGGCAGAAACGAAGAATGCAATGGCATTTCCAGTTGTAACAAGTTGGGCCTGGGGGGCTGAGGCCGAAGAATTCGACACTTATAATTATCTGCGTGCTACCGGATAATAAGAAGTTTCCACGCCCAAAGGCCAGACCAAAAATCGTCCTCGGCTGCTGGCTAAACTGCCCACCCCATGCGAGGAAGATATATCATTCCATCTCAAGCGTGCAGCTGCCAGTCGGCGAACAAATAACAACGGCCTGTTCAGGGTGATCATTTGGCTTCTCTCCTAGCATATCATCCCTAGCCTACTCGAGCAAGTGTTTTCTCCATCATGCTGCATGCAGCCTCGTCGAGGCATTTCTAGTATAACCCCCTTCTATTCTAGGTATTATACATGATTCAATGCCACATCCCAACCTCTTGATACAGTACAGAATACCCGATGTCGCAGAGCAGCAACTGCCAAGTTAGACTTCACTTCAACCGTGGCGCGAACGGCCTTGATAACGGTGTAGTAGGTGGGCGCCAGAACGATAGCGACAACCGGCGATGGTGGTACTGTTGAATAATGTCGAGCAGCTACGGGGGCGTGGCTGACGTGCCAGCGATGATGGAACTGCTCATCTTTCCTTTCTTTTTTCTTTTTTTGCCTTTTTCTTTGCTCTCTCTCTCTCTCTCTCTATCTCCAGATGTTTCTCGTTTCTTCACCACCGCCGGCCGGCTCAACCGCGACCAAAAAGGGCGGTTTTATATCATCCTCCAGTCTCGCGAACAAAACCCCTCGACCGACTTCGAGTACTGCAAAGCCTTCGAAGAGTCAGCGCGTTGCCCTGTTGGCCTACGATAGGCACGAAATTGGCTCCAGTCCTGTCCTTGTGGACGTGGCTCCCGGTACAAACAGAGCTCAGTCCATGAATCGACGCAAGTGGGTTCCGCGTCGTTCGGGTTTGGCAACGGACATCGATCTGATCCTTCTCGCTTATGATGACGGAGTCAAGTCCGTTATAAGTCTTCGCAGGTAGTTGGATTCCTTGGGGGTCACCGCGCGTGAACGCCGTCAAGAGGTCTCCTGTCTTCTGAGCGCGCATCCCTCTTTTCCCCCTTTTCCCTCTTTTCCCTCTTTCCCCTCTTTCCCCTATTTTCTCTTTGGATCTGTTGTTCCAATGTCGGAAATGTTTCAGCGCCTGGCGGTATTGGGGGATTCATCCTTGACATAACCCTTGATGTTCGCAATGATAGTCCCCAGTCACAGAGTTGAAAGCTTCTTGACAACAGGGTTCGCTCATTCCGGTACGCCATGCGTTGTACGCCCTGGGATAAGTCATGACGTTTGGCTGAACTTGTGGATGTCACAACCAACGTGGTCTCGAAATCCGTCATTGGTCTGATCTCAATGGTCCAGAATGATACCTTGGCGGATGCCTGTGGTAACGCGATGATGGAAGAAAAAGCAGCTCCGGTCTCGCTTTCCGAGCTCTCGCCATCTACGGAGGCGAAGCCCGGGCCATCAGCAAGATCAAGCGCTGTCGCCAGAAGTCGGTCGATTTCCGCCGTCAAAAGCCCACGGCTATCAAGTCTCGCCGCGACCAAGCCCGCCATCTGGGCGTCGAATCCCCGGAGAACATCGGCACCCAGAAACAAACGAACGGTATCGTTGTCATCGACTTCCGTGAACCAAAGTAGACTTTGCCCGTCGAATCGCAAAGCAAAGGGCGGCGGAGCAGCATTTCGGACTCCGCCAAGACCGCGAACGGGGGACCTCGAATCGCAAGTCTGATATCTCTTGCAACGAGCATGTCTGACCGATGCGGTCGACGGCCTGAACACCTCACAGCCACCACAGCAAATAGTCCAACGTGCGTGGTCTGGACCGTCGTTAGCCTTTGGTACGTGCGAACGAACTCGCGGGTCTAGCAAGATGCGGCTCCCCACAAGCTGTTTTCATCTCGGTTTCTGTTACATACACACACTCACTCACACACAGATCAGATTACATGGATCGGTGCGAGGGGGCACCCGGCGCGCCATGAACAAACGTCGTACAGCCCGAGAAAAAGAAGCTTGGGGATGTGCACACGGGGTCCATCTTCTTGTTTCTTGGAAAGTAAGACATGGGAAACACCCGAGCATATCTTGCGCCGCCCGCCATTTACCAAGGAATGAAAAGGGCAGCTAGCGTTCAAGTTACACGAACCCCCGTCTTGTGGGGGACAACCTTCCGGCATCTGGAGGCGCATATCAAGCCACCAGCAGCGTTCCACTCTGTTGGCTTTTTTCTCCTCTCGGCCGCCTCATGTTCGGACCTCTCTGTCCCGAACTACTCTGCGAGATCCGCGCCATGTCTTCTATATTGCCATGCGGGAGGTTCCCTCCACCTGAAGACAAGAAGAGGAATGAACAGCACCGAACGTGACGCAGGTCCGCGAACCACATCTTTCGAGATGCCGATGAGTCACGGCATGGTTGGAGATTTACGCTCTGTAGATATTCGCTCGCCTGGTTGCATCAGAAAGCTCGGCCCGTCTCAAAGGAGGTAGAAACAAAAAAGAAAAAGAAAACCCTACTGAAAGAAACCGTCATCATCCCGCTGGTAGGGCCTCGAGACAATGGCCGGCAACATCCGAAGGGCACAGATAACTTCGGACCCCTGCAGAGGGGGTCCGCATACGTTGATTATATTTGTCATAAGTGTGGCAGAAACTAGTCCCAGGTGGTCAGGAATGCCTCCAGCCGACCCCGACTCTCGGCCCGAGAAAGACAGGCATCCAGGAGACGCAAGAGGCCTGACTGAGGAACTAGGCCAGCGGGCGTTGGAATCCCCTCCGTCCCCCGTCTGCCATTCTCGTCTCATGCTATCATCACTACCTTGATCGCCATCCCGAGTTTCACGTGACCTGTGTTTGTGTCGCCGTCCGATTTCCTCATATCCATCACCCACTCGGTCGACACACCGGGCGATACAAAGGAGTATCCAGCTGGTATATCCAAAAATGGGTTCATGGCGGCGCCAAACAAACGTCGGGAGCAACAAGGCAGACAAAGACTGTTGACGACCGGAACACCACGGGCAGACAATACGGCTAGATGACAACGCACGTCTGAATGCCCTCGTACGATCAGGGCTGTGACACTTCACAACGGCATTGTCCACCCTACGAGCGAGCAGGGGCCGTCGCCGCCTCGAACACCCAGCCTCCCCCTTCCATCTGCCACGTCGGATCGCAGGTGGTCTGGACCAGAATCGGACGTATTACGCAAGACGCAAAAGGGAGGGGATTGCGACGCCGATGGAAGTGACGAGCAGAAATTCCTCAGCCATTGCGTCCGAACGGCCTCCTTGCCGACCAATCTATGCCCCAAATGGCGTAAAGCTGAATGTCCGGGTTTGTGCTCGCCCAACTCGACCCTCCGCGCCTGCAGCTCCAAGGCGTCCCTATCTCTATCTGCTTAGGGAGGGGTGGCTTGACCAGCTGGGAGGTTATCACGAGTGGACGCCGTCGAACGGAGAGTGGGGAGGAGGGGCTCCGCAGAATAAGCAATGTTCTTTGACGACCGACCGAATGCGGCGACCCCGGAACCGGCCACCTCCTCCGTCACGAAAAGGCCAATCACCACCCCTTCAAGCCGTAGTCACGATCGTCCTAGTTCTGTTTTGGCTTTCTCGGCAAGTCGGACGGAGCTCGGATTGGAAAGGGTCGGTGGACCTCAAACCTGAGAGGGTGGTGCAGGTGAGACATTTGGAAAAGGAGGCGAGAGGGTATCGGATGCGGTTCCGTGCTGGGCGGCGCCAACTTCGTCAACGACACGACGATCCAAGGAGATCTCGGGGAGAAGAAGAGGGTTGGAAGTGTAGGGGGAGAGACGGTGGAGGCTAGACTAGAGGACAGATACCTTGGTCCAAAGCGATATATAACCTGCTCGGCCTTCCTTTTCTGTTAGGAAGACTCAGACGCCACACCAACGATCTTCTGATATCACTCGCAGCTGGACACAGATAACAGCTTTGGCCCCCAACAAGAGTTCGCTTGAGCATCTTCAGGTCGAACATACCATACCCCCGCCCCCTCATTAGAGTGACCAAAGTCTCGATCCTCTCTACGCAAGGAAACCACCAAAGATGCGCTTCTCCACCATCGTCACCGGCCTCATCGCCACCGCTTGCACAACAGCCCTGGCCGCGCCCGTGTTCCTCCCCGTCGGCGTCCTCCCCTCGCAGCCGACCACCGCCGAGGACGTGACCAGGGACATGACGAACCTCGAGACCGCCCTCGGGGGCTTCAACAAAGCCGTCCAGGACGCCATTGCCGGCGGCAAGACCGGCGTCACCGGCACCGCCCTCGACGCCGCCCTTTCCAGGGCCATCGAGTATCAGGCCATCACCCAGACGGCCCGCCTCAACTCCAAGAACATCATCGGGCCCTTCAGCCCTGACGGGTCGGCATCCATCGTCGACAAGCTCAAGGGGCTCCTCTCCGCCTTGCAGGCTGGCGAGCAGCTGCTCACCGACGCAAAGGCCGGTGGCGTCCTCGGCACCTTCCACGGCACCGTCATTAAGCTCTATCTCGAACTGACCTCCACCGACACGGTCGGTTACCTAAAGACCCTGCTGCCGTACATTGACACCTCCGTCAATAATGACGCCACTTCCACCTCCACCGCCATCAACGAATCCTTGGAAGACATTGGTGATATCCTAGCCTCCAAGTAAGCGAGAGGCCATGGTGTAAACTGCTACGTTGACGGAGTTTTTTGTCTCGTGTTTCGTGAGGTTGTTGTTCTCATGGGAAGAAAAGCGAAGCAGCGATTGTAACATAGATATCTGTTTTTTCTTCTCTTTTTCTCACCTTCTCTTTTCCCTCCCAAGGAGTTCAATATGTGTCGTTCTTAACAGGACTTAGCTAATTGTATCCCGTATACTGGACCAAACTTATCATGATAATGTCACGCTTCACGTACCTATGACGAACATAATGCCTGGTACCTTATTTCAAACGCAGCTTCCAAGTGATACCCGTGAAATGGAGGTAGAAAGGGAAAAGCCGCAAGGAAACCCCTCAGCCCAAGAGGTTATGGACACCCATTCTTTTCATAACCTCGGGTGTCGAGTACTTGTCTGCTATGCCCTTGTGTGACGGATCAAGACTTATACTGCGGCCTGTGATCATCGAAACTATGTGCTCAACCTGATCATGAACTTCCGTATGTCTTGCTTATATCGTCTGATGATGCAGCACCAGTGTCAACATCGGCCAAATGTCCGACTTCGGTCCTGCCTTGCTCTGCGGTAATAATTCTAATCCAGCGGCTTGCAGATGCTGTATAGACCCAGGAGTCGTTCCAAGGCCGGTAAGCCATGAGGGCACAAGAGAGACGGCGACATGCTAGAGCAGTACTGATTGCCGAACTCTACTTACGCTCGCCGTCTCTCTCGTCTCGCTAAGCAGCTCTTGTCTTTGTGTCTTGCTTTCATCGTAGCTGCTTCCTCCATCATTCACGAGTACGAGGGGAGAGAAGAGCCTACGCAGATGAAGACGAGTGGACATGAGAACAGTCGCGTCAGAGGCCAGGAGTGAACAAAAATATCGCCGTCACCCACACAATCTCGTAGCCGCAGTATGTTTCTATCAGACCGACTGGCGCCAACGACGTTGGACACCCGGTTATGTCACCAGGCAGACGGCTTGTGAGCAAAAAGGTTGCTCGGCCGGGAGTGTGGTGGTGAAACTATGACGAGCTGTCAAAAGCGACAAGGGAGGGATATGGGGTTGATGGTTCACCATGACCTAAAATGGTCGAACTCAGTTTGGGTATGGGCCAGCAGCAGCGGCTCGGCATCAAGCCTAGGATTAGTCTTTGCGTATCAGCCGGCATGGTCTCTGCATGTGGACAACCGCTCGGAGGGTGAATGCGGATGCCGAGAACTCTGCCAAAGTGCAGTGCCGATGATATCTACACTATGGCTGGCCTCGGTGCGCTGGCGGTGATGGCGGTGCCTCTTGGCGCGCGGGGCAGTGGCACATGTATACTTCTGTGCTGCTGCAAAAAGGGTGTTGCAACAAACAACATTGGCGGAGGTAGGTTGAGGACGGTGTTTGGGCTTTGTGGGTGTTGGGGATTGTTTCCCCAAGAGTCCCAAGGCTGCTAGTCCGTATTTCCGTGGCATTTACATCGGGGACGCAGGCGGCTTCGTCTCTCCAACAGTCGATTTGCTCTTCATTGTTCCGGACCAGAAAGAGTGGCCAGCGAGCATTCCGTCATTGTAACAAGGAACATGCTCCGAGGGGCGCAAATCGTGGATGGATGGGGGGCTCCGGGAATTGGGATGGGCTCTGTTTGAGAATGAGCTGATGCCGATGACTGCCCAGGGCCGTTGGATCGGCGAGTGCACAAGAAGCACAGCGAACTTGCACCCCATGGGCTGCTGACCATACCGGCCTCATTCGAACGTCCTCCGGTGTCCGCAGAGAGGGTATCCCGGACGCGGAGTCAGGGAAGGCCAGGGGGGGGCCGGTACTGAGGGGCCAGACGACGATCAAGACGGCGACAAGAAAGGGTGCCGGGGAGAACAAGAGTCGCAAATCTTCTCCCAGTCAGCCAAGAAGGAAGCGTGGAGGTGCTTGGAGGCGAGGCTTCCTGGGCGAAAGGCTTGGCCTTTTGGGAAGAGACGGAGTGGCCGAAGAGGAGTGACCTCAAGCGGAGGCCTCTTGAGGAGAAGGAACATGTTGCAGGCTCCTTGGAGTAGCAACCACCCCGCTTTTTCCATTCCACGGTGGCCCTCTTTTCATCTTGGCGGAATGGAGACCTTGGCGGTAAAGGGTTGGTTGGTTGTTTGGTGGTGGTGGTCTTCGCGGAGGGGGCCACAGAAGGGAGCCGTCACGTCTACTCGGTAGGTGTTGTGCGAATTGCCTGTGTGGCGCACGCCCGTCACTAGTGCGCATCAACTGTGTGTGGCCCCGCGTATGCATCTGCATCTGCGTGCTGCGTGCTTTGTCCCTCTGCAGTACTCGGTACAGCATTCTGTCTCGTTTCTACCACTAGCCTCCCTCGCCTCCTTCGCCTCCATCGTGCGATGGCCGTCGAACGGCGGCTGAGCCGCAGAGTGTTGAAAGCAGCTCCAAGTAGCTAGGGCGGCACAGCTTTGCCGTTTAGTGGGTCGGAGGGCCCGCCCATGCACCGAGGGCGGCACAGCGGGTTTGCTGCCAATGGCCATCAGACAATGAAACACAATGTTCCCGCTTGGCAGGCATATCTTGGGGGGGTTGAGTGAAGCTGCTCTGTTGCCGATGGTCTGGTGCCACCCACATCCACACACCGTCTAGTGGCTGGCCAACATCCCCCACCGCTTCGCATAGTTGGAGGAGGATTTGTGCAAGTGCATGGCGACAAGGATATGGAATGTTTCTCGTTGTCGCGCCTGTTTGGTGCGTATCGTGACACTCGACGCGGGCTGTCTCGGGAGGAGCTGAGTATGGGTGTGCGAAGGAGAGAGGGAGAGAGAGAGAGAGAGAGAGATGCGTATGAGGTGCGAGAGGCGGAATAAACATGGGCATCCAAGGGTTCGATTGGCAAATGCGGACGGTACACTAGGTACGGTTGGTGGGCGGGGTATCGGAAACGATGGGAAAAGTGGTGGTAAAGTTGTAAATGCGAGGAGAATGCGAGGCGACTCGGTTAGCCCACGACAAAGGCGTCATCGCGTATGTATGGAGCATAGGTATCCGTACTTGTACAGATATATCCTGGGCGGACAGGCCGACGATGATTGGATGGCGAAGTCGAGCAGGACAGTTGGTTGTTGACGCGGAGGTTTTTCGTTTTGACCGTTGGCGACGATGCCTTTGTTTTGGACGATGGAAGGGCGGGGGGGAGAGACAGAGACAGAGAGAGAGAGAGAGAGAGAGAGAGAGAGAGAGAGAGAGAGAGAGAGAGAGAGAGAGAGAGAGAGAGAGAAAGGATGATTCTGCAAAGCAGATAATGTTGGTCGGAAGAGTGAGTTGAGTGTCTGATCAAAGTGACGATGGCACAAGATGGAGATGGATGAGTCTTGGTGCAAAGTACACTACGGAATGGAATAGGTAGTAGGTACCCAGGTCCGTTCCTACCTAGGTGGGTACGCAGTTGAGTGTCGAGATGATAGGAAAGTACGGAACGTACCTATGGAAAACAATCCGAGTATCCGTACCTTCCTACGGCAGCCTGCAGGGCGCACTGGTCCAAAAGTCAAGTGGCTACTACGTATACCCTATTAATTACTAAAGGCACTGTATACTATTAATCTAAGCTATACGTAACTTATTATTCCTATAGGTAAATTATTCTTTTAGATAGTATTATATCTATATAGCCTATAATATTAAGTAACTAGTTATAAATACTATTCTATAACTAATTAATTAATTTACCTTAACCTACTAATTAGTAAATAAAAAAATTAGTACGTACCCTAGGTATATACTTTATAGTACGTACCTAGGGCTAATTATATAGGCCCTTACTTAGGGTATAAATATATTTCCCCCTACTTCTAAACTTCCTTTCCTTTTCTTACGCCTAATTTAGAGTATATAAGTAACCCTAACTATATATTCTTATTTACTTTTATTTACTTTTTCCTACTTATTTATTTATCTTATTTTACTTAAATTACTACTTAACTAATTATTATTTTTTATAGATTTTTATAATTTTATATATTCTAGTAGGTGCCTAGCGTTACCTTATATATTCTTATATTCCTATATATTCCTATATATTCCTATATATTCCTATATATTCCTATATATTCCCTATATATCCTTATATTTCTATCCCCCTTTATTATTATCTATATAGCACCTTAATAATTACTACACGTCTGTACATACTTACCTAATATAGCTAAGCTTATCCTAGATAAGATTAAGGGTGTAAAGCTCCTAATAGATAAGTATATTCCTATATAGTTATATCCTAAATTAACTAATATAGAAATTACTATACACTACTATAAATATATATACACACTTTTATATATTTCCCTTTATTTTATACTAATTTATATAGTTATAGTTAAGTATATATCCTAAGCTATTATTATATAGTTCCTTAATATAGGTAATAGCGTTAAAGTAAGTTTTTATATATATCTATACTATCTAATAATAATACTTACTTCTATATAGGCTTAGATACTTAATCTCTATATAAAGGTATATAATAGTGTACGCGTTAAGTATAAACTTAAGTATAAACGCCTATAAAATAGTAACTCTATTCTTATATAAGTATATAGAACTATACGCTCTAGTATAGATATATATATTAGTTACTAAAAGGGTAATAGTCTATATATAACCTACGTTATTATACTAAATATAGTATTATATATAAATTATATATATAATTCTAGCGTAAGCTTATATAGCTTTAGTAAGTTCTATACACTTCCTATTAATTTCTCTATATACTTATAATTATATATAGTCTTAGGTAATAATAAGTAATCTAGTAGTAAGTTATCTACTTTACGTAAGTCTAAGTAAGTTAAGGTAAGCTATATAAAGATAGACTTTCTTATATAGATCTATAGCCTTAAGCCTAAGTATATACGTTATATTAGTAATATACTTATTTCTATAGCAGACAAGCTTAAGTCTACTAGCTACTATAAGTTTTTATATACCTTTACCTTTTATTTATATATTTACTTACTAGTATATAGGCGCTAATAATCTAATTAATATTCTAATTATTTCTAATAGTAATAGTAATTAGTTACCCTAATCTATACATACTTATATACGTCTAGACACGTCCTAGCTAATTTAATACTAACTTTATAGAACTTTATAAAAAGGTTAGGAGGATAATAAGGGATTAGAATCTTTTATAGATCCTAGTAGAAAGATATATATTAGTATAGGGTTTTATAAGGCGTTATAGAAGGGTACTTATATAGGCAAAACAGTACATACCTAGCTAGTTTTTTATAGGAAAGCGTAGAGTTTAGTAAATAAGGTTAGTTTTTTATAGGCCTAGGCACCTATATATATATCTATACACTAGTTTTAGAACTGCCTAGGCCTTTATATTTCTATACTTTTAGATACCTAATTTTATAGTTCTATATATATACTTTTTCCTTTATATACTCTTATAACTACCTATACACTATTAACTATTTCTCTCCTTTTTTACTTAAAATACTATAAACTAGTTACTTAGTATATAATCTTATATAGTATTTTACACTTATTTAAGAAAAGTTAGCTACTAGCTAGACTTACGCTTTAATTATTATATATCTTATAGAAAATTACTAGCTTTAAGTTTCTTTTATAATATTTAAATAATTCCTACTTTTAATTAACTATTACTATAAAGTCTATATATAATTTTTAGTCTTTTTACTTTAACGTATTTTTAAGCTCTTTTTTAACTACTAACTTTCTAACCTAAATATTCTTACTGCCTTATGTATAGAGGGGTTTAGTATCTTATAACGTAGCCTTAAAGATATCTAAAAATACTATTTACTATAGCACTATTAAATACCTAAACAGAAGTAAGCTATATATATAAATATATATATACCTTAAGGGGGGGTATTAGATATTAAGGTTAACTACCTTAAAAAAAAAAATAATAATAATAATAAAGTAGAATTAAAATATAAGTAAAATATATTTTATAGTATTAATAATACTATATACACTATATACACTTTATAACTATATAACTACTTTAAATTCTACTATATATTATAAAAGATAAGAATATTACTATATAAAGAATAGTACTTCTAAGAAGAGTACTATTCTCCTAAGGAGTTACTTTAGTAGTAAAACACACTAAGTAAACTATATAAGCAAAGTGTGTTAGATTAATAACCTAACTAAATAATAACCTAATAAATAAACCTAATTAATAACCTAGAATCTAGAAGAAGTCTCTAGAAATCTAAGATAACCTTAGGAAAATAAGTATAAATAATCCCCTTTTCTCCCTCTATCCAGACAGTTAGTCTTAGTTAAAAATAAGTAAGAAATACAATATATTATATTATAACTATATTCCTTATCTCCTATTTTCTATCTTATCTTATCTCTTATCTCTTATCTTTATATTACCCCTTATTACCTCTAAAACCTTTTATTAGCAGATAGTATAGTAAATAAAAGAGACCTTTAAAAAACGACTTTAACGAGATTTAAACCTATAACCCCTAGATCTTTAAAGATTATATATTTCCTTTATAAAGCCTATTATTAAGTTTTTCCTAGAAATATATAGGAACGTCTAAAAGAGCTCTAATATTAATAGAAAGGTTAGACTACGCTAGGGCCTAACTTTATTTAGTTAATTAATACTTATAATAAGCTTCTTCTGTTTAGGTTTAAGATATATACTACTATTAATATATACTCCTAATATATTATATAGTTTTATATAGGATTCTCTATATATATAGCCTAATCTATACTTACCTAGTACTTATCTATTATCCTTAAGCAGAAGTATATACCCTCTACTATTTATTTAGACTATAGTATAGAAGTTACCTTTACTATAAGAAGGTATTAATATCTTTTATAAGAGTATATAAAACGTATACTATCTTAACTAGATATTAATATTCTTATAACCTTTTATAATTATTAGGTATTTAGTAAGAGTATTTATAACGTTAAGATTAAGAGTTAGTAGAATTAATTATATTAGGCCTAATCTATATAATAAAAGGTAAATACTACCCCCTTTATATACTAATATCTAAATACTAACACTTTATATAGGTATTCTTTTATTAACTATAGTCCTTATACCTTTTTTCCTTAAATTCTTTTTTTAATTAAATTATCTTACTTTTTATTTATATACTACTTCTTTATAAAGACTTTTCTAACTTTATATACCTCTAGAATAACTATTATATTTAAATATAAAAAAATTAGCCTTATAGTGTCTATAGTTAGCCCTAGTTACTTTTTTACTAGCCTAATCTAACTTCTATAATTAATTTTATATAATTAGTTAATCTTTTAAAAGTATAAGAAATTCTTATAGTTCTCTAATAAGATAGTATAGATCTTAATTTACACTTACTTATATAGATAATATAGGTCTATAAAGATATTCTTAGTTCTAAAGAGACTTTTCTACTTATAATAGAATTTTATAGTTTAAAATATCCTTATATTAAGGTATATAACTTCCTATAGCAGCACTTAGAGATTTATATTATCTCTAAAGCGTCTCTAGAAGTTTCTTTATTAGAGAAATAAAGTAGTAAGGTTAAGTAAATAAAAGTATAACTTATTACACTTAGGATTAATTTATAGTAAATCTTTATAGAAAGGCCTAAAAGAGTATAAATAAAATAAAAGTAAATAATATTATTCTAAATTACTTAAAGAAGTATCCTTTAGGCTAACCTATATACTATCTTATATATCCTCTGCTTAATCCTTATTTTTAATAGTATCTTATATACTTACTTTCTAATCCTTACTCCCTTCTGCTTTTACCTTTAAGTAGGTACGCTTCTGTAATTTTACCTATAAGCTTACCTCTAGAGCCTTAAGTGTTAGCTTTTACTTTATTCTAGTTTAAATACTACTTAGAGGCATAAATTATAGCTAGCTAGTATAGGGCTATATAAGTATAGATAGAACCTCTTAGTGTAGTAAAGTAGTAGGCTGTTTTAGTTAGTAGTACTTAAATTATTACTTTTTTAAAACTTAAGGTATAAAGATAAGTAGCTTAATCTATATCTTTAATATAAAAGTAATTATAAAGCTATTTTTTTTACTAAAAAGTAAAGTCTTATAAAGAAACGTCTAGAGATTAAGGGCTTTATATATAGCACTATAGAACTCTAAAATATCTAATAGGTTCTTTATATTAATTAGAATTACCTTCTACTTACGTCTAAGAAAGGCCTTATCTAAAGTAAACTTTATAATAAGGCACTTTATTATATTAGTATATAAAGTAAACTTTATAGTTAATAGGAACTATAACTTCTTATTAAACTTCTTAAGGTATTAGATATAGGTATAAGTATAAAAACTAAGGCTATTAATATCTACTTTATAATATAAGGTAACCTAAAGACTAATATTAATATAGATAGTTAGGTCTTAAATTAGCTAGTTCTTTATCTATTATATACTTACTTTACGCTCTTATAAGCCTTTAATAATTACTATAAGGAAGCTTATAAAAGGTTTTATATCTAAGATATATAGTGTAGACTTAGCTAGGTCTATATTATTTTTAAGTAGTTATAATTAGATAATTATAGAGGGTTTTAGAAGTTTAAAGGTATTTTTATTAATTAAGGTAAGGTTAATTATAAATAGTTCTTAAATAATAGTTAAATTAAGAGAATAAAATAAGTAAAAGTGCTATTTATTAAGTAGCTTTACTATAAAATAGTTAAGGTTATCCTTCTTAAGACACCTTACTACTATTTTATAATAGTATATAATAAATAAGTACAGACCTATACGTAAGTGTGTATAAATCCTATAGGTTTTATTTTAAGTAATCCTATATATAGGGCTTATAATTACTATATAGATAGATTACTATCTATAAAGTAATATTACTACTATCTGCACACTAGTGGTAGCCCTAGTACAGACCTGCACCCTAATTAGGCAAGTTTTGACTTTTGGACCAGTGCGCCCTGCAGGCTGCCGTACCTTCCTTCCCAAGTACTCCGTACACCACCTACCTAGGTAGCTGATTCCACAGCATCGCAGCAAAAAGGAACTTGCCGGGAAGGTGTGGCTGCCCTCTCTGGCCGAATCATGACGTCGGAAGCCAGCGTGCGGCTTGGCAATGTGGAGCAGAAGCTAAGGCGAGCCCAATGACAGCAGGCGTGGGGTAGCGATGGGTTGGGTTGCTTCCTTCCTTGCCTTCCGTCGCTGCTGTTGTTGCCTTTTTGCCTCAGGAAGGATAGGGATCACCTTACCTTGGTTAGGTACGTACCTCGCAGTACGGACATTGTCCAGGAAGGAAGGGTTGCTTACTTGCTTACTACCTATGTAGGCAGGCTTGTTTTGTTTTTTCACATTGATTACGTACACAAACAAATCCCCGTGTTATTCCGTCCTTCTCGACCGATGACCACCGATGAAGAAAACCAAAAGACGAGAGACAATGGACTCGGTGGATGAGCTAGGTACTCTACCGGTAGGTACTCTTATCTTGGCATATACTCTTGGCATGTGCTCTTGGCGGGCTCAATGAAGCGAGCAGGTCGAGAGTCCCCATATTAAATGGTGCCTCGGTCGCCCGTCATTGGACATTTGCGTCCACCACCAAGTCTTTTAGCGTAAACTGCGGAGTCATCGGTTTGAATACCTACCTACAGATATGCCTCCCATGCTCTCTGTTCTTGAGCCGACCTATGCTGTACTGTTCATTCACCGTCTCGTTTTGGTGTCTCTTTTGGGCTGTGGCCTGCCTCGTTAGTGACGGGCCATACACGGTCACATATCACACACACCCCATATCAGGTTTTCTCGGCGTAACTTTGCTCTCCGGATACTTTAAACAAAAGATGGAGAGAAGGGGAACTCTCATGTTATGTACGGATACTTGGTGTCCTCTCGGCCCTTTGGTGTTATCTGTCTACTCCGTACGGATAGTGTACCGAGTATTCGTACAGTCTACCGAGTATTGCCTGTCTGCTGTCATGTCCAGATTTAATTTTGTTTAAGCTACTCCGTAGGCTTGCATCGAATCATCCATCCGTACGGTAGAATCTCTTCCCGCCAACCTGGTCTGCTCGTCCCAAGGGTCGAAACTCAATCCCTCATCCATCCATCCATCGTCCATCAACCCAACATTTCTTCTCTCTCTCGGAGCAGCAGAATTAACAACCACGGGAACAGCCTGGACCATCCAAAGGCTCATCCCGAAAGGCAACCGAACCCGCAGGTGCCAACTTTTCTTTACAAGCTTCCCCCCAGTCCGCCAACCTGACAGCCAATCTCCCACCACCACCACCACCACCACCACAACCACCACCACAACCACAACCACAACCATAACCTCCGCTATCAGCATTGACCTTTTGCGGCCCCCAAAAAGAACAGTTGCTGTCGCACCCAAGCGCGGAACACAAGCCGAAAAAAAAGCCAGGGAGAGTGGGAAAGGGGGAAAAAAAAAAGAGACACAAAAACACCCGTTTGCTTGACTTGGCGCCCTACCGACTTCCAACCCTGTGTGACGTCGATTGGACAAGGAGAAACATCGACCCGATCATTTCCCCGTTACGCTCCCTGCTTGTCATCTCGTCTTCCTCAACCTCCAAACTCTCGCCCCCCCCAAACCGCGCGACCAACACATACGACCACATCACCAACCACCTGTGCGCCGCCCCCGAGTTCAAAATCGACACCGAAACCGACACCCGCATCGAAGTAGGCAATACACACAGACACACACACACACACACACACACACACCCGACACTGCTCTCGAGACGTGTGTTATACATCGCACCGCCCATCTCACCACTGCACTCGTGCCCTTCGTCACGACGGCTCAGCTTCACGGCACCCCAAATTCACCCCCGGTTCCCTCCACTCCATCACGACGACGTCAACACGATCTCGCGAGCCCTCTCCCTCGAGAGACACCCCCGTGCCCCCCGACCCCGCCGAATCAAACTCGATACCGCTTACCCATCTCCCTCCCGCTGGCCCCCATACGCCGCCACCGCAACGGCCCGACAGCCCTTCATCTCCCCGCGAGGCCCCGGGCCACCCGGCGAGCTCTCCCGACCCCGAACCCAACGGGTCCCGGCCCCCCACCTCGTCGTCGCCCATGGCTTTCTTGACCAACAACATCTGGCCCAAAGATGGCAGGAACAGATCGCATATCCCCGCCATGCCTGTGTGGATCGCAGGCGTCAGAATTCTCCAGCTTGTAAGGACACCGCCGCCTCCTCCCTCCCTAATTCCCGACTTCTCAAAACCTCCCCTCCCCCTTTCCCCCCACCTCGTAACGTAACGTATCGTCACCAACGTGCCGAGGAAGGACAGGCTTGTTGAGATACTACGCTTTGCTGCGAGGGAACACCACGTTGACCATCTATCTCTCAATCACTAGGTTCTCGCCATTGCCACGTTGGGAATCACCGTCTATGGCCTCACCACCATGCAAAAGGCGACGGGATATCGCAGGATAACCGTATGTCCCATCACCCCTTGCCCGCCGACCCGCGGGGCCTTTTGTTTGCTTCCAGTCCGTCTTCTGTTGCTGACCACTCCTTCGTTGCTTGATACAGTCGTTTAGTGGTACAGAGGGTTTCCGTATGTCACACCACCAGTTCCGCCCCCCCCCTCCTTCCATGTCTCCATTACTGACGCTGCCCGTAAGCCTTTTCGTGGTTTGCGTTCGCCTGGACCTTCTCTTACCTGACATGGCTGGGCGTCGCCGTCGTCTTCATCCCCGTCATGTACAACTGTTGGGTGCATCTGTAGGTCGCATCCCTTGCCTACCTACACTGGCCGTTTCCCCGCTAACCAACCTTGCTTGCGTAGCGGCCTCGAGTTGCTCACCGTCGTGTTTTGGTTGATTACCATGGCCCTCCTGGCCAGCCATGCCGACGATCTCGACTCCCTCGACGCATTCGTTGTGACGCTGGGCCCAAAGTACGAGGTCTACTACAAAATGAACGTGGAGCCCTTTGCCGACGGCTTTGTGGCCGCCACCTTTGCCGGCACTGCCACGTCCGTCGTCAATCTCGTGCTCTTCGTCATCACCATCAGCCTATTCGGTGCGTAACCTTGCGGGGGGTGCCTCTCTCTCGCTTGCTCGGCTTGGCGAGCACGCGTGTCTCGAAAGCCTTTCCTCTTCACCTTGACTAACCAGCACAGGCCGCGCCCTTCACGCCATGCGCATGGCAAACCTCGAAAAGGCACTCAGCACGACCGACTCGCAAAAGACGATACCGGCCGAGGGAGACAAGATGGTCGCCTCGCCGCACATGACCTCGGCCGTTCCCACCTATATCCATTGGAACAGCCAATATCCTCCGCCCCATCACGGCCAGACCTTTCACTTCTATGGCCAGCCGTACCCGCAGTCGCCACACTCGCAGACCAACACCTCGCCGCCGACGTCCGTTCCTCCCCACGGGTTCCAGCCGGCCTACTTCCCCAGTAGCCAATGGCCGCCCCAGCCGCCCCCTCAACAACAGCCCCCTCCCGAAGGCGGTGTGTGGCCGGCTCAGAATTACGCCATGTACCAACAACAGGTCCCCATTGCGCCGCAGCACACCGGCCAGTCTGGCAGCGACATGGGCTCGCCACAGTTCCCCATGGTGAACCCCGTGGCACCTACAAAGTCGGACCTCCCCGGTGTCTATTCGACACCCCCTCCAGGGGCCGCATATTCAGGACGCCCTCCACCACAAGCGACTGCGCACGGCACAGAACAGTCACCGGCTGAGCTCAACGATGGACGCGGCGACGAGAACATGCCAGCAGAGCTGCCAAACAACCCCCCTCGGTCACCCCGGTGACAGCATTTACACCATATGAATACGAAAAGACGGCCGGCGAGTTCCGCCTCAGGATGACATGTAGTGGCATACGGTAATGATGAATTTCAGGGACGATTCTACGGCGTTTGGCTTGAGGGAACATGCATAGAAAACGGCGTTTCTTCTTCTTTTCTTCTTATTTTCCGGGGGTTCGGCGCAGCCCCGCTCACGTCGCTCGGATAGCACGGCTGGGATTGGATCAACATTTATCCTCTTTTTTTCCTTTTCTTTTTCCTTTTCCCCCCCCTGCTCCATCAGGGGACACACCGTACCTATTCATGATGAACAGGATGGGGAGGACCGTGGCACGAAGACGAACCAGAGACGGCTCCGTTCGTGCGCATGGTTTCTGCCTTGGTTGTACTTCTAGTTAGATGGCCGTCTCCTTTGAGGGACGCGTGATTCATGTTGCTTAATATCATGATACCCCGACGTACAAGCCGATCGGGAAAAGTCCACCTTTCAAGCCTTCTTCTCTCGTGTCATATCCGCTCGCTCGCTTCTCCTGCTACCGTGCTTGTAAATGAGCGTTGCCCAGGAGCCCCTCGTCGTCCTCCATCACAGCACTCCCTCGATTGGGCTGAGATTAAATTACGACAACTAGAGAGAAAAAAAAGGAGATATAATATAAAACTTTTAGCCGAGCCAAGGCTTGGTGGTATCTTGTGTGAAACAAGGGCGGCTCGGTCAGTACACGTAGCGAAAGTAGGGGTTCTCCTTGTCCGTGAGGTCCTGGAAGGCCAGCTTGGCGCGCTCCTCCTCGTCGACGGGCAGCGCGTCGCGGCGGCGGTTCTCGGCTCGGAGGAGGCGGTACAGGGCGGCGGCGGCGAGGACGCAGATGACGTAGCAGACGATGAGGCCGGTCCACAGCTCCGGGTAGTGGCGGGCTCTGCTCTGGGAGCGGACGAGCTGGGGGCCGACGATGTTGCCGACGCAGTAGGCGACGAAGACGGTGGCGGCGACGAAGCTCTTCTTGGTGTGGCCGGCGACGTTGGACATGCCGAGGGAGATGACGAGGCTGACGACGCCGCCGAAGAAGCCGGTGAGGGAGTAGCCGACGACGGGGGCGGCGGCGCGGCGCGACCAGTCGGCGCGCCAGACGAGGGCGCAGCCGGCGATGACGGGCAGGCAGCAGGCGACGAGCATGACGACGCGGGCGTTGGGGAGGCGCGAGCCGAGGTAGCCCGTCAGCAGGATCACGGCGAAGCAGACGGCGCCGAGGGGGAACTGCAGCAGGATGGCCTGGAGCGGGGACCAGCCAAAGGTGGAGACGATGAGGGGGCCGAAGCCCGAGACGGCGCCGTTCATGGTGTAGGCCGAGGCCATCATCAGGGCGACGAGCCAGACCTTTGCGTCGGCGACGGCCTCGCGGAGCTGGTGCGGCTTGAACTTTGCGCAGCGGACGCCGGTCTGGCCGCGGCGCAGGCGCTCGACGGCGGCGAAGCGCTCCTCGGGCGTGAGGAACCAGGCCGAGACGGGGGAGGCCGGGAGGAAGAAGCAGGCGACGCCGAAGAGGAAGGTGAGGCAGCCGGCCAAGATGTAGATGGACTGCCAAGGGCGGAGACGGCCGCCGTTGCCGCGCGCCGAGGAGGAGGGCACCTGGGCGAAGGCGTAGTTGAGGCCGCCGCCGATGATGGTGAAGAGGCCGGTGGCGGAGAACCACCAGCTCTGGCGGAGGGACTGCTCGGCCTGGGTGTAGTACCCGGCGACGACGCACATGAAGCCGGTGGGGACGGCGCTCTCGACGAAGCCGAGGGCGAAGCGCTGGGCGTAGAGGCCGCGGTGGTCGGACACGGCAGCCGTGGACGCGCAGGCGGCGGCCCAGGCGAGGACGACGGCGCCGAGGGTGCGGCCGGGCGGGAAGCGCTGCAGGGCGTAGGTCATTGGGTACAGGCCGGCGAGCATGCCGAAGTAGAAGAGCGAGGTGGCCCAGGAGAGGCGCGAGGTGTCGACGCCGCCGCCGGGGACGGGCACGGAGAGGCGCAGGTCGGCGGTCATGCCGAAGAGGACGGCGGAGCCGAGGATGGCCTTGTCGTAGTAGACGAGGCCGTAGCCGAAGACCATGGCGGGGACGAGGAACCGGTCGATCTGGCGGACGGCGCGGGCGGCCACGGCCGGGTCGTAGGGCTGCGCGTGCGCGCCGACCATGGCGAGGGCGTCGTCGTCGTCGTCGCCGTTCTTGCCGGGGCCGGACGTGGATGTGGCTGTGGCCTCGACGTCGGGGTCGGGTCCGGATGTGGGAGGCGGGCCCGGCGCCGGGTCCCCGGGGGTGGCGACGAGGTCCTTTTCGGGGGCCATTTGCGCCGTGTGTGTGTCAGAGGGGGGGGGGGGGAGAGTGTGTGTGTGTGCGAGTGTGTACGTATACGTGGAGGGGCGGGATGCGTACTTTTCTTTCGGCTCCCGGTTTCTTATTTTCTTTGGTCTCCTCTTTTTTCCTGTCCTGGTATTGGATGTGTGTGTTTGTGTGTTTGTGGGTGTGTGTGTGGGTGTGTGTCTGAGGGCTTTTCCCTTTCTTCTTCTGGGCTTGACATTACACAAAGGCGACAAACTCAAAAGACAGGGGGGGGGGGATGAGTGAGTTGAACTTTTTCTTCCTTACTCTCTCTCTCTCTCTCTTTCTCGTCCGTCGTCGCTGTGACAGTCTTATTGGTGGTGGGCCGGGTTGCGTCTCCGTTTTGTTGAGGGAAAACTCAAAACCCAAAATTCCCGCTCCTGGATGAGAGAGAGAGAGAGGAGATGGGCGTGCTGGGTGGTAGGGGGGCAACAGAGTTTGAAGGGGGGGCGGGATTTCCATGAGCGAATGAATCATCTCTCGGCCATATGCTCGTCAATGAGACGGGGGGAGAGACTCTGTCACCTGTCTATTCCCAGTTGCGCCGCGTCAATTGCCCAGGTACGTAAAGTAAAGTGACTGGTTGTCCGGCGGGTTTAAGCTCTTTCAACTCAGTCCACCTCCACGTTGCAACGCTACTCGCGGGGCTTTGCCGTCGTGATGATGCTTGGAGGGCGTCCCGGGAGGAAGGGTAAGGTCGGCGAGCCGAAAAGCATGCCGTCGGCCGTCCATCCCTGGGAGGGTTCCGCGGCCAAGAATGGATTACATCACAAAGCGGTATGGCAAACTTGCAGCTCGACGGCACCGAGGCAGTTGAGGGCATCGACTGGGGGTGGAGATGAGGGGGCTGAATGAGTCGTCCGAGTTGCGGGGGGGGGGCCGATTCGGTCGCCGGAACAACTCGGGATGTACGGAGAAAAGGTGGAATCATACATGAGGTGAGGTGAGCGGCGGCGAGCCAAGCATGTTAGCTGACGGACCGACGCTGACTGTTTGACCATAATAGTACAAGAGGTCGTCTTGTTTTCTTTTTTTGTGGCTGAGCTTGGCTTCAGCAGGCGAGTGTGATGCCGTCTGCCAACAAAGTTAGTGGGCGAGAGAGAAGCAAGGCAAGTTTGTCTGAATCGTGTGTGAGAGCCATTGGACGGGAGGGGAGGGGGCGAGGATTCGGCAACCCATCCGACGCGGCAGATAAGACGATGCTGAGTGAGACGCTGTTCATGTTCAGCCGATTGCGCATTCGGATGGAAGCACGGGAGACGGTGTAGGTATCAAAATCATGTGATGGATTCCCTTCCTCTATTACAAGAGCGTTTTGTATAAGAGATGACGGATCACAGGCAAACAAAGAAGCACACGGGTGTGGAGGGCCAACAGATGGTAAAAAAGAAGACTGGTTCCAGGGGCACCAATTTGCCCGTCATCTGTAGGAATGTAGGAAATACCCCGACATATACTGAGAGTTTTGAGCCGGCCACCGTTAAGCACGACAGAATACGGATACGCCTCCATTCAATACTCTCGGAAGATGATGTAAGTGCTGCATGCACTTCGCCATGAGGGATGAACAGCAGCATCGGAGGCGGCGTTGCCAAGGACACACACAAACACACAAGCCCCTTTCGCCACTGGAATTCTTATAGAAAACGCAATGGATACTATTTAGAGACTCTTCGATAGGATGATGCCTGGACCACATGCGTCAAGTAATCGTATGATATGAATGAAGGTCACACACAGTTAGTCCCTCAATTCATAGCCCATACACAATCTTCCGCAAGACAGAACAGGAGCCTGACATAATCGCCCATCTACGTTTGCCCCGAACGGCAGTCCAAAGCTCTTTCAAAACATGGACCGACCTCGCCCGCGGACCGCGTCCTGCCTCGACACAACCTCGCGACATCAGCGAGACACCACACCATCTTCCCATGCCCCCCCTCCATCAGAACCTTGTTTGGAGAAACACTGGGTCGTGGGCCCAGGCTCCGGGGTTCGTGGAGCATGGGCCAGTCTTGGCTCTCTACACTACGTAGTAGGGAGGGCCCCGTCCTACGCCGCTCGCTATCCCGCCGTCTTGAGTGGTGGACAGGACAACCGACTGCTGGTGAGGCTATCACGAGGGTTATACGGCGAGACCTGTTTTGATCAGGACATGTAGAGTCTGGTAGAGAGACGATGAATGACTCTGGCATCTGCGTCGGATGTGAACCCGGTCATGAGCAAAGCAAAGAAAATCATGTGCGTATTATTAGTCGCAAAAAAGGCCCACCGTCTCGGTATCTTCCTTTCCTCCCCCCGGGTATCCCAGGCCCTTTTCTCGTGCCTCGTCTTGCCCGTCAGAACCTCAGTTATCGTCCGCATCAAGTACACGATCCTGACTTCTGCCGATATTAACACCAGCCTCTCTCTCCTCCGGTTCTTCTTCCCCCTCGCAAAAGAAAAAAAAAAGGGGGGGGCTGTGATTAAACACTAGGGCTCACTGGAGCTTGGCCGACTCTCTTCCGGCCCTGGTCTCTTTCCACCACTTCTGCTCTCGCTTGATTGCGTATTCGATCCAAAACCTCGCGGCCACGCCCCAGATTATGATCCACCCAAACAGCACACCCAGCGTCGAGCCAAAGGCGCGCTCGAACTCGAGGTTCCAGATCATGGCGGCCACGTAGCCGATGTAGCAGGTGCACCCGCCGATCCAGAACAGCGTCAGCTCGAGGATCATCTTGCGGAACATCATCGACTTCTCGTACCGCGCCACGTACTTGCGCCGGAACTCGCGGTTCTGCGCGCCGTCGACGGCGAAGAAGTCCTCGGCCGCGTAGTAGACGATGGGCTTGAGCCGCGAGCCCTTGGGGTCCGAGTTGATGCGGAACGGGATGCGGATCGGGATCAGCGTCATGAAGGCGATGACGTCCAGCACCATGAACATGAAGGCCGGCGAGTACAGGTACAGCCACGTCACCACGTCGGGCTCGTACACGGTCGTCGAGCACACGAACGGCACCAGCGCGGCGATGAGGCCGAGCGTGTACACCCACGTCGTGGCGTCCAGCTCCCACCAGTGCTTGGACAGCAGCGGCGCGCACTCGTCGAAGCGCGCGATGAGCCGGTACACGCGCACCACGAGGATGTACACCTCGCCGAAGCCGAAGGCGATGATGGCGAAGCCGAGGATCCTGCTCTCGATCGTCTGCACGGGCGGCAGCCCGCACTCGACGCCGGCGTCGTACGCGCCCTGGCAGGCCTCGCGGCGCTCGTTGCGCCGCGCCCGCAGCCAGCTGTAGTAGATGCACACGGGCAGCGCGAGGTCGAAGAAGAGGATGACGAAGGGGCCGATGGAGATGGAGATGTGCTCGGTCCAGTCCACGTACTTGGTCAGCGGCTCCAGCTCGTCGCCGTCGTCGTCGTCGTCGTCCTCGCCGATGCCCGCGAGGACCCCGGGCGGCGCCGACGGGTCCGCCGACGTCGTCTTGGGCGCCCCGTCCCGCCCGAGCATCAGCGCCGTGCTCTCGCTGACCGCCGTGATGGTCGAGTCGCGGAACGTCTCGCGGTTGTCGTCGCCCGGCGCCCGCTCCCTGGAGACAGCCGCCACCGAGGCCGCGCCGGCGCGTCGCCACCGGGCTCCCGCGCGACTCGCCGGTCGTGACCGCGGCCTCCTGTTCTTGCGACGCTCTCCTGCTGCTGCCGCCGCCGCCTGTTTGCGACGGCGCCCTGCTTCCCGGCTGCGATCCCGCCGCTGCCGCCGCTGTGACGGCGGGCCGGCTCCCTTCCTCGCCCTCTACCGACGGTCTCCTGCTGGGCTCCTTCTGCGAGGCGGGTCTGCTGCCGGCATCCTCGCTCGGCGCCCTGTCTTCCGAGGGGTGACTCTTGGCCGAGTTGGAGATGCTCTGTTCTTGCGGTTCTTGCGGGGCGTCCTCGAAGCTCGCCCTCGACGATGTGATCTGCTCGCCGTCGAGGTCGTGGTCGTTGGAGTTGTCGGCGGCCGACGGAGCGGCTGGCTCGTTGCTTCCCGACTGCATCGGTGCGATGCTTGCGATTCTAGATTCCGACGATTACGGATGATGAGGGGGGGATGAGCATGAGAAAAGAAGCAGCAGCAGCAGAAGGAGAAGGAGAAGAAGAAGAAGAAGAAGAAGAAGAAGAAGAAGAAGAAGTAGAATAACAATAATAAGAAAAATAATAAAAAGAACAAGTAAAAAGGAGCTGAGAGAACGACGGCTCCTCTCTGCACGCGCGCCAGACAAACAGCAACGGACGAAAGATGTTCTCGTAAGGGGGGGGGTGCGCTTCTGGAATGGGTGTGATGACAGAACCAGAGCTCACTTTTTTGCATCCCCTTTCCACCACACAGAAAAGGAGCGGCCGACTACTTCATATGGAAAGGCGTCTCTCACTGGACAGGTGAGTGACGAGAGTGAGAGAGTGAGAGAGTGAGTGAGAGAGAGAGATAGAGAGAGAGGTGGGCGCGGATCCCCCAAGCGCACGTCCACCCACCGTCGCAACACGAATCATGAGGGGCAGCATGAATTGCATCGTGACTTCAGACGGATGCCTGACCGGCCGGTCCCTGGTTTCGAAAACGTGCCCAGATGGTATCTGAGCCATGATCCCCCTAGCATGTCCCTCCTGGGAGGCCCCGAGCAGCAGGAGAACCAGCAGTGGACCAGGGAGAGAGAAACCTTGGGATACTTCTGGACGGCGTCACGCAGCGCGTGATTAGCACAGGTCGAAGAGCGGTCATCTCTCTCTCTCTCTCTCTCTTCCCTATCCAGCAAGCTTTACTCGGCATGAACCTAGAGGTTCACCTCAACCGCTGTCACCAATGCTCCAGATCATCCCTCCTCCCCACTTTGCCCACATTTGCCTCTTTCTCTCCCTCTTTGGCGCGATATGGGAACGGTCAGAGGGTAAGAGGATGAGAGCAGGAAGAGAGAATGCGTCTCGTTCCTGTACCCGCCCCCTTCTCATCAGACACCTGGGCCAAGACCTCTCAGTTCCGAGAGACAGAAACGTTGTTCTTCCGGCAGTTAACAATAGCTCCCCCCTCTTACCCCCTGGGGGGGGGGGAGGGTTACATACTGTGTACGAACTTTCGGGGATTTTTACCACTCCACGATCGGCGGCGGACTCCGTCGCGGCACAGCGATTAGCTCCCGGCACCAGGGGCCAACCCTGGCTTCGCCCCCCGTCTCCCTATCTCCCTCTCTCTTTACTCTTGCTGCCGTGGTCCGGACCCCGGGCGAGGGCAATGCCGCATATGCCCAGTGAGCCGTCTAGATACAGATAAGCCTTCAGAGGGAACGCGTTGCTGGATTCCGAGCAAGTCAAAGCCGACCAGCCCACGCGAGCTTTCACGTTCTTGACTCGGGCCCAGAACCGTTGATGCTCGGTCGCGTTCGGTTCTAGCGTCAAACGCTAGTGCGGACCCGATTCCGGATATCAGAGCACTCGGGAAGAGCATAGCAGAGCATGGCAGAGCATGGCAGAGCATGGCAGAGCATGGCAGGGCACGGCGGAGCACGGCAGAGCGTGGCATATGGCATGGCAGGGCATGGCAAGGGCACGGCAGTACCGACAGCTGAGCGCGCATGCACGCCGTGTTCAACCGATCAGGGCATATAGGGCCGAAAGGGGGGAGGGACCAATCCATCAAAGGGAGGGGGGAAAGCTCTGGTCAATGGAGCACAAGTTGCATACGGGCCAGAGCTGGGGGGGGGGGAAGCCACTTACCTACTTGTCAAGCAGCCAAAGAGCTCTCTGGGATGAGGCTTCTTCCAAGTCATGCTGCTGCTGGCTGGCTGGCTGCGACCATGCGGGCGAGGCGTGCGGGACATCAAAGCGCATAGCTTTCCTTCGCCCTTCCCGCACATATGGATTCGCCCTTCTCCGTATCCCAATTGCGCATTTCCCCTCCCCGTTTTGCGAGACTCTCCCATGTTTCTGTTCTCTCTTCAATGCAGGTATGCCTTGACTCCCGCCAAGGTTCTGCCCTGTGCCTCGTCCAACGCCGGGCCCCTCTTGTTGCCGTGGTTGCGGTCTGACGATCCAGACTATATCTTCTTCCCCTATAATGGCGCTAGTCTACGAACGCGTTGTATACGCACGCAGTATGACACTGTGTATGAGGTAGTACATCATACTATTGTATATGAGCTGCCGCTATTGCTGCTCGTCATGGCATCCCTGAACCCGGTCATCTAGTTGAGACCCTTCCCTCCCGCCGGGTTGTTGCCCACAACTCAGTGTCCCCTTTTCTCATGTTCCAGCCGAGGTTGAGAGTCGAGACTAACGCGGCGGAGGTTGATTACTATAGAACATACGTTTCGGCCCTATCTTTTGGGCGTGTCAAACAATGGCCGAGTCATACACTTGTAGAAACCGTAATTGCTGAATGACGGAATTGCTATATTGCTCATCGACTATGAGCCATCCTCCCCCCCCCTCCCCCTCGATTCCATCTTTGTTTGGCCTACGCAACACCACGTAGAATAAATGACAGCCAGCCTCTATCTCGACACAGCCCCCCCTTCTTCCCCGTTTTCCCGCTCAACCCGAACCGGGGACAGGTATCTCTATGACACAAGAGAGAGCAGCATGACTCTCCCTCCTACAAGTATCACCCAGATGCAACCCCCCCCCCCCCCCCTTTCCCCAAGTCTATGGGAAAACCGGGCATCATCGCCCAAGGCCAACCTGGTGGCGGCCTGACCCAGGACACGTCGGTCAAACCGTCGATGGGTTTCCTCGCGGACCCCGGCAGCTCCACCCAAGGGCCGCCCTCGGACTGTCTTGCTGCTCAGGCTTTCCAGGGATTCTGCCCAAGTGCCTCACGAGACCAGCGCCGCCGACTCGTGTTTGACAGCTCCAGCGAACGCTTGTAATGGACAAAGCCTCCCCGACTAAAGCGGCCCATCTCCCTTCCTCGCTCGGCGGGGACACTACTGCACATCCCGCTGTCGTTGTCCCGGCCGCCCGCGCCTAATCGTTTCTGTCAGGCGTTCACTAGTGTAGACCGGACCCCTTCGAGTCAGCACCCTGAAGGCCATCGATGCCGCCTTGCAAAAGATCAGTGTCCCCACGTCGTCACGTACAGCCGCGAATGCAAGCGGCCTGCCGGCTTGCGACGACGTTTGTCGCATTTCACAGCATCTCAACGGCTTCAGGCGGCCCCGCCGCGCTCGGTCGGCCGATGGCGCAGCCAATACTACGCTTGACCTCCCGGATCTCCATCTGAATGGCCCTCCTCTCGCTCGCAGGTCCCATCTAGAGGGATTTCCAAGCTTGTTCCACGGCCGTTCCACGGCATCATCGGAGCGTGAGTTCATCGAAAGAGAGGGCAGGGAGAGTGAGGAAGAGAGTAAGAGAGAGAGAGAGAGCATTGACCGAACCCTTCCTCCATTCCTCGCGAAGTTTCTAGACGCACGATAGAAGGAATGCCAAACCGCGATGGGCTGTGTCACGCTCGTGGACGCGGGACCATGCGAGTCTTTTTTTATTCTTCTTCTTATTTTTATTCGTTTCTTCTCATTGGAAACAAGAAAAAACCTGCATGACCCCCCCTCCCCCTGTCAGAGCACCGTCGCGCTGGGTCCCGTCACTGCATCGTCAAGGCTGAATGAGGTCGCAGCCCCCGCGGCCTTGTCTGATGCAGGTTGGGCGTTTGGGAACGGACGCTTCAGATCGGCAACCTCGCCGGACCTGCGCTAGCATTCGGACATTTGGAAGATGAGGCGGTCTAGTGCCGCCGTATGGAGCGAATGGAGCTCATTCCAGTTACGCCGCATGTTCGCTTTCTTGCATGAAGAAGGGGGTGCATGCGGCCTTCCGCACGCACGCCACGTGCTGGCCTCGGCCCCATCGCGTGGGAACGGCCCGAGGGGTGCTTGTCTCGACATGTTGTCATCTCGATGTTATGCGTCGTCTGTGGGCAGATGGACGAGGAGGGCACTGCGGCTGCGGGTCGTGTCACGACAGAGAGGCATGTGAGCTTTTGTTTACACGTCAGCGCCCGTCTCGAGTCGTGTTCACTTCCTTTGGACCTTTTTCCAACTATGGACGTATGTACGAGACTCTCAAACTAGAAAGGGCTCGTAGTCACGTGTCACATGTTCAAAAAATGGCAATATGGCTTGGTTACGGGCTCATCTATCGATGGAGCTGTCTCACAGCCATCTTCGTCCATCGGGCTGGCTGTCAAGGGCTATACACGTGCGTGTCCTGACTAGTTCCTCGGGCCATTGGCATAAGCATGGTCGGTGCCTTCAGAGGCCTCATGTGTGACTTCTCATGCTGCTACTATCACAGCATCGTTTGCCGATATGTGCGTTGTCGCGTTGCATCCTGGCGACGCGTCATACACCCTGTCATCGTCATTGTTCGGAGTGGTGTCCAAATGGATGGAACACGACCGCCGGCGTGATCGTGCCGTTGACCAGGGCCGCCAGCGTCTCGGCAAGCTTGATCCAGTTCTGCGAGCGGTACGGGCGGTACAGGGAGCCGAACACCGCCCGGACAAGATCCTTTCGCGAAAAGACCTCGGGAAACAGTATACCCTCCTCCGATACCACGACGGGGTTGGTCTCGAGGTCGTTGAGGACGTCGTGGATCGCCTGCTGCATAAAGCCGGGGCCCCTTTCGTCGTACAGAGCGCACTTCTCCGGCCCGGCGTCGTGGCAGAGGTTGAAGAACCCGCGCCACGCCTTGTCTGTGTCGACGAGGAAGCCGTGGAACTCCCCTGACGCGTTGTCGACCCAGTCGCCGCATCCATCGACAATCATGCGCCCGACGCGGTCGGGGTAGAGACTTGCAAAGGTCCCGCCGAGGAAGGCCCCCGTAGCTGAAACCCTAGTAGCAGAGATTTAGACGAGATCAAGCTTGTTGGAGTGGCTGCCTCTCTTACCCAATACTGCAGCAGCTCATTTCCCGGTTCATAACGTATCCTCTGCGGGATGACAGCGGTGCCGTGTGGACCTTGTTCACGCGCCAGCGCCTCGTTTGCCCTCTTCTCCCTCTCCCTGCCACTCCGTTCGACCATGGCCAGCAAGTCGCGCGCAACGAACGGCGTCGTGACGGTGCTCAGGGCCAACGCCTTGGAGGTTGAGTTTCCAGGGTCGCACACCTTTCTGAGCGAGAGGGTCCTCGCCCACAGCTGGTCGAACAGGCCGTCCGAGACGTCGATGCCGTCGTACACGGATCCGAGCTGATGCCACAATTGACGGGCCATCGGGTCCTCGAAGCACGAGATCCGCGGGGTCGACAAGCCGACACCTCGTGGGTCGAGGGAGACGAAGTCGAATACCTTGCCATCGGGCTCGTTGCCATTGATGGCCGATGAGAGATTGGCATTCCAGCCTCCCGACAAGAAGCTTATCCCCTGTACTCCTGGTCCACCTTCACCAACGTGAGCACAATGTTTTCCGCAACTACGTGTGGGTGGCGCATACCCGGATTGAGGTAGACTTCACCGCCGTAACGAGGGTCAAGGATCGAGATGTTGGCGGGCTGTCTGATTATGGCGATTGCGACCTCGTGGTCAAGCCAGTGTTCCTCGGGGGCTGTCCAGTCCATGGGAAGAAGCAGCCTCGCGCATTGGAACTTGTCGAGGCATGGTACATAGACCAGGTCTCTCGACGGGGGGAGCGCGTCCCAATCAAAGTCCAGAGCGCTGTTGTTGCTCGGAACGGCGATCGCTGCGAACTGGCTCTGGTGCGAGGGTACTACTAGCCTTGGAACTAGACCGCGCAGCAAAGCGTCTCTGCCTAGAAGAAGGATGCCACTGAGGCCTAAGAAGGCCGTGGCCCATGTCTTCTTCCTCGTCCAAGACCTCTTGCAATGATACGCGGTCGCGTTGGATAAGGCCTTTTCGTCCATGGCGGGCTTGCGTTGAAACCAAAACACCACGAGAGTGAAGAGTTGTCGAAGTCTTAAGACAACCGAGTTGACAAAAGGCCCAGCTTGCTCGACCGGTCTGACACGGAACTAATACGTGAAATTGAACCGATGAAAAGACGCGTCAAAGGATTATCATAGCATGACGCGGGTTGCTTACGTCTCACCGTTACCTGCATGGGTCCGGATTCTTGTTGGTACAGCTTGGTTTAACGAGCTTATCTCGTTGAATCAGAGTGTGGATACCAACTGGGCAAAATACCGTCCGTCTTATTCCTCTTCGTCAGACAACGAACGCGCCAGGAGCCCAGTGCTACTATCAAAGATTGTCCTCGCATCAGGCCGTGCCTAGCTGGGATGGCCATCGTCTTCGCAGCTGGAATCAATCTGGCATATAGTGCCATCAGTCAGTCCTTCGACAATGTGAAACCAGTGCCTCGCAGGCCCTGTTTAGTTGCCATGGAATGCAACAGCTGTCATTCTCCTTGCAGGAGAAAAGCTGCTGTATTGCCAATCTGGGGTCTCAACACTGTTTGGCTTCAAAGACGGCGAGTCTGATGTTGCTACTTATAGAGTTGGTGCAGACGATTTAGAGAGGTCTAATCAAATGAGGTTGAAATGCCAACGGACTGAGTGCGAAATTTCTTCACCAAAGCTTGTAAAGCTCAACTTCTGGTGATACATTTACTCGTCCCACGAAGGCCAAGACCTATTTATAGTCACTTCATCATCTTCAAATAAGCGCTGAACATACGGAACACTTGAATATAAGGCAGCGAGAGTCTGTTATAACTATCCAACAACTAGGCTTTGCGCAGATAATGTTGATATAGTCTTAGCAGGAAGTCATCACAGCATGAACTTTTGAACCAGGCATCGGCTTCTACGCCGCATCGGCTCAGGTTCCAAGTGCAAACACAAACACAAGCAGCATCAAGATGGCTCATTGATTCTAGCCAAAGTGAGGAGCAGCATGAGCGAAGAGAATTCGGGGGCATGATTGGGAAGTGACAACTGAAAGTATCATCACTGGAGGGACTTGCATCAGGCATCAGAGTACAAGAGCAAAAGATTGACCTGGTAAAAGAATTCCCATAGGTGAATATTGAGACTCGACTCGGCACATGCATTATTTTAGGTCACACATCGAGTTTTTCATATAATTGTAGGTTTTCCGAACAGACGGATAGCGCACAAGATCTTGAGCTGATATGAATAGACGGCATTGTACTAACAAGGGTAGTTTCAAGTTTCGAATATGTAAAAATGAATGTACAGAAGTTCCAAATGTTTCCGAGAAGAAGTACTGGATCGATGGCATTGGCTCGACTCTGTTACTCTGAATGCTCAGTGTTGTTTGTATTCACAGCCACCGACTTGGAAGAAATACATGGTGCTTGTGTGGCGCTCTAAGTACACTGAGAGTACCATTGGTTTTGGGCCGAGCAGGTCGAGCCAGACACGCAGCAAGTAGCTCCGGTCCATCCGGAACCGCCACACTGGCCCCATTTAGCGGCACACTGTGGAATGGATGGTTAGCAGGGACAGATACACGCCTTCTTTTGGACAGGGTTGACTTACGCTGCCGCCGCTGCCGCCGCCGCCGCCGCCGCTGGGCGGAGTGCTGGGAGGAGTGGTAGGAGGGGTGTTGGGAGGCGGGCTGCTTCCAGAGGAACCGACGGTGATGGTGGCAGAGCCACTGCTGAAGTAACCTTCGGTGGCGACGATCTGGTAGTCGTGCGTGCCCAGGTTCAGGCCGACCTGCGCCCAGGCGTTGAAGTGCGTGGCCGTGTTGACGGAACCTCCCACACGCTTGTTCTGGCGAACAGACCAGTACTGCTGAAAGGTCCGGGTGCCATCGATGGACGGAGCGTTGGTGCGAGTGCTGACATAGATGTCGTAGGTGCTACCGTCACTGACGACGGATCCCTTCTTGGTTGCTCCGCTGGACGGGTTGTAGGTTCCGAAGTTCTCGACAATGTAGTACTAGACAGTCTCGTCAGAGCCGGGAAATCTTCATCAGAGTCCCGCGGTCACTTACCTCGATCAGCGGGCTTCTGGTCCAGCCGTAGATGGCGAGGTAGCTGTTTCCGTTCGGCTGGTAGGTGCCGGAGTACGTGATGGTCCTACAACAAGGTTACTGAAATGGCAACATCAAGGGGTTTCAACACAGCAAACGTACCTCGCGCTACCAGGGTTCCAGCCTTTGCCTCCCACGAAGTTACCGCCGCTCTGCCAGACGACACTGTACTGACCACCGGGACCGTTGGTGTAGGTGACTGGAGAACCTCCGTCCGTCCACCACGAGTAGTAGAACCCGTTGTGCGTGCCGGTAGACGAAGGAGTCGACTGGCGTTTCATCAACTCGCCCGGCGCGGCGAGGGCTCCGGCGAAGGCCGTAAGGGCGACGAAGACAGACGTGAACGAAACCATGGCGCTGGAGTCACTGGGGATCGGATGAATTCGAACGAGCCAAGATCGAAAGCACAGCAGTCCACCGCCGGCCCCTTATAACGCCTTCCTGTCTTTCTTGGCATAGCCTCTCGGATTGGTCGTCAGGCAAGCGTAGCCTAATAAAGATTTCCATCTCCGGCCTCTTATATTGTGGCGGTTTGGGTGTGTGTTGAAAGCACCCAATAGGACGAAATCGATTGCTTGCGTGACTGAACAATTCTCATTCTCCGCTTGACGAAGGACTGCGTGTGTCACATTGCGGGGGGGACGGCAATCAATAAGAGAGACCTTGGGTAACATTGGAGCCTCAGCAAACATTCTCAAATCACCCGGGCACCCAAACAGTTTGCACAACCTTTTGACGATAAGGGCCTAATATCCGCCACAACGCCACGACTTTGGTGGCGAGACGAGAACGAGAAGCCAGCCCGCTTGATTTCCTCATCTGAGTCTGTCATATGAACGCTTGACCACACTCGCGAGAGACCACAAGTTCCCGATTCCGCTGGCACCGGCATCGTCGTATCCATAACTGCTCATCGCAAACTCGGGCACTTTGACTGACAGTGAGCTTGTACCTTGGACGTTCCAGCTTAGGTGCCTTTGGACCGTCTCAAAAGGGTGACGGAAGATGAAGCCCGCATACAAATACCGCCTTCTCCACACTCCGGCGTCCCAGATAATATGGGATATGCGATTTAGCCGACGGGAAAAGCTGGGCAGGATGCCTCCGAGACATTTACCGGCGGGAGCCTCCTGTGCCACGACTATTGTCCTATATATCCGGTCGGGGCCACGCGGCCCCCCAGTTCACACAACGGTGATGAGATTGGGTTCTAAGCGAGGTCGTAGAGCGGCCGACATGAGAGCGGTGGGCGGTCTGGGTCTTGGCCTTGGCCAAGGGGATACCTACTTTACGTCTCTGCATCAATCTTCCAGGGGGTGCGGCGGCTTTGATTGGCGAATGTATTACTTGCTTGAACGATTCTTCGGAACTTTTCCGTCAGCTGGATTAACTTAGAAACAAGGTTAAATGCTGGACCATATTGCCCGATTGGTGTGCAGATAAGGGGGGTACACCACGTTGTTAGAAATGGTTTCTAGGTACGCCACGAGATTTGCTTCCTGTTAGCGAAGGGTTGGTTTGATACCTATCGCCGACGGAGCGGTCTCATCCAGCTGATTGTCGGACATTCGAAGCATGGTGAGACCCGCGTAAACTCATCTCATTTGTGGTTGATCAATAATACATTAGTCGCTGTACCTAATCGGGCGAAAATTAGCCTTGTATATGAAGGCTTGCGTCAGCCTCCAAATAGCAAAGCATCCAAACAGTAATCTGCTCATTTTCCGATGAGAATATGGGGTGTTTATGGATGCCTGAGATTTCAAGTGTCTGATTTGTCGGCAACGGCGATCATACGGTCTCTGGCGCACCTTAGGCTCACCTAATAAGGACAGATTCCTGGGGTCGTAGACTGATGCCAACTTATGACTTATTATTATCCAATAGCCATTGTTACAAGGCCAAGAGAATATGTTCAATTTCACGTACCCAACATTGTTATGTGCCCCATATTCCCTCATATACTCTGTTCAAGACGCTTTCATACACCTTGGCTTATCGATAGCTTTCTGTTCGTAGTTCTGGCACCACTATGATCTTCAAGGTCCGCGCCGAACATGGGGCCATAATCTGTAGGACTCTGAGGCAATCCTGCGATAGAATTCCATCTAGAGTACCCGGATTCGGACATCGTAGTCGTTGTCTTAAACCCGGCGCTTTGCGGATCCTGCGTGACCCCCTTCATGTCGCTGTTTCCTGACTCCGTGGAACCCTTCCTCAAACTGCCGATGCGGCTAGAGAAGAACTTCCACCATATCTTGAAGATAGGCATGCACAAGACGAGATTGCCGACCAGCATTGCTGTGCTAACCTCGCGGATGCACCAGATGAGCCACACGGGGTCGAACATGTTTGAGAAAACAGCCACTTTGAGCAGGATTGCCGAGAGCATCTGTTGGGTTCAGCCTTTGCAAACAAAATTGGCAACGGTTGAGGCCGTTTGGGGATTACCTACGACGAATATGCCCATGCTAAACAAAGCGATGAGTAGCAATTTTCTGTAAAAACATGCGTGTCAGCTTCGAAGCTCGTGACTAGTACACGTATGCCGCCACACGAGATACCTACTTTCCAATCTTCATATTCATCCTGCTGATGAGTGTGACTGGAATGAGTAGCAGGACTAGATCTGTTGAGAGGTTCATAGAAAGCTGAAGTATATTGTAGTCACGCCATGTCAAGCACTGTTCTGTAGTCGTCATGTTAGTCTCTCTTTACGTGTGCTCTTTGAGTACTACAGTGTATTCCTGGTTGGCTTCATCTCCATATTTGCAGACATATACATACCGTTCTGTGGCTGAAGGACTAGATAGTCGGAGAATGGCCGACACCATCCACCGTACAGAGTGACAATAACTGCAAGGTATGATAGACCAAGAAACATCGAAAGCATCGCCAAGAATTTGTAATCGTGACCCAAGAGGCTGTTGGCCCACGGGCTTCATGTCAGCAACATCCCTTTGATTCGGCGCAGGAAGGTTAACGCTCGGGGTTGGCTAAAGGCGGTACCTACGTTAAGCGATTATACAGTAGCAAAATACAGACTTTATTGCCCCACAAAGTCGTCTGCATAGCCGTTTCGCCAAGGATATTTAGTATACCGAGTCGTCGGCCAGCGCGGGCCTCATCTTCAGGTGTGATATGGTCGAAATCAATATTCGCTGAGTCTTCAAGGTATAGGTACAAAGACACCAGCGAAATGGTATATATGACCTATGAAATATGGATTAGGACTGACGAATAGAAAATTATTATGTCTGGGGTGAGCCTGAATCGTAGTGCTAGAGGCACCAAGAGGACATATTGGGAACGAAGAAATAGTTCAACTGACAACGATGACAGCCATCAGTATATCCTCTGCTGGAATCTTTCTCAGAAAGTTTCGCTTTCGAACGATGTACTGTGATGCACTTGTGAGCCGGTTAGCGATGAAAAGCCCGACGAGGGATGGCGGTCCATTGGACGAACTATCTGATGAGCACTATGGTGATGGTTAAAGAAAACCACACCCAGCATTCCTTATCGGCATGTGCTGTAATAGACATGATGGCGACGAAGTGGTGATTGCATCATCGATGTGGCTGCGGCTCTCGGCGTGTCTAAGTAATGTTCCTCGGGATGGCTTCGATGGGATTCCTCGCCACGTCTTGACTGTAGTATTGAAAAGAAAGTCAGTCTCAAGGAAAAAACGGGAGAGGCTGAGGTTGACAAAGCGGGAAAACGCAAAGATTTTCCAAGAGAAGCTCCCGTGTCACAATGAACAGCTCGGCAGGGCTTTAAGTATCAAATGGCTCCCAGGTCTAGAAAAGCCTCTAGGCGAATGCAGTTGGTAAACAATGCTTGTCGGCGGGCAAGCCAAAATAGTGCCAAGGGACCGTCATGTTTCGTGGGGGGCTTGACACAAAGTCGACCATGAGCCAAGCGCAATCTTGGAGGAATGCAGCAACCAACGAAGGTAATGTGGCCGCGATCTATGACTGCTTGCCGGGAAGCCCTAAAACCATAACACGTTGCGAGATGAAAATTCCGTGTACCCGGTTAAGACGTGTGGCAAATCGAGCCGCATGCGGCAATGCATTCTTAGCCAGTGCGGCCGCAGCTGGGAGCTAGGTGTTGTACATCTGAGACGCCATACTTTGTGGCTCCTCGCTCGGTAGATCTGGAGTGTGAAGGGAAGAGTGGGAAACTTGGGTCAACTGGGATGGTGTGCGAGAGAGATGGTGCGAGGACGGGTGGACGGTTGATAGCTTCGATCCAGCCGGGCCATTTTGATGGGCGAGTCTCAGGAACGTGAAGGTCCTCGGTCTTTTCTCCCAGCGTGCACATCCAAGACCGTTGTCTCACAAAAAAACATTCGATTGGAACGGGTCGTTGATACGGTCGACGGGGCGAAGCGTTCCACCCAGTCGGTTCTCCTAGTACAACAACACACTTGGGGGTTGCCAATCTTACCGTTGGACGAAGGGGAATAGGATAGCGTGGAAACCATTCTGGTACCTAGTAGCAGGATGACTTTGGACCGCGTATAGCTTAGTTGAATTACGCATTATCTTTGTGGCCTGCTCGAAAGCAGCGATGAGGAGCTTTACTCCGTACATATGAAACATAGGGATAGGCGGGGGTATACATGGCGTCGACCTCATGGTCTGGCCGATAAAAATTCCTTCCATCGTACAATCACTTCCTCGCGGTCCGCCTCGGTCGACGTCCTATAGTCGACCATACCACGTCTCAACTGAATCAACATAACCTCAGCCCTGAGTTCGGTTAGTCTGTGTTTGGAAAGTTCCTTTTCGAGTCCTTTCAGCGTGTAACCGGGTAAACCAAAAAGCCCTACGCGGAGCCTCGTTAGTGACGTGTTGACAGGGGATTACGGGGAAAAACTTACCGGCAAAGATGTTATATGTGAACCCGCGAAGGGCTTGCCAAGTGCCCTTACCGAAACCCTTGATACCCTCATTCTTTGCTCCCTTGTATGGCTTCACGATGACACCGCTGAAAGCTTCCCAGCCCCCCAAGGCGAACTCTTTGCCCGCCGTTCGAAGGCCGCTCCCCAACCCGGTGATTTCGTCCCGCCTCCTCACGTCGTGGCCCGCAAAGCCGTACGACGGGAAGTTGTGAAAGCCGTTGGCCACGTTGTAGAAGACGGCAACCGGTGCCTTGAGCCCGGCCTTTGCCACCTCGATGCCGTAGCGGCCGGTCGCGCGGGTGATCTCCATCGGCCGACTTCGCTGGCGCTTCCCAATGGACATGACCGACTTCTTCCGCCTCCCTCGCTTCGTCAAGTCCTCCAGCGCGAGCTCGGCGGCGGGGTTGGCGCACCGAAGGGACTTGGTGGCCATCTTCATGGCAAGGCTCTTCAACTGCCTCGGCGTCATTGTGCTTCTCCTTTCAATCTTCTTCGCATGTCCATCCGCCGGATTCGCTTCCCCCTCGCCGCTGGGCTCCACCGATGCCTCGCGGGTTGTGTTGATTTCCCCCTCTGCGGGCTTTCCTTGGCCCAGCTGGTCCTCGAAGTCGATTTCGGTTTCGCGCACCCGCATCGATGGTTGAGGGTTGCGCAGTCGCTGAGAGTAGTCCGAGGTCGCTGTCCCGACGGCAGTGAAGAAGCCTGCGGCTGCTGCGACCAGGCCGATGATGGGGGACTCTGCACCCTCGTCGACATACCAGTGCTTTTGCCTCAGGAGCTTCATTTCATGGGGCTTCATGTACCCCTGGTCGATCAGACAGGTAACGGCAAAACCACTCAGGTGGGCGCCGGTCTTCTTGTGCCTCCAGACCGCCAGTCGTTCGGGGCAGATGTCGCACCTCATGGTGTCAATTGCGAGCCTCTCCTGGATACCTCTCGCCGTGTCGCCCGCGCCGTCCTCTTCGGCGATTCGCTGCGCCATTTGCTGGACCGCCACCTGGACCTCGGGCTTCAGCGCAAAGGTGATGCTCGACGCCAGGGTCTCGGCCGTCATCTCTTTGAACGGCACCGGCGCCGGGCCGGCGCCCGCTCGGGCGATCATCTGGCCCCAGAACGGCTGATCGCCGAAGAAAGGAACGACGACCGTGGGACGGCCGGCGGCGATGCCGGCTGCGGACGTCCCGGCGCCGCCGTGGTGGACGACGGCGGAGACGCGCTTGAAGAGCCAGTCGTGCGGGCAGTTGCCGATGAGGTAGACGTCGTCCGGGACGTTATGGCTGCCCCCGACGCCGCCCCACCCCTTGGACACGATGGCGCGGACACCTGCGATCTCGACGGCCTTGAAGATGAGCTGCGTGAGGGCTTTCGGATCGTCGACGACGATGGAGCCGAAGCCGATGTAGACCGGCGGTGGCCCGCTCTCCAAGAAGGCCGTCAGGTCCGGGGGCGGGGTGTACTTGTCAGCCAAGGGTAGGAAGGAAAAGCCGGTGATGTTGATATGAGAGTCCCAGTCTTTCGGCTTCGGGATGAGAGACTCGGACCAAAGGAACGTGTACGGCACGCGTAACCTGGGGAGGAGCTGGCATCCCCACATGGGGCTGATGTGATCCAGGCCCAGGGTCTGTGTGCGGAATTTGTTGATCACGTCACCGAGTCTGAGAACCAGAGTTCACGTATTAGTGATGTACTGGGAGGGGGGGGGGGGAGGTTTTGGGGGCAGCATGGAAACTGACCCTTGCCAAGTCAAGAGCTCCATCATGATGAAGGAGAGGTAATTGGCGACGCTCTTGTCCGCGTCGCCGTAGCTCATGGACGCCAGGGGATGGTGGAAAGCCTGGGTAGGGCACCACGGCATCGTGAAGACCATGTGCAGCGGCACGCCGAGCTTCTGGGCGCAGTGAATGTGTGCCATCGATGGCGGGTTGGCGATGATGGCGTCGGCGACGAAGAGATGGTTGGCGTCTTTGACGGTAGCGGCCGTCGTGCGCTCTCCCATGCCGTCCCCTGCCTCGATGCAGCTCCGCCACGCGCCGTTGATGATCTCGGCCATCTCTTTCCTGCGCTGCCCGATGTCTCCGGCCTTGACGCTCTCGCGGCTGGGCAGCAGGCCGGGGTTCTTGACCATGTACGCCATGAGCGCCTCCGGGTCGCCGCCGATGCTGAAGAATTCGACGCCGTTGGACTCGACAAACTCCTTGAAGACGGGGTGCGTGCATATGCGCACCCTGTGGCCGTAGGGCGGCTGCATGAGCAGCTGGGCGATGGGGATGAAGGGCTGGATGTCCCCGCGCGACCCGACGATGTGGATGGCGATGTTCAGGCGCGGGCTCGCCGCCGGCGGGTGCTGCCTCAGATTCTCAAAGACAACACTGCTGTGTCTGCGCACCCTGCCTCCATCGTCTTCTCTGCAGCTGTTGTCGATAGATGGAGGCCTGAAGGCGCCCTGGGCGTTCCGGAACCAAGCCGCCAGTGTCTGAGGATTCTCATGGAACCGGACCTTGACACGGCCATCGTTGCCGACGTTGCCGGTGGTCGTTGTATCGGATCGGTCACCGCTGCCCAGCTGAATATGCCCCAAGCCTTTAGAGGTGACGCGGCTGAGTGACATGACGGGGGATCTGACAGGCTCAGAGCCTGTCTGAGCTTGGGCTGTCGATGATGGAATACTTGAATGAACCGTTGTGCAATGAATCTATGATGACGATGAGATGAAGAGTTAGATATTTAGCAATAAAGCTGCCAACTCGTCTTGGCGGCCTCTTCAACCATCACGTGTGTCATCCAGTCGCCGAGTGTCCGTTCCTCCAACTCCCGACGGTGCCGCTTTCATCCATTCGTTGGTGAAATGCCCAAAACGTTATCCGCGGGGGGGGGGGCGCTAGGTTTTCACCTTAGCGTCCTTAGCCCTGTTGACGAAATGATAATTCCATGCTGATTTACCAAAGATGACTTGAGGGTTTACGCCGTTTGCGGTTTAGTCCCAGACAACTGACATGTGCTGTATGGGCCCCCCTGGTCTTGACTCGCAGCCCTGTCCCTTGCTTTCCACCCCCTCTACGACGTATTGTTTTTGTTTCTTGGGTCCAATCCACTGGTTTTCCCGTTGTAGACAGGAGGGCCTTCTCGGATGAATGGGAAACATCGGCAGCCCCGAACTCCGGGTTCACCGGCCAACAAACACTCCCGAGAGTCCATCTCGCCCTGCAGACAACATTCTTAAACTCCCTGTGACCTACCTCACGGGTTCCAAGATAGACCGCTGGTGCTTGCGTGAAATGTTTCTTGGAACTCCCGTGACCATCCGGTTTGTTTGTGTGCCAAGCCCGTGATGCAAAGCCGGCAGAAGCGGAAAACACCTGATCCCTCTTGGCCAAGCCGGCGAGTCCGGATTGCCCGGGTCTTGGGGCCGAGCACCGCGGCAAACCTTGTTCGCTGGCCGCAGGATCATACCTGCAGCCGGACGAAGTGCGTGTGCTCCGTATTTTCGTGCTCACGGCTGGTATCGGATGCTGGCAAAAAGCCCTACTATCATTTCTTGATCAATCGATGGCGCATATACCACTGCGCCGCGAAACGCGTCCCCGGCGGCGAGGGGGATACACTAACGTTCGTCCAGGGCCGCCGCATTATTCGTGTTCTTATCAATGATGGCCAAGCAGTCGCTTTATTAGCAGCCTTGGTGAAGTGCACAAGTTCATTGAATTCAAAGCAACTGAACCGCTTGCTAATCCTCCGTGAGTTGTGAGAAATCCCAGACACAGTCGCCCATTACATTAGTCTCGTTAGCCTCATTAGCCTCATAAGAAGAAAAGAAGAAGAAAACGCCTCATGTTGCCCTCCGACTAGGACGCCAACCGAATGGTGAAAAAGCTCCAACCCCGACGCCGGGAGAAAGGGGGAATCAAAATATCCGTCAAATCTGTCATTGTTTACTTCTTGCTGAAATCAGGTGCCAAACTGCTCTTCGTTGCGGCGAGGGCCGCGAGTTGGGAGATGCTGGAGTTGTTCGTGATGTCGAAGACAATCACCTCGGCGCCGAGCTCCTTCAGGAGCCAGGACCGGAGCTCGACAGCGGTGAGCGAGTCGATGCCGTACGCGTGCAGGGGCCTCGAGAACTCGAGGTTCGAGACCTCGATGCTGAGCATCCGCGCAATCTTGAGAAGCAGCGCGTCCAGCACGATGCCCTCCACCTCCTCCCGGGAAGCGGCGCCTCGGAGGAGTGCCTTGTGGTTGAGGGTCTTGTTCGTCTCGTCGGCCTTCCCTTCGTCGTCGTTTCCGGTGTGTTGAAGGTGGCTGAAGAGGGGATCCTCGCCCCACGAGTGCGTCTGGTAGCCCTCGACGGCCGTCTCTCGTGGCAGCCAAACGCGCGGGATGACCTGAGCCCTGGACACCTCCGCCGGCTTGTCTGCTGCAGGGCGGCAGTGGTAGTCCAAGACGGCGTACAACTCCTCCTCCGAGATGTGAGTCCACCCGGTCGAGCGGAGGTAGTCCCAAAGCTCCGGCTTCTCGGCCACGTAGCCCACGCCCTCGACGATGGGGAGGTCAATGGAAACAGCGTTGATGCCTTGCGCGACCATTTTACGTGCCAAAGCGTCCTGGAACGTACCGCCCGCGGCGTAGTTCGCCTGCTCGGGGTTACCGATGATGCTGACGAACGAAGAAAGGAATACGAAAAAGTCCGTCTTGTCGCCGAGGACGTTGCAGAGGTTCCGCGACCCGTCGACCTTGGGACGGGTGGCTGCCTTCCAGCCGTCGAACGACATGTTCTGGACAAGGTTGTCCTGGCAAAGTGTGAGCTATGAAATCATGGAGACGATGTGTGTATTACGAACCTGCAGGACCATGGATCCCTGAATGCAGCCCTTGACGGGCGGTAGGCTTGTCAAAATCCCGTTCATGGTGTTGATCAGAGCTTGCTCGTCTGTCACATCGCACGCCGGCGCGACCACGTTGTCGCACACGGACTTGAGCTCGTTGACGAGTTGGATCGCGGGCTTCTCAACAGCACCGCGTCTCGAAAGGAGGATGAGGTTCTTGGCGCCTCGAGACGCCATCCAGCGCGCGACCGACCTCCCAAGACCACCGAGCCCGCCGGCGACGACATACGATGCCTTGGGGTCGAAGAAGCTCGCTGGCTTGCGGCTAGCCATGACCGGTACCACGTCCTGGTCACGGGGCTCCAGGACCACCTTGGCGGGCCGTCCCTCGGACTGTAGTCGGCGGAACGCGTCTTGAGCCTGGGAGAACGAGTAGACGGCGGCGGGCGTCGGCCGGCTTATGCTGCTCCAGCTGGCAGACACGAGGTCGACCATGTGCTGGAACAGGGTTTCGGTAAGGGGAAGATCATGGGCCGCACAGGAGGCCAAGTCAAAGGATTCCAGGCGGATATTGCGGCCGCGAGGGAGGCGGGCGCTCGAGACGGAGATTTCTGAGCCGATGCTGACTATCCGCCCAAAGGGTGCGACGCAGCCGACCACATCGTCGATGGGCCCAGGTGCGTCGGCCGTGTTAACGACAAGGCTGACCCCGCGGCCCTTGGTAAGGCTCTGAAGCGAGGATCTGAGTGAGCTGTCGCGGCCGTTCAAGATATGTTCTTGTGGAATGCTACCAAGGGCGGCGATCGTATCGCGTTCCGCCCGGTTGTTGACAGTCGCATAGACTTTGGCGTCTTTCAGCTTGGCAATCTGGATCAGGGCCTGCCCAAGCGTTGACGCGCCATCCTGGACCAGAACTGCGTCGCCTTTCCGAAGGGATCCAAACTCGTAGAGGACCGCGTAGGCGGTGGTGTAGTCCGCCGGGAGAGCTGCGCCATGAGCCCAGCTCACGCCGTCGGACAGTTTGGCAAGGAGTCCGTCCGTGGACCGCGCATGGGTCTTGGTGGCGCCCGAGGTGGTCAGGCCAAAGACCCGATCGCCAACTCGGAACCTGGTAGAGGACCCGGCCTTGGTGACGATGCCGGAAACCTCGCACCCCAGAGGCGATTCCTCCGTCTTCCCAAGCGCCGAGGATAGATCCCTAGCCGTGAGTCCGCAGGCCATGGTCTTGAGTTGGACTTCGTGGTCGCCCAATGGCGTGTCGAACGTGTCGTCGTCCTCGAACCTGAGCGAATCGAGATGCCCGACGTCTCCCACCTGCAGGGCCAGAGGCCGGGAGGTATCGTCGCCTAGGGGCCTGCTCACCACGCTCGATGAGCCCGTCTGGGCTTGGAGGTGCTCCGTCAGATACTTTGCTTGGACGAGCCGAGGCACGTTGACGATACCGTCAACGACTCTGAACGAGTTTTCCGCATCGTCTTGCGCGTTTCGGAGTATCTGGACGCACTTCTCCGCGACGGAATATTCGCTTGCGGTCGCCGCGAAGGACGCGGTCAAGAACTTGACGTCGGGCCTCTCTGCGCGGACGACCCTGGCAAGACCCGTGACAAGCTCTGCATCCGGGTCTGGCGCCGCGGCAGTGCCTCCGCGGGTGACCCAGAGGATGAGCTTGCTCCGGACAAGGACGTGCTTGAAGCTCTCAAACATCTCCTCCGTCATGTCGGCCAGACACGGCCGGTCGAACTCGGATAAAACGACACATGCCGAGCCGGCCAAGCTTCTGGTGGCGATGGCCTCGGCCGTGGTGACGTCGCAGGGCCCATACAGGCCGATGCTTTGCGACATGTCTTTGGCCACCTTGGCCTGCGCAGGCGTACCGCTCGTCAAGACGTAAGTCGGCATCAACGACGCGGCTCTCTTGTCCGGCCGGGGAACAGTTGACACCAGGATCGAGCTCATCTGGTACGGCGACGAGGGGAAGTCGTGGAAGACGGCGTCGAGGCCGCTGAATCCCGCGTTGGTCAAGTGGTGACTCCACGAGACGGGCGACATCAAGGGACCCCAGATGCGGTCCTTGTCCTCCGACAGCCACCACCCGGGAAGCACGCCGAAGCAGAAGCTCCCGAGCAGGACCTCGGTGTTTGTGATCTCGAAGAGGAGGAGCCTGCCGCCGGGCTTGAGCAGTCTCCGGGCGTTGCTGAGCGTGTCGTCCATCTTCTTCGTGGCGTGCAGGACGTTGGCCGCGACGATGACGTCGTACCGGCCGGCCTCGAAGCCCTGCGCCAGGGGGTCGTTCTCGACGTTGAGGAGGCGGAAGTTCATGTGCGCCAGCTCGTCCTTGAAGGTCTCCTTGGCCTGTTCGAAGAAGGACGGCGAGATGTCGGTGAAGTCGTAGCGCTTGTAGCGGCGGCCGTCCCGCGTCAGCGTCGCCATGACGGGCCGGGTGGCGCCGCCGGTGCCGCCGCCGATCTCGAGGACCTCCATGGCCGGGTTCTTGTGGGCGAGGGCGTCCAGGTAGCTGCAGAGTTGGGCGTAGCAGCGCTTCGAGCCGAGGCCGTTCTTGTAGACGTCCTCGGCCAGCTTGTCCTTGAAGATGACGTCCAACGGGTCGCGCTTCCCGCTGAGGATGTCGTCCAGGGCGTTGCCGACGGCGATGATCAGCTTTCCTTCCGAAGCGCCCGAGGCCACGACCCTGGCCTCGAGGTCGGCGATGGCCTCGCCTGCCGCCTCGTTCGAGGATTGACGTACGACATGCTGAAACCAGGAGGCGTATCGTTGATGGTACCAGGCCATGTTAGCAATGGTGTCCTTGGACGTGCCGAGGACATAGCGACGGATGTACGCGAGACACAGCGCTTCGCAGTCCCTCATCCACCGAGAAGGGTCGTCTTCCGCCGACATCGGTAGGTCAAACAGCTTGGAAGCCTGTTCTCTGTTGAGGAAGCTAGGGTCTGGCCTCCATGCAATGTTGAAAGCGGGGTGCGTCGACGCGTTCTTGGCCGCCTTGGACGACGCCTCGTGGGAAATGGTCCTGAAGAGCAGGCCCGACATGCGGACCATTGTTTGGCCCTGCTCGGGATGTGTGGCCGTGACTTCGGCCGTCACCTCGTTCCGGCCGCGAAGCTTGGACTCTGCCGACACATTGTATGAGTCGTGAAGAAGCTCAGGACGCGCCGAGACCCATCCGTCAGTCAGATAAGTCGGCACCCTGGTCGAGCGGGAATACTTGGCGTTGGAGACCAGCGGGACGACGTTCGCATGGACGACGGCATCAAGAGTGGCCGGGTGTACCAGATGGGGCTGGACGTACTGGTACGGCATCACTTTCTTGATCTTCTCGCCGGGCGAATCAACCGTAGCAATCATGTTGAGACCCTGCCCGAGGCGTACATTGCTCAAGGTCTGGAAGGTCGGGCCGAAGTGTAGCCCCGATTGTGAAAGGTTGCGGTACAGCTTGTCGACGGACACCTCGGTCGTGTACCCGCGGCTGACGTTTATCTGGTTACCTTGGATGCTGGGAAGGGCAAGAAGATGGTCGTCGAGTTCGTACTCGGTTTGCACGAATCCGTGGCAGTGTTCTCTCCACTCGCCGTTCTGCAACGTCCAAAGCTGGAACTCCTTCCATGCGGAGGGGGCCGAGACGCTTGATTCCCGGTGTTGACGGAGGTAGAACTGCGATTCCACGCCGTTCGCATCGTCAGGCACGCGTAGAGCGAGTTTGAAGGAGACGTCCCGGAATCTGAATCCTTCCAGGGTCTTGGTCCTGTCGGCGACTTGCCGGCTCGCCTCTATAGCCATCACGAGCATGCCGGCAGCGGGGTACAGCACACGCCCCGAGACTTTGTGGTCCTCGATCCACGGACTCTCCGTCAGGCGGATGTAATTACGCCACGTGCCGTTGTCCTCGTTGAAGCCCGGCATGGGGGCCCCGAGGAGCTCGTGCCGGCCGGCGTGCCTCTCCCGATGGTGGTCGCTCAAGGTGCTCTCGACCCAATACTCTTTCGAGTGGTCGAACGGGTACGACGGGAGGTTCGTCAGCATGAGAGGCCTGGGACCGTGCGGCTCGTCCGCCTCGTTGACTTGGGCGAGGCGGACGCTGTATCCCTGGCAGAAGAGGGAGCCGGCGGCCTCGAGTGTGGTTTCCACGGCCGACTTTTGGCGACGCAGGACGGAGTGATAGTCGACCTTGGAGGTGCCTCGGACTTGCTTGGTTGTGCTGGACAGCGGTCCCTTCAGAGCGCTATGGGGGCCGATCTCGAGGAAGTCGGTGATGGGCTCCATCGCGGGCTCGTCGCCGTTGACCCCGTTGACCCCGTTGACGTGACCGTTGACTTTGGGTTGTGACGATCCTTTCAGCATCTCTGTGACAGACTCTGTGAACCTCACGGGCGACACCAAGTTCTCGACCCAGTAGTCCGGTTGTCGAAGCCGGGAGAGCGCTATCGGGGCGCCAACCGTCGACGAGTAGAACCGGGGTTCGAACGGGCTTTTCAGAACGCCTTGCCCCAGCTCGCCCATCGCCCGGAGGTACTCGTCGGCCATGGGCTTCATGTACTGGGAGTGGTACGCGATGTCGACGTTGAGCTTCCGGGCAAAGACCTTGTCGCTGCCGAGCATCTCGACGAGGCGGTCAATCTTCCGGGCGTCACCGCTGACGGTGTGGCTGTCGGAGCTGTTCATGCAGGCGATCTCGAGGGTTCCCTCGCCGCCCAGCTGGTTCAAGCGGCCGATGGCGGCCTCCGTGCCGGCCTTGTCCAGGCCGACGGCAGCCATGCCGGTCTTGGGACGCGATTCGGAACGGGCAAGCTTGGCGCTGAGCCTTCCGCGGTGGTAGGCCACTTTCCACGCCGCCTCTCTGGGGATGGCACCGGCTGCGTATGCTGCGGCGACCTCGCCCGATGAGTGGCCTGTGATTGCATGTGGATAGATGCCCCAGCTGGTGAGGAGGTCCACCTGGGCGACCTGCAGAGCCGTACATATGGGTTGACAGAATTCCGGATCGTCTATCCGAGACGATGTTTTCGGCTTGGATAGTTCAACTTGAATGAAAAGGGCGTCAGTCATGCTCTCGGGCAACGGTACCATCATTCTACAACGGCAACTTACAGGTTAACGACCATCTGCAGCCCAGATCATTCAGGTATCTGTCGGCTGCAAAGAGACTCTCCTGGAACGCGCGGTAGGCCAGCAGGTCCATGCCCATGGCGGCCCACTGCGCTCCTTGGCCCGTGAACACGAAAGCCAGACGAGGGTTCGGCTTCGCCTTTGTCGGCGTGAGGCCGCCATCATCGAGGGCCTTCTGGAGTTGGGTCGGGGAGCCGGCGATGCTCACCGATCGCCAGGCGTGATGTGTTCGTCTCGACGCCAGAGTATGACTGAGGTCCCTCAAGAAGCGTAATTGAGCCGTCTCGCCCAAGTCCTCTGCCACCTTGGCAGAGAGGTACTCCTTGTACAGTTTCTTGAGACGCGACGCAGCGTCGGGGTCATTGCCCGAAAGCACGAAGAGCCTCGGGAGATCTTCACACTCGTATCCACTCAACTCTACACCGCTATCTGAGCGGCGGGGCCGGTTGATGGGATCTGTTGGGCCGAACCATATTTGTTAGTCGAGTCCCGATACGATGGTTAACCTTTATGGAGGAAAAGATACTCACAATCGCCGTTGGTCGTCGACCCGGGGGTGAGGTGGCGAGGGATATGCGGACTCGCCTCGGTCCGGTGGTTGCCATTGAGCCGGTGGTTCTTCAGGAAATGAAGCGCATCGTCCATGACGACATGCGCGTTGCTGCCACCGACGCCGAAGGAGTTGATGGAAATGCGCCGCAGCCCCCGTTGGGGCCAGACGGTCGGCTCTGTCGGGAACTTGAGGTTCCATGAGTCCTGGATCCTGGGGTTCTTCTTCTCGAACCAGATGTTGCCGGGGATGACGCCGCTCTCGAGCGTCAACACGCCCTTGATGACGGCGGCCACGCCCGCCGCGCCCTCCAGGTGGCCGACGTTGCTCTTGAGGGCGCCGATGAACAGAGGCTCGTCCTGGGACCGATGGGGCGCAAACATCTCGGCCAGTGCGCTCGCCTCGATGGGGTCGCCAACCGGCGTTCCCGTCCCATGGGCCTCTGCAAAGCGGGTAAGCGAGGGGTCCAGGTTGGCCCGGTCGTAGACGTGTTTGATCAGCGCGACCTGGCCGGCCTTTGTCGGTTGCGTGATGCCGGGGGATCGGCCGTCCTGGTTCGTCGACGAGTTTCGGATGACGGCCCGGATGACGTCCCCGTCGCGGACCGCATCCGATACCCGCTTGAGCACCACAGCCCCGAACCCTTCACCGCGGGCATATCCGTTGGCCCGGTGGTCAAAGCTATACGACTTGCCATCCGGGCCAAGGACGCCCGCGGCGTCGAGCTTTAGCGTCATCTCGGGTGTTAGGATAAGGTTGCATCCGCCTACAACGGCCTAGCCGGCGACATGATGGGGTCAGCGCACGTTGGTTTTCCGACCTTTGGTTCCTGTTTTATTTTTATTTCCTCTTCTCCGTCTTCTCTTTCACACACCCCACCCCCCCTTGCAAAGTCAAATATATGGCTCACCATGGATATTTCCCGGAGCTTCAGGCTCATGCATGCTTCGTGCACTGCTACCAGGCTGCTTGAGCAGGCTGTGTCGACTGTTACACTCGGACCCCGGAAGTCGAAGAACCACGAGACCCTGTTGCTCAGCATGCTTGCCACTGTGCCCAGCGCCGAGTACTTATTTGGTATGTCCAAGTCTTTTGCTATGTGGTCGTTGTAATCCGCCGTGAAGCAGCCGACGTACACGCCGGTCTGTGACCCGGCCACTGTGTCGAGTGGAATCCCAGCTAAGCAGCCAAGTTAGCAGCAAACTCTCTTCACCTTGCTCTCTTTTCCATTGGTCATTTCTGCCACTAAATGTGTGTGTGTGGGCGAGGGTGCCCGGGGAACATCCTGACCATTTTCGAGTGCCTTGTATACGCTTTCCAGCATTCCTCGCTGTTGTGGATCGATACTCCGTGCTTCCGTCGGGGTGATGGAGAAGAAGGGCGCATCGAACGCCGAGATGCTGCCTTTGAGGAAATGGCCGTGGCGGACCCGTGTCTGCTTCCCTGGTCAGTCTCGGTCCCGGCATCGGAATCGGGCTCTCGAATTCTCTTCAGAGCTCGCGAGGGGACGGGACGCACCGCGCCGCTCCTGTCGGCGTTTGGGTGCCAAAAGGCGTCCGCATTGTACCTCTCCCGTGGCACTTCTGTCCGGGCTGACCTCCCGGCGAGCAGAGAGTCGTAGAAGCGCTCAGGGGTATCACCATCGCCAGGCAGTCTGGCGCTCACGCCCACAATGGCAATTGGCTCTTCCATTGTTCTCGTAAACTACGGAGTACGGATAATGGTGGCGTATTGATAATGATTTGCTCTCGTCCGTGCGGTGAGCTAACACTTAGATCGGGACGATGTGTCGGAGGGGAGCGGTTAAGACATGAAGCGAGGTCGTTAGGACGGGACACGATGCCTGGGTCAGGGCTCGAGCGGGAAGTCCACCGCTTCTTCCATCACCTTCATCTAGCTGTGGACATACAACGGACCATCATGGCCGTCGATGTCAAGTTTGATAACCCTAGCGGCTCGGTGGTGCCCTCCCCCTGTCACGACCTCCGCCAGACGTTACGAGGGGGAAAACCAGACCCGGCGTGGGGCGCGATATTGAGGCTATTACCACGGGAAGAAGCCGAGAACGCGGGATGAGTGTACCAAAATAAACGTCATGCATCGGTATGTTTGTCTTTCTGCAAGGATAATATCAACTGATAACCACATCCAACTATACCTCGGCTGCGGGCTATACCTATGGTACGGTACAAAGCTCGCGGGTTGGCGCGCGTGCATCAGCCCATTGGCTCATGGAGGCAGCAGGACGCTTACTTCGCGTCCAACAAGTTTCTTAACAACGGGGCTGGAGAAACGGTCAGTGTAGGTAGGGGTCTCTTGATGAATCCGTCGAGCTGCTAATGCACGCACACCAAGCATCACGGGCTCTGGATACAGGAAATTTCGATATCACAAATCACACACAAAGCATCCTGCCGAGTACTGCAAACACATTGGCCAGACGGGAGAGCCATGGCTTATCCCATCCTGGCTTAGCCTGCAAACTGCACTGCCGTCCCTGGCAGTGATGTGCCTTGCCTAGTCTCCTCCCACAGCCGGCAATTTGTTTGCAAGTCCCCTCGGACTGGGGAATATGAACCCTATCTGCCGCTCTGGTTGGTTGCCATGGAAGTGGTGGTGGGGGGCGCCCTAGGGGATTGCTGTTGGTTTCTCCCCATCCATTCGTTTCCGTAGCATTAGTCCAATCCCAATGTACGTAGTAGAAGTGCTTTGTTTGCTCCAATATCAATAGTTCGAGCACGCGGCGAGTATCGTTACCTACATAGTACATTGTAATTGGTGTGCGGATACTCGGTACTATACATGGTATCCGTACTACTATAGACTTCCAGCTTCCTCTTCCCCCTTTTCCCACTACCTGTTGCAGTGGTTGTAGAGCCAGGTACCGGAGCACCGGCAGGAATCGCAGGGAACACTGGGCAAAGGCTTGTTGCCCAATCACCGCCCCGGCGAAGGGCATTCCACCTCCACGGGATCCTTGACTCGGTGCCTAGCGCAAGAAGCGAGCCCACATTATACTCATGGCATCCCGGCTGCTAACCCTTGGCACTTCTCGGTTACATGGTCTGTGGTTGTTTGCTCCGCACTATGTAGCTATGCTGGACGCATGGTCATGACTAGTGAGCCAGATGGCAGGTTTTGGGTTTTTGGGTGCCATTGACAAAACGATAACGTCTAACGTCGGGCGGCGTATTAAAAGGGGAAGGGGTATCGTGGAATATCGGAGGCACCAAGCCATCATACTGTGTCTGTCTGTCTGTAAGGGCCTCGACCCCGAAAGCTCAGCTTTTGAGTTTGAGTCTCACCACCCTCGGAATGTCAACTACTGTGTACGAAGTACGGAGTAGAGCACATGTATAGTAATTAGTAACAGGTCTTGCTGCGAGAGTCTTCCCCAGAAATTACGCGCGGCTTATTGGTGTGTGTGTGTGTGTCTATTTGTATTCTGTACTGATAAATCACCACGGATCCCGGCGAAGGGCCACAGAGCCCCGCACGTCGTTTTGATACCTGAGCGACGTAGTTCATCTAAAACATCAACAAGGTTCTTGATTTCCCCTCAGCAGTCAAGCCATGGAAAAGGGAGACGCGGACAGGGGGGGTCTCGAGGACGGTAGTGTCCGAGCAGCCAGGCTGGCATCGTACCCAAAAAGAAGGGGAAAAATTACCAGCTGCCCTAGCCCATTTCTTTCCCTTCCCCCCATGTCTTCGAAAGAAAGAAAAAAAAAAACAAAAAAAAAAAAGAAGGGGAAAAAAGAAGGACAAGGGAACGAGCGAAAAACCCAAAGACCGACTCCTTGTTATTCTAACTTCATGGAACGTCCTTGTCCATCCCGTAACTTTCTTTTGCTGCTGCTCGCCTATCACTTCTTCCTTACATACATCTTCCCCTTGCCGTAGACGGAGAAATCGGGTCGCCGTATCTCATTGTTTTTTGTTTTTATTTCTGACACCAATCCCCTTTTCCCCCCTCGGTCTCTGTTTCGCTGCAAGCAGGGCGCTACGCATCACACCACTGCGCCCACTGCTTTCTCCCCCTTGCTGACGACCTTGTTTGGGGTCGGATTGTACGTTGATGGACAATCACAGCCATCAGCGGCTTCGAAAAACCGGCTACGGCTCGGTTCCTGGCTCGCCCGTGGGACGGAAGCGCCCTTCGACAGCTGCCAACAGCGTCTCGGCCGCCTCTGCATCGACCCGGCTCACCGCTAGTTCGTCCTCTGAACGTACCCGCAAGACTTCAGCAGATAGCGGCGGCAGGCCACACACGCCGCCCTCGACGAGGCCCTCGATGCAGTCTGGCCAACAGAATGTACGGTTCACCACCCAGTCCTGATCCCCTTTCCCCCTTTTCCCCCTCATCGTCTTTTCATTGTTATATGTGTGAGAGGGAGAAAGCTCGAGCATTAAGACCAACATATCATTACAGGAGGACTGTGCCGACGAACACCCGAGCCCAACCTCCGACGAGGTAAGCCGGGCGCTATGGGCAGGGGGATCCGACTCCGACGACATGTCGGATGAGGCCACGCCGGCTGCGAGTACCCGTCTGGCTACCTAGTAAGTCGGTCCCCTATAACAGAGGCCCCCATATTGTGGTGGCGCAAGAAAGGCCAAGACTGTATTGTATACAACCTGTCTTGGGTCTTGACTAGTCGCCGTGTTGTCGCGCCGAGCGGGCTGACCGTTCTCCACCATGCAGTAGCAGCTCGGGGAGATCACGATCCAAGGACACCAGATCCATCTTTCAATCAATCTTTCACAAATTCGTAAAGACCGGCAAGCGGTTTGGCTTCGTGCCGAACAGCAAGGTACGTCGACCTCCCTTGGCGTGCCAGCCCGCCGCCCAAATGCCGCATTCATGCCCACTAATACGCGTTCCCAAACCAAGGAGGAACAAGACAGAAATGGTAAGGCCGTTTTCCTGCTTCACCCTCCAGCATCTGCCCGTCTGGCAGGACGACGCCTGTGACTGCGTATATGCTAACGTAACCTGCAGTCCTTCAACATCAAATCATTACTGAACTTTTCGACGGCAGACTCCACTTGGCCCCGGTCGTCAAGCCCAGAACGGCCCTCGATGTTGGTACCGGGCCAGGATTATGGGCTTTGGTGGGTGTTCCCCTCTTCATTACCAACTCCCCACCCTTAGTCACGCCTGAATGATGCAGATATCACGGGACGGGTCGGCTAACCTTCGTGATGCAGGAATACGGCAAGTTCCTTTCGAACGTTTGACGCGGTTGACACTAATCTTGGTTTCTTTGCTTTCTCTTTAGCCAAGAACAATCCAAACTGCGCCGTCATGGGTATTGATATCGAAAAAGTACGCCCGCCGTACTCAGTTCCCAACTGCCAGTTCAAGTTGATGGACGTCACGGCCGACTGGACGATCGACAAGCATTTCGACTACATCCATGTCCGCATGCTCGGTGATATCGTGGACAAGGAGAAGCTCATCCAGTCCATCTACGACCACCTGAACCCTGGGGGCTGGGTCGAGTTTAGCGAGTGGATCGCCATCCTTCACTCCCCGAACCATTCCCTGGACGGCAGCGCGACCCAGAAATGGAACGCCCTCCTCGATCAGGGTCTCCGGAACATGGGACGCAATATCGGATACGTCAATGAATATCCGTCACTGTTGGAGAAGGCCGGCTTTGAGAGACTGAAACTGACCAAGCATGCCGCACCCACGAACGCGTGCTATCCGGGCAAGAAGTGCCAGAGGTTCGGCGCCATGATGGCGAACAACTGGAATGCCATCATTGAGCCTCTCACCATTCCCATCTTCACCATTGGCCTCGGCTGGCCAGAGAGTGAGGTCCACGTGCTGGTGAAGAAAGTCCGCAAGGAGATTCCAGACCCCCACTACCATTCATTCATGACAATGTAAGTTGCACCTAACCTACCGCCCCCCTTCCCCTAGGGCTAGACAGCTCATATCTGCCTCTAGGATGACCGTGTACTGCCGAAAGCCACGCCTCGGCGCTTCGTCGTCCGCCTCGCTGGCAAGCTCATCGAGATCGGCGCAAGCGTCGGCGTCACAAGCGTCTTTCTCCAATTTCAGTTCACAGAGTTAGAAGAGCGTCCAACATGCTTTTTCTTTTCTTTATATTCTCGGATTGGAAGGCATTTCATCATATACCCCCCCCCCCCCCCCCCCCCCCCTCACCTATCAAGCGTTTGCGTAGAGAGCCGGTAACGGCCATGTTAAAGATTTGTGTTCAGAAGCAAAAAAAAGCTGTTAAAAAGCAGGGTCTTAGCTCCGTTGCGGAGAATAAACATGATTTGATGAGTTATGTGCTGTTTGAGCTGTGACGGAGCTCATTGACAAGCCGCGGCGGTGAGACTCGAAGTACGACTGGTCACATATCTTTCGGAGATCCCCAGGCTAATTGTCGACGCTGGGCTCTGGCGCCAAAAGATTCCTCGAGGGCCTGGTAGTATAACAGACTCATATTAATGCAGGAGCGCAGCAAGGTAATGACTGCGGATACATGAGCCCATCCCGAATGTACCGTACCGTCCGTCAGTCACGCGACCGCAACTCCGTAAATGTAAATACGTGGCTTGAAGCTATTCAGGGCTCAAAGTGGTGCCAACGGGTTACGAGGCTGCATGCAATGCACGCGTGTATGAAGAATAAGCCCCTTGGCCAACCTGCACACATTGGGTCACCAGTGAGGCATTCAACCATACGGCGAGAGCCAACGGCCGGCGGCACCAAACTCAACCTCTGTACACGAGCAGTGCCCCAGACCAGTTGGGCTGGGGGACAAGAACAAACATGAACTAGTGTACATGACTATAAGACTATATGCATTTGCCCAAAGTAGAAATGATGCCCGGATTCCAGCCCCCACCGAAATGCACGAGAGAGGATCCTTGCTTGGCTCAAGGCACCCGATCGAAGTTGTTTCTTCGGATTGGCAACGTAGCAGTGATGATACTCTCGTATCCACCTTGACTTCACTAAGTTCCTATTGGCTGCATACGAAAGAGCAGTTCTGTTGGTTGGTGCTGAAATCAAGTTGTCCAAGTTGTCCCACCTAGATAGGAAGATTCGGATGATGTTAGTGACAAACGGCGGCTCGATTGGATGAACTTGTTGCGAAGCCGCCGACTGAGCAAAAAAACGGCCAATCTCCCCAAACGATGCAGACCCTGCCTCTTCCCGTAGCGTCCATCTCATTAGCATAGTTTGGGCCGGAATACCCTCATCATCTACACTCTACATCCCCGTTCTGTTCTAGCCCACAATGGCTGACCTCGGGGCCAACCCCAACGCCGCGTACGGCGCAGTCTACACGCCGTCCTTCCTCAGTCTGTTCTACGACAAGTATGTCTTGGGCTTCAACATGAAGCACATCTGGAAGTGCTCGACAGATGACGTCCTCCTCCCCTTCTTCGCCGAGAACTTCTCCCGCAACCACCTCGACTGCGGCGTCGCCACGGGCTGGTTCCCCGCCGCGGCGCTGGCGAGGCCGTTCCGCGCAAACAGCAAGCAGCGCCTCGGGCTGCTGGACCTGACGGCGCCCCCTCTCAAGGCCGCGACGGCCCGCATCCTGTCGGTGGCCACGAACACGGAGATCCTCTGCGTCGAGGCCGACGTCACGGGCCCGCCGCCGAAGCAGCTGCTGGGCGAGCGCTTCGACTCCATATCCATGTTCAACCTCTTCCACTGCATGCCCGGCGGCAAGGTGAAGCTGCGCGCCATCGGCTCGTACAAGGAGCTCCTGAGCGAGGACGGCGTGCTGACGGGCTGCACCGTGCTGGGCCCCAACGAGTCGACCGGCTGGCTCACCAAGCTCCAGCTCCGGTGGTATAACAAGTGGTGGGGGGTCTTTAACAACTGGGACGACAACAAGGAGGACATCCAAGAGGCCCTTGAGCACGAGTTTGAGGAGGTCGAGACGTGGGTCATTGGCCAGACTATGCTTTTCCGCGCCACGAAGCCAAGGAAACCCCTGCTGGATGTTTGAATGTTGGGGTCCCAACGGAAGGAGATTGATCAACTAGCATGACCAACGACCTAATGATCATCACGTGTAACAAAACGAAACCAATTCCAATTCATGTCGCAGCGGGCTAAACACACTGGGATACAAGCTCCCCCTAGTTATAGGGCCTCTGATTTCCCGTGTTTCCCCTTGAATCGGTGATGTTGGATCGTGATCAACTTTGGAAAGTCAATCTAACACTGGCGTGTTATGCAAACAACAGATATAGTCCAAAGATCACGGATGCTGTGATCAGAACCCGTGATACTGGCGGGTGAAAAGATCCAGTGGACCGACGCTCGGGACTCTCGACTGGGTTGATGCCGGCATCGTGATTTCGAAAGTAGGAGCGGAATAAATTGTTCCGGAAACAATCGCGAATGTAGCAGATACAAATGGGCTAGGGAAACCGCTTGTGTTTCCGTCCTGTCTCGGCTTATTGCATTGAAGCTAGTGAAAGCATAATATCGCGAGTTAGAGCACACGGCAGGGCATACAGGAATAGGATTAAGAAAGGCTTAATTCAATGAAATTAGATAAGAGAAAAGAGATGTCATTTTATATAGTTAAGTTGTGCCAGCCATGAGTGAGATGCCACTTTGTTGTTCAGGTGTGGCCAGATCGCCCGCCGCTCTGAGGTCGCGCGGACGGGGTGAGCAGGGTGATCCAGGCATCTCTTCAGCATCCAAGGTGCCGTTTGGCGAAACTTGTTTCAATTTTGCCTTTTACTGTTAGTGCCTGCTTTCCCCTTCGGAGTTGCGTACTATATTCGAAATGGTGTTGATTTGTAGTCCATTTCTAGTAATTTTACCCCTGTTCTTCGCACTGCCTGCCAGTTTCGTATCGTACTAGACCATCTATATTATCAAGCTAGTCCCTAGTATATCTTGCTTTTAGGACTGAAATACTTGGCCTCTTAGCTACTCAACTTCTAGTCTTACACGGAGAATTTCACGTACAGAAAGCTTTCAACACACATTACTCTCAACATGATGATGTTATAAGACATTTACATGTTCTTATCTAATCTTCCGCTGTTGACAACTTCAGAAACTTCCGTCCACACTCAATCGACTTCTTGGGTCACCTGATGAGTACCCTAACAGCTGATGGACCCAAATTCGTTCTTGGTTGCCCTGTACCAGGTTGCCTCGACCACACCGGCGTTGCAGCCGGAGCTGCCAGTAAATCGCCAAACCAGGTTCCCGTTAGAGCCGCCACAATAGGTAGCGCTCTTGCCACAGCCGCCGAAGCCGTTCAGGTTGTCCCACAGGCCGCCACACTTTCCGGGGATGTCGTCCACGCCGCTGGCCTGCACTTGCCATATAGGGATGGCCCTGTTGCCGAAGTTTTCGCAGGTGGCTGCGGAGCTCAGGGGCGTCAGCGCCGCGAAGATTAAGCCAGCCGTGGTGGTGAAATGCATTGTTGGTGCTGGTATATTTGGCGTCTTGAGTTGGGGAGCTTAGGATTTATAAGATGAGAAGACGAGGAGCTTGTCGTGTGATTGACTTGAGGCGAATGAGAAGGGTGATGTGGGGATCGAGAGAGGCAGAAAGATAGTTGTTTATACATACTCAACACTTCACTTCCAAGTAAGAGAAAGTTATGGTCTCCTTCAGTAATTCCGGGTCCTCGTATATTTGACCAATCATCCCTTTGGGAACAACTGGCTCTATAGGCAGCAACACATTTGCTTGTCCATACTTAACACTTCGTTTCCATAAGAGAAGATGATGGTCTCCTTGAGTGATTCCGCGTCCTCGTACCTCTAACCAATCATCCTTTTTCATCCTTTGGCGAGTAAGTGGCTCTATAGTGTCTTGTATTTGTAATGGTTTTTGTCCTCTGTATAGTATTGCAAATGGGCTTCTAGTTGTGGAAAAGTGTTGTGGATGAGGCAGGGCCCAATGTGTGACTTGGATCCTTTGACCCTTTCAGGGTCCACTTAGTGGATAGATGATGCTAGACCGCCGCCAGTAACGATGCTTCTAACACAGATAGCACTTGTAATCGTACCATAGTGGCATACTACGGCTCATCGAATATCACCTATAACAAACGACGGCCGATTATGAGTCAAATCCCACTGCTTACATCAGATGTGGTTGGCGACTGCGGCGTGGTACGACTTTCGGCTTAGCAGAAGGGGAAAATCAATCACATATTCTTTTCTTCGGACACTCACGGCGATATATTCCTAAGGGGCGGTACACATCTTGCTCTTGATTCTTGGTGGCTCTTGGTAGTTTTGTCCCCAGGGATGACGAATATATGAACTGGAAAGAAAATTTTTCTTCGCCTTGTACGGGCTTGAAGGGTTGTCAGATTTTTGTTTTTGTGTTATTTAACTGAGTACGACAGTATTCTGGAGACGGTTGATTATTAAGCGCTACTGGTTGCACTAACAGGAAAGGTGCTGACCTATTCACCAGCTGACGCTGATGACCGACGAACTCGCCTCAAGCATTATTGTGCGTGGAACATATATACCAAGCATATAGCGTCTGTCCTAATATATAGATGTTATCTTGTCTTATGGCTATATGACTTGTACTAGTTATAGTTCTTCCTTCTCATAGAGTTATCTGCATAACAACCCTGCTTGTCTTATTTGTAAAAAGACTATGCCGCCTACACTCCTAGGGCCGGTAGGGCTGACATTGCTTGTAACTGTCTAGGTCGTAATATATAGATACGGCTTGCTCTAAACAACTTAAAGACACTTAAAGCAACTATTATAAAGCTAGAATAGCTTTATATAGCTAGTACTAGTCAGCACTACTATATATATAGCGTACTACCTACATAGACTATATAAAAAGGGTATTTCTACTGCTTCTCTAGCTTATAAGTAGATTCTTAATAAAATAACTACTTTACTCTTAAATAACTAGACGCTGCGGTTTATTACAGCAACCAAACAGAGCAAGATTTTATGTACTGTATTATCGATCTTTCGGAATTGTAGAGTTCAGGGAGTCCTTTGTAAGTTGGTAGTCGTGCAAGGAACTGGATGATATCATGATATCTACTATGGTATGGCTACCTAACCACGCTTGACAATCTCAGACCCTCAGTATCACGAAGATGTGGGTAGGACAAGTTTGTTCGGTGATAGATTTAATATAAAAACGCAATTATAGGAACGAATTTCAATCGGTCTCGTCTCCACTGGCAAACTCCCCGTTCTTGAGCTTGATACTCAGGGCCTTGTTCTCCCTGATGAATTCTGCAAGGTCCTCGCGCTTCTCCAAAAGAAGATCAGCAACCAGGCGGCCAAAGACAACCCCACCAGCGGTGTTCAAGTGCGTGGAATCGCCCGGAGAGAGGTCGTACTTGTGTCCATTCTCGTTGCCGATGGCGTTGAGGTAGTTGGTGCTGGCAGTGTTGAGGTCGAGATATGTAGTACCCACGGCTTCAGCGGCAGCAATAGCTCCAAGACGCTCGGTCTCGAGGTTTTGAATCACCTTGCCGCCGCTGAAGGTACGGCGGGTAAGAGACGTGATTATAACCTTGGGAAGCAGTCAGCAATCATTCTCTTCAGTTCTACACAGTTGTGGAATCGACTCACAGGTATTCCGCCCGCAGCTGTAACCTCGGTTGCCAAGGTCTGAAGATTGGCCTGGAACTGCTCCGAGGAAATATTCGCTGCGGCCTTTTGGTCATTGTGCCCGAATTGAATCGTGACGATCGGGTTGAAGGCACCTTTGTTCGCATTGACTTCTGCAATCACTGAATCCCAGATCCCTTGGTCTCTGAACGATACTGTTGTTGCGCCGCTCTTGCCATAATTCTTCCCGTCGGCAGGCGACTCAACGAAAGTCAAAAATCCATCACCCCAGCCACCGTCAACAGCCACCGTTGAGTCACCGGTGAGGAGGAAGTAGGGAGGCTTCGTTTGACGAGTTTCCTGTGGACTAGCCAGGCTCAGGGGAACTGCGGAGGCGGATGTAACTGCCGCTGCCAGGATGTTCGCAATGCTCTGAAGTCTCATATTGTCGACTTGGTTTCAGAACGGATGTGGGACCACTGGGAAAATCATCACATATTCATCAGTTCAGTGGAAACGAGACGGTGCCTACCAACATTGGACGAAATCTGTTACACGGAGATGGGTTGAGTATCAAGCAATGTCTACGTCTGTCACAGATTCTCGTTTTGCCATGTCGCATCTCGGCATGGGCTATACCGAAAGAAGCGATTACGTCGCGATGCTCCCATACCAATTCCACCAATAACTCTCTCACCTCTATGGTTACGTCCGTGCTACTCCAAAAAGATTGTAAGGTTTCATTCCGATGCGGCACATACGCTGCGGATAAGAGATCTTCCCTCGGCCGATGTCATTTGCGAGTCGATGCGATGTCGGGAAACAGGAAAACGGGCAAGTCAAATTGCGGGGGAGGCCATGCCTGTCAATTGAAAGTTTCCGTCATTCGTCTGAATGGCCCATGTGACACGAGGACCTCATGGCCCTTCATAAGAGAGCCGCATTATCGCGATTCACCAGCACCAATGCCAGGTATTTGACACAGAATATTTCCTGCCCGTTGCATGTACCTTGGTCTTATGACTCTCTCCTCGCAAAGCTTCATTTAAAGAAGGATGTCTGATTCAGTTTCCCACGTCAATTGACATTGATGCCTATTTCCAGCCAGAGGTTACACACCTTGGGGACCAAGCAAAGAGCCACAGAGTATTGCGGGTGCATATAAGCGTGCTTCTCATGTGCTCAGATGGATGTCGAATTTCACTGGAAGTAGGTGAAAATGTAGAAGGCAAAATAAAACCATCACCTAATACTGGAATTATTTTCCTAATGGCACTCAGATGAGTGTTTGGTCTTTTTTTCACCATTTACAAGCCACTGATAACTAGTTGATTGAACGCAAAGGCAAAAGATAATATTGCGACAGTGGCGTGAAGACTTGGTGGGTTGGTTGGCTTTTGTGTATGGGGTGTAAGATTGATGGAGAGAGGAAGAGCTCAGAGCTCAGCGCCCGTCTTGTGCATAGCCGGCTAGGGCCAGTAATGTTGGGGGAGAGTGAAGTTACCATAGTCAAAAGTGAAGCCTGATTCGGCAATTGCTCTGCGTTATCGGGTGTTCTCTACGGTATAAAGAAATTGAAGAGATCGACAAGTGGCACAGGTAGAAGTCAACTTCATAAACTCGGCATCCCTCGGTGAAACTCTACTGATTGTCTGGATGAACAGCATCGTCTAGTGAAAAGAGTGTAAAGTAGTTGTCTGATCTAGAAACTGTGTACAGAGTATGCCGGGTAGAAATCTCCATGTGAAGTGACCTGTATGTGTGATGAGCCACATCTGTGGCGGTCGCAACTTGTACAGCCACATGAAGCTAGTCCCAACTTCACGACATTGTCATACCTGCAGGCTGCCAAATCAAGTAACCCGATGACGATTTGATGCGCGATTTGCTTTTGTGCCGGGCTTACTGTGACCCAAAAGCCGAGATGGTTCATTGGAGTCTTCATGTGTAAGCCATGCAACACATGGCTTAGAGCTTTTGTTCCAGCTTGCTTCCTTCCATGCACTTAGGCCCAAGCAGCCGTCACAGACAGTATCGGAGTTCTTCTCGTTGATAGAGAACTCTCTAGCAATCGCAATGGAATTCTTCTTATTTTCCAAGCTTCCACTCGAACTACGTATTCACATCTGGAAAATGACAAGAGAGCCTCGAATGCTCAAGGTGGAGGCCCGAGTTGAACTCAACAAACATCGCCGTCACCCGCTAGACTACACGCTGTTCTGCTGTACCTCACCCAACCCCGTCCCCGCTGTGCTACAAACATGCCGCGAGTCGCGAAACCTTGGACTGTACGAGAGATCATTCACAAGTGGCCTCACACCGCGATACGTATGGGTCAATTTCCAGCTTGATACCATTCAAGCCACATACTGGGTCCTCAAGTTGTTGAAAATTGAGAAAGAAAGAATTCGCCACCTTGGTATCGAATTTGAAGACGTTGAGGCTTTGCTACGTCGCTATCGAGAAGCCGTTGCAGGACTTCGGGTCGTGAAGACAATGGAGCTTTTTACGCAGGAGCCTCTGCCCGAACGTGCTGATATCATCGAGTGGACCCGAGACGCAATGCGACAGGTCTCTGAAAAGGAGAATTCTCAGTTTCCCCGTATCACATTGGTTCATAGGCCTACGGGAAACAAAATGAACTAGGGAGAACCACGTCACAGAGCAAGATGTCGAGATATCAAGAGAAGCTTGTTATATAGCACTATGATTGAATCACGTCCTAGTCCTCGCGGTAGCTAGTGTCATGGTCGGACAGGCCAAAAGGGTCCTTTTCCGGTGATGATGACCGGAGGGGTTCTCTCAAAGATCCTTTCCCATCGCTGGCCGAGGAAGTCAGGAGAATTTATTTATCTTAGAATTAAATAAGTAACAGTTTAGATATCCGAAAGAATAAAAGGCATGGAGAGATTTTCGCTCATCCAATATCTTCGAATTACAAAACCTTTCCTTAAGATAACTTACCGTTAAACGTAATTACACAAGAACCATGGAAACTATATCTCACCTCCTCCCCTGAAAGATGTGTTCATCATAATGAGAACCTCTGATCAGTGGCACTTTTAAGGCATGAGATGAGGCATCTCATGTTGCTTTGGCAAGGTGGTACGTAGTACGCTATACACCGCACCGCTGGAGTCTCCATTTTACCCTGCACCACTTTCAACAGTCACAGTTCAGGGACAGGAGGCTTGGGATCGGATAGACAAGATTAACCAGCTCTGGCAAAGTCTTTCGGTAACGCACAGAACATGGGCTTTTTCGGAAACAAGGGGTTTGCTTTTTCCCAGGACTGGACGAAGTGGAGAGAGGCTTGGGTTTGTAGCCGTCAACTTCGCGTTTGGGGTCCGTCTTTCAATACGATACCGCTCGTATTCCAGCTTCTGTCACCTTGAAGTGGATCGCATGTCCTCTTGAATCTATATACCCGCAAGGGACTGACGGACACAGCCCGACTCAGTGATGATGACCCTCGTCAACTGCTTCCGGTGGAAAAGGCTCTTCAGCCCCCTCGAGAGTGGGGTCCCATGATGGGTTGGCACCAGCGTCACGCCAACGCACGGATCTTGGGCCATTCTTGTTCCAGTCCAGAATCGCATCAAAGTCTCTGCATGTGTGCATAGAAGACCAGCTGGGTAAAGCATCGCGCCGCAGAGGGTTGTCGAGGGGGTCCACAAAGAGAGCCGGGGTAACATCTGCTTGGCATTGCAGGTTCATCCTTAGCATGTCTATGCAGTGATCTGCATCGGAGACAGGAAGAGTTAGTAGATGTTTGAGAGGTAAGCCTCGGATCGAGAATCGTGTGAATTTTCGCCAGTAAAGACTTTGCTCTTACCAAAGTGGGAATATATGTTTTCATCAGGGACGCCCTCGTCCAAGAACTTGTAATGATCGTAGTTGTAGAACAGTCCCATTCTCAAAGAGTTCTGCTGTGGTGTTAGCTGCCATAAAAACTTGAACTTCCGGAGAGATTGTCTAACCAGACAATGAAGCAGATGGAAAACCTCCAGCATAGCCAAGTACCCGCCGCCTTGTTCTTCGGGGATTTCATGGAATGGCATCTCAGGCGAGTCAGTCATATTGAGTAACTTGACTTCTTCCTTGGTGACCCGAATGCCACCCGCCCCTAACTCGATCTCGTGCCATGCAATGTCGACCTCGTTGGAATGTGTTCCAGGAGGGCCGCGCCATTTGTTCGTCTGCCTGAACTCGGCATTGTAATGATCTGGCGCTTTGTACTTGACGGCCTCAAAAGCGGGCGCTATGGGTCGTTAAGGGATGCCATATGCTAAAGACATCTGTCCATACTTACATATTGTCGAAAACTCCCGTGTACACAGCTCTGCTATTTCATCCTTTGAATGTGTAGCATTAATGACAAGAAAGAGAGCAACAAGCGTGATAACGTTGGTGAACCCTAGCGCAACAGTTGATCGCGAGAATAGGTGGTTGAAGCTCCTTGCCGATTGAGAATTAATCTCTCCTCCCATTCCTTCTGACTGAGGGAGGCTGTCATAGTCTCGTCGCAGTTTCAACCACATTGTGCCAATGCAGCGCTCAGTATGGTTCCTGGCGAATGCCCTAGACGCTGCTTGCACCTCAATAAACGACTTGATCAAGTTGGAATAACGACAATGTGCCCCAAGTTAAGAGCATGTTGAAATTCAACAAGCTTGCCTCGAACAAATTACATATTTGATTGGGGTCGCGAGCTGTTAGTTAGCCCTATTATCACATTCTAAAGAACAGTAAAGACTCTCGCCAGATTTCCTTGCCATTTCGCGATCCTGCAGGATCCTTCAGGATTCGAGCTGCTTGTTGCGGTCTAGTTTTCGCGTGGGGGCCTGATACAAAAGTTCTCATGATAATGCATGTGGACCGCCGCCTTAAGAATATTGCAGATACGGCGGGCCACTAATGAGGGTCAAACTTTTGCCTATCTGGACTGAGTACATACGTTTGTGGAATTCCGAGACAGAAAGGAGCGCAACCCCGCCATCGTAGGATCGGAGTCCCGGTCAGTGTCAAACGTGCGAAAGGCAAATGATTCAGTCCAATGTGTCTGGTTGGCTATTCTAAGTCTAAACAGCCTGTAACAGAGTTTAAGCAAAGGCGACCTTCCGTTCTTGGTCTGACAGACACGAGGCGTGGCAATTATCTCATACAAAAGTCCCAAACTGGCTGGTCCAGCTTGTCTTCAAGTCAGGGGAGTGCGATAAGGCGCCGTCATTGCGACTGAATGCAGTAGAAGGGCAGAGTAAGGCCTATAACCAAGATAACGATTCAATCCCCGGGTTAAACAAAGTTATAAGAGGGGCGCGGATCGTGCACCATATATCTTGGTCAACTACTTTTGTTCATTTCTCACATTTTTGTAGTCAACAAACAAGAGCGACACCATGCAGATCTCCATCGTCACTCTTCTTGCTTTGCAGGCCATCGGCATCATCGCCGCCCCTGTTGCTGCTCCTGCGGCCGACTATGCCGACGTTGCCATTTCCAACATTAAAATCAAGTCTGCTGGAACTTACAAGCGCGACGAGAAGAAGAGAGATGTAGAGTATGCCGACGCGGCAAAGGCCAACATTATAATCAAGTCTGCCGGAACCTACAAGCGTGGCGAAGAGGTCAGTATATGACAAATCTCACGACTTAGACAAAGTGACCATGAGCTGACGGGACAATGCAGTACGCTGAACTTGCAAAGGATTCCATCAAGATCAAGTCCGTCACCACATACTAAAGTTAACGGGTGGCCCGTCCTCATAGTTCCCCTCCCCTCCCGGTCTGCTAGCTCTTGTATAAGGCTGTGCTCCGGATAGATATATGGTGCTCATGTTGGATCAAGACGTCAAGCAACGGGATTTCGGAAATAAAATGATTCAAAGAATTACTGTGACTTGATATATTCATTCCGTGGCTGTGACTTGTCATGTGTGGAGCCTGGCCAGATGAAAGATGCCGTTGGACGAAGAGTGTTGACATCTTTCTTGTGCGGCGTCCCCCAGCCTTCCTCATAGCGTCGGCTCCTGCGACTTGGCATTAGATTAAGTTGCAGTCGCACTAATTATAATTACGAAGCCAAGCTCTTGGCCACTTTCAGTTATCAAACATGGGCGCAGTGAAGTTCCTGTTATTCGGTTGAGAATCGAGCTTGATGGACAACAGCGGCACAGCAAATTTTCCATTCTCAAATTAACCTACTGTAATATTTACCAGTGAATTCAGTGAGATTTCATTACCATCCACTGAAGATTGGGTCATACCCCGTGCTGATTGACAGGTTGCCAGAGAAGACTCACCAAGCTCAGGTATGTTGCGCTTGCGTTGAACTACATCTCACCGCATTGCAAAGACTTTCACGACATAGATCTAACTTGCTCTTCTCAAAGCTTCCAAACTCAACAGATTCCGTAACTCTGAGCAAGTTTTCAGAGCCCTTAGTTCCTCCATTTCCTGCGGGTCTATATGGATCTCCCGAACTTCATGGCGATAAGACCCTCCGTCTTAATGCAGACGCCACGGCAAGCACTCGGCGATATTCGACGGTGCTCCTTAGTCCAAGGTAGGAAAGAATGCATGGGCCATCAATGGTATTAGTGAGTGCACTTGCCCAGGAGATATATGCGTTGCCGGCAGTTGGCCAGACATCACAAGGTCAACGGATACAACTGTCTGAAAAGTCAGCATCATGACAGTCTACTGAGGTGGGGCTTACTCGAATTCATACACACATCTGTTGCATCAGATTTTCAGCGCAGTGATGTTGTTGGTCCGGTCGCAAAGAGGAAAACTGCAGTTTTCGGCCTGATTTTCCCAAACATCGCTTGAACCGCCAGTACTGTTTGTGGAGCGTGATAATGACCCAAACAGCAAGAATTTACAGTTGATCAGTCTTAACTTTTGCAACACATTCGGATAGGCGACTGACGCTTATCATGTCGCAAAGAGCTTGAGTTGCCAAACTTGGAAGCCTTGGTACGATGATGTCAGACTGCTTGATGCGTACGTTGATAGATGAGAGCATTTGGAATGTCAGGTGTTCCTTGAGCTTAGCAAGCCTCGGTGTTGCTGGAAGCTTTGATGAGATAGGTTTGCAGACTGGGATGATCCATTTGTTCGTTTTCTTCCCAAACGAGTCATCCATTTGCCTTTCTCGCGACGCTGTTTAGCTAAGCTAAACATGGAACAAGCATGATTCACTCGGCCGATCTAAATCGTGGCGTAGGTGGTTAGCGCCCTAAAATGCTTTCCAAGATCCAAGCCGGCCACCAGATGCTCAGGCTGGCGAAGTGCCTTTGGCATGCATGGCATGAAAACGCAGGCTTGCCAACCGTGGGCCATGCCAAGGCGCAGATCGTACAGGATGGCGGTTCGGGTTTCACCGTGATGCTATTCAAGGCCAGTTCCATTGCAAACTGCCAGTCGAAAGCTATTTCTCTCCAACAGTCATATGTATTACAAGCTTAGCTTGCTTGTACTACAAGCAAATGCTGTCTTAGTTCTTGCTTACACTACTTCAAAGACTTGATCATTCCAACACATTCGCCTTCACTGCTTTATTGACTTCGCAATGACAGTGACCAGACAAAACAGGTTTAGCAGACGTTTCCTGTCATTGCTGGCCTTGGCACCCTAACCCCAAAGGAGATTGGCACACAAAGGCAGTCTTTCTTTATTTTTTCCAATTTGTTTCTGTCCCCCCCCTGCTCCATTGCCCTAGGTACTGCCTGGGTCATCTCGGCTCAGCACAGGATATGATCCGTTTGTGCGACTCAATAACGTGGTTGCGCTGACTAGGCTCAGCTGCAAGCCATGGCTGATAGCCAACGAAGCTTTAAGCAAGTCGGAAAGCACCCAGTCGTTGTACAACCTATCGTTGACATGAGCAATTGCTCGCTTTATTTTGTCTTTGCCGTAAAATCGGTACCTAATCCCTGCTCCTGCATTCGCTTCCAATCACGCGCATTGAGACAAGGGAAGGTTGGCATTGCCTCCCCGGCTCTGGTTGGCCCTCCGCATTCTTTGGCATCGGTAACCGTTCCAGTTGAGGCAAACGGCCATCAAAAGATGATGGCTAACGAAACACTCTCGGAGTGGGACTTCCATTTGCAGACTGAGGCAAATCTTACAGCTTTCTTTTTTGTCTATGGCAAATGGCTTTACTGGGATCCTCTTTGACAATGGAAGCCAAGCATGGCGGTTGATTGGACGGGATACGCGGTCAGGATGTAAGCCGCTGTCAGCCGCTTGGCGATATACTTAAGAGAAGGTTGCCCACGAGAGAGGGTAAACTGTACAGCCCGCTTCAGCATCCTCCTCTCAGTCCTTTAGCTCACCATCATCATCATGCTGCCAATCATTCTCGCGACCTTTGCCGGCCTGGCTGCGGCCCAATCCACGCCGTGGCCCAAGTTCGGCAACTGGACGGAAGCCGTCAACGGCTACGACTACATCCTATCAGGGCCCGCAACCCTGGGCAAGAAGACCGATTTTGAACTGGAACGCTGCCAGTATGTCTGGAAGGACCTCAACAAACGCATGAATGCGACCGATTATTCCCTACCGCCACCGTACCCAGCCGAGCGCTGCATGGACCGGCTCTTCGAGCGCAAGTCCGCCATCGGCGACGGGGGCTTTCTCGACATCTTCGCCAAGGACATTGAGGAAGCCAGGAGGTTCTGGTCCGACGTGAACGACAACTCGACGCTCGAAGACCCGGCCACATGGAAGGCTGTCGAATGCCGCGCCCTCGTCCACCTCCCCAACGTCACGGCCTGGGCCTTCTCGGCGTGGTCCGCCTCGCCCTTCGCCGACGCCGCCAACAACCGCGGAAACGCGGAGCACTACTTCAAGTACTCGGACCACAGCGGCGCCCTGGGCACGTCTCACATCCTTGAGGGCTGGGGCGGCGTCATCACGAACTTCAGCATCCCAAACTACAGCCCACAGACTTGCGCCGAGCGGCCTATGGTCCGCCCGCTGCCCGAGTTCGCCATCAAGGCCTGTGGCGACAAGAATCTGGTCGACGAGCAGAGCACTACCTTTGGTATCCTCAACATTGCTGCCCGGGATGTGCTCGGGTGCGACGGCAAGAAGAGCGTCGACATCTACGCGTCGATCTGGTACGGGAACGGCATCTCGGAGGAGCATCTCGAGGCGGAGCGCCAGCACGTCATCATCGAGATTGTCAACATGAGTCAAAAGGCCCAGGAGGACATTGAGAGCGGCAGATTTGCAGTTCCTCCGCCCCCGACCTCTTGAGCTCCTTGGACAAGGGACATTCTTTTATAACAGTAATATCACATTCAGCCAACCTGACACATGGTTATGGTTGTTTTATTCTTTGCTTGAAAATCTTTTCCACACCTGTAATGGACTTCGTTTTGCCCGTACCAATCAATCACGAAGCAGTCGCGAAATACTCATTTATATTGGCCGACAGTGTCGCGCAGAATGTCCGGTGTTTCTGTCCTTTCCAGAGCAGTTTCGACCCGATACCTATTCAGTAACGCCCGAGACACCAGTTGCCCGAGTTGTAGAGCACCTGCTCTTCCAGCTCAGCTATATCGTAGCAAAGGACGGCACAAGAGTCCAATGGAAAATCAAATACGATTCTTCTTCCCAGCGTATCGCCTGGTATGACGAGGATGGCACTTGGCACGGCCCCGAGAAACACTCCATGGGTCGTTAGGCAAGGCCTACGTGAACCAGGAGCTCACGTATGCCCTGACCCTTTACTCCGTCATGATACACTACCCCAAGATCTTCCGGGAGTGGCAGGGGAACAGGCAGCAAAACGCCAAGCGTCTGCCGACGAATGTGGAGCATTTCGTGTAAGGCTACTCCCACGAAGACCAGTGCCAAGCGTAGTTCTTGGTGCAATTCTTCTTTCATCGCCGAGGAGGGCAGTTCAAGCGGCCGACCTGACAGACGCACTCCACCACCACCACGCCGGCCTGGGCCGAATAGAATCCAATGTGGCATGACGAACGGCCCTTGGAAGTTCTCGAACTCATTCTGTCACTTCAAAACCGACATCCAGGCAGTTGATCAACCTTGCCAAGTTGCTCACCGACGAGATGAAATACAGCGGTGAGATGTATGATGTATTCGACCTCAAGTTGAACATCTTCCGCCATACCTGCAGCAAGGCAGGTATCGAAGAGCACCAATTGGCCCCTATCTTTTCGATTATGCTACGCGCCCAGGCCGTCACCTTCTACTTCAGCCGCGTATGTGGCAGCAGCATTCGAGACTTTGTGGAAATAGTTCAACCCGTACGAAGCCACTTTGAAATTCAAGAAAGCACCCAGACGTACCTCACCGAGTGACCTTTCTCTCATGAGGACGTTGGCTCCCAGCTTCGCACGCGGCTCTAAAATCCGAGGCTATAACAGCAACCTACCTACATCCAAGTGGCGGATACCACTGGACTACACGGTCAGCTGCCATATTTACAAGAGTTGACCGCCTATGCGTTTATCTAGACCAGGGTAATCATCCAGGTCAGCCATCGAGCTTCAGCCTATTTCCCGACCCTGTGCCAACCTCACAATGACCGACACACTGTGTTGCTGCCAGGCACTTGGTTCCACAACTATCAGTGGAAGAGAAAGGAAGGAACTGAGGATTGCCTTTAGTTGCTAATCGGCGTTGAGGTTTATGGTTATCGACTCAACTACCTCCTTTAGCAACGCCTGCTTCTTGCTCGACATTTCAACGAAACTCACATGGGAAAGCCTTCGCCTCTGCCTGATTGACATATAAATAGTCAAAGATCATCATACCCGATCTTCGCAGATGCTAGCCTCAATTCCACCGAGACTGAGATCAGCGGCCAAGCCCAAGCAATGACATTGGTGCCCCACGGCCCCTTACCTTCAGTCAGTCTCTGCATAGCCTTGTGATGGATCTTCATTCATCATGATCTTCACCGTCACCACCACCAATATAGCACTATTGCTGCTGCTTCGTCTCACATCAGAACCCAGCGCCTTCCGAACAGTCGGCATCTACGTCTTAATATCATACCTGAAAAAACAGGACTATGCACTCAAACGCAGTGTCAGAGTAACCAAAGAATGTGTCGTCTCCTCGTACAATGAGGGATCGCAACTACATTGTCATTATCAAGCCCAATCGGTTGTTGTCAGGGTTGATAGGGAGACCCTTTATCTTTTTTTCGTCGACCCTCCGCTTTCCGTTCGGCTTCACAATCCTTCGTCATCATTTCTACAGATAGAAACGTCGGAATCATAGTGCTTGGCAGTGAATCCGAAAGGATGCTGGTACAGGACTGAGCCAAGCATCTCATGACAGTTAGTTGGCGAACAATGAGCGAGCAGTTGACGAAAACTCACCTCTTCTTCTCAACCATGCAGGCTACATACTACGCAACGTTTATGCCCTAGCAGCAAGTCAACCGCGAAGGTTGCGATGCAGCTGGCTAAGACAATCGGTGCAAGACGCGGCATTGAGATTGTGAAAGCCCTCGACCTCGTCGTAGGAGAACTTGATGACGTTGGAGACGCAAATGATAACTTCTTGGTACTAACGGCCTTTTCCTACTGGGCCTACGTTCGGCACCCACAAATCACCATAGAAGATTTCGTCGGCAAATCCAAGGTGAAGTCCCACTAGGTTCCTCGCATGGAGCGAGCCGGACCGGGAAAAAGAGTTCGTGTGCTTGCAATCAGAGACGACCCGAAATAATCGACAGACTCTGCAAGAATTTGCGAGAGAAGTTGCAGAATACAAACCCACATACACAGTCGTGGTTCATGTACCGGTCGCCCCTTCGGCCCCTTCGTCCGCCATTGGTCGCGCTTCCGAGCTTTGGGGCGTGGCCCAAGAGACTTGGAATGACTTCATCATTTCCGATTTATGGAGCTTGTGGATTAGCTTGATGAGCTTAGTCGCTGGCGCACTCAGCAGGTCCTGGTGGTCGTCCTTAAAGCGGTGCCAATGGGCATAGATCTCCTCGCCGACGGCGGCGACTTCAGAAGGTTCTTCGACTCTGTTTTAGGAGAAAGCGACGTCGTGGGCCTTTCTGTCAACAACACTCGCGCATGGGTAGAGGCATTGGCGGAAAAGAACTCATATGATGCCGGCCCTTGTTTGCGTTTCTTCTGCTTGGACCAAGATCGCCAAGTACGTCGCTGACCCTTCGCTGGGCATGTCCCGAGTCTCGGAGTCAACAAGGATCAGGTCTTGATCCAGGAGCTTGCCTCCAACCGCGAGCATTTCGGACTCATGAGCCCCTGATAGCCTTGAGCCAGGCACCGATCATGATGCGGCGAATGCGAGGTTCGCCCGGGTCGTCTCTGATTGCAAGCACACGAACTCTTTTTCCCGGTCCGGCTCGCAGTCTGGCGACCGAACTCCGCTTCATGTTCGTTTTCATATCTTGAAACTCAAAAACGACCAGTGAATCGTAGTCTAAAAGGTCCAGGCTCAGGTATGTCTAACGGGCTTCCGTCGAGGAGTTGTGACGCGCGGGATCTTGCCTCTGGAGCTGCCAAAAGCTCACCTCTGACCCCGGCTCTACGGGTCAATATCTCGGGACAAGGCCGCGCGCGCCGTGGCCCCCCACCACTTACCCCCCCCCGTCTGGGCCAAAGAGGAGGACAGCTTTATTAACATCACCGAGTACACTGGCGATACTACAGCGCGTCACACCGGGTCATGAACGAATTTGCCTGCTGGTCTTGCGCAAATCACTTGGCCAAGGACCCCAAGATGCGCCGATGCAATGAGAACTACTTTCTCTATTCGTTTCTGGAGTCATTGTTTCTCTAATACAGACTCCCGCTCCCTTCATGGCCCTCTACTAGGCCATGTACGGCGTCGACGCCACCCACGAGAGGCTTAAGCATCTCCATCACTAGACTCTGATCCTGCCCTGGGTCGACCCGAAGAAGCTGAGTGAGGTGCACCGGTGTGCCAAGGAGGCGGGATACCAACATTCTTGCCAAGGCGACCTCCAGGCGCACGAGCGTTCTTACCAGGAGCCACAGTAAGCTTCTGATAGTTGGTAGGACCGTTATCGTCGCTGTCGCCGTCATAGCCCGAGGATCCAGAATCTTCGTTGTGATAGGTGCATCGGGCACCGTGCGACATAAGACACGATCGGCACAAGCGCCGCTACTCGCCAGCAAGGACAAAATCGACAGACTCTGCAACAGTCTGCGAGAGAAGTTGCAGAATACAAACTCACATACACGGGTAACAAACCGCGATGTGAAGATGTACGAGCGTAACTTCAAGGCTTGTGTGCCCCGGGACATGGACGGCCGCGTCGATTACCTCGACGAACGGAACACAACCCTGGGGCGTCGGCGTGAGTATGTAAAGACATGGACTGTTGTTATGATGCCGTACGTAGTCAACATCGGCCATTGTTGGTTTCTGTGTGAAACCAACACTGATCAGTGGACCGTGGTTAACTTCACAGTTACCACTATTGCAAGATACCGCAGATCAGCAAGGTCACTATCACGGGCAGGGAGGTCGCCGGCAACCAAGCCCGCGAACTGTTAACCAGTCGAGTAACGCCGGCTCTGTTGAGCCCGCAAGAAAACCACCGACGTCCGTTACGTCAAGAGTCACGATCACGATCTCACAGTGACATCCCAGTTGCGCTGCTTACCGTACTCGAGGAAGTTCTTGGGATGGAGCAGATACACCGGCACACCTGCTTCCATTGCTCTGCAGGACCGCTGACGTCTCTGAGAATGCTCCGCACTGGAATCGCGCGGCTTCTAGCCGTTGGCCTGCTGTTGTGCGACGGCCATGTGTGGCGTAGTGTGGCATTTGTAGAAGGGCAGATTCCCCTTATAAATGCCTCCTCTTCCTCTCCCTTTTCCCTCCTTTTCCTCTTTTTCTTGTCGTGCCCACGTCGAACAATTCAACTTGCAACGTACGTCAACAACTTCCTGCTTCGCACTAGCAGGTCCTTCAATTTCATCAACAACAATACCCCATCCCTTCGGATTATCATCAAGCACTCAGAGAAGCTGAGCCAGGCAATTGGTCAAGTACCTATTATTAGTGAAGGAAATCGCTGCTATTAAGCCGAACCAAAAATTATATCTAGGTACAAAGAATAACCCACGGCATAAACACCACTAGACGCCGGGTTGTCTTCAAAAGACCGACGGAGATGAAATGGACTTGTCGTGAAGCTGGAATAGCTTCGTGTGGCTAGTACCAGTGGATAAGACTCTTTCTTTCCAAAGCAAGAAGCTTCGTGAACGGATCGACATTTTTTACCAAACGTCAACGCTTCAGTAACAGAACGGCGACCCCAATGGACACAACGATTCCTCGTCGTCCAGCGTACCCGTCTGGCTGGGCAAACCTCGATATACGAAATTGCCCCCGTGAATCCTTCGTTGACCAGCGTGTTGACCGCTGGAAGTGGATGGAAGCAAATACGCCTAGTCATGTTTATCATTACAGCTTTTCCCATCCTCCTTCGTGGGAGGGATGGTTTCGCTTGAGGCCCTCAAGACGACTGGTCTGCCTGATCCGAATATCCCTGCTTTTGGTGGGCCGGAGTATCAGCCCGAGGGGAAGCTGTCGAGAAGCACGACGAAGACGAAGGATTTGAGCCCGAGGTCGAACCCATTCAATAGTCGGCACTGTTTACTGGAATCCCGGTTGGACAAGACACAGAAGGCTTGGGGACGGAACTTAGCAACAGCCAAACGCAATACGCGGCTGGCCGCATTACCAGTGGAGCGTTGACGCGGACTTCAGCTACTATATCTGCCTCTTCATGAGATGGGACTTCAGAGCAAAGGAGGCCATCAGGAAGATGGAAAAGTTCTATTCCGAGACGGTCGGCCCGATGGGCAACAACCTACCTTCCCCTTGCTCACTTCCAGCAGGGGGAATCATTGGTGTCTCCCCCCTTCCTGGCATATTGTACGGATTGGGTTTTGGCTGGCTGTGTTGCACGATTCAACCTGGGGAGAAACGAAGCCTGAGACCGACAGTCTCGAGCACCTATCGGAGTACGACACCCTACTCTTGCAGTGGGATGTGCTGAGGATGTGGCGACTGGCTGATGTTGTTGAGCCTAACATGTTGATAGCGACGAGGTTGAAGCGATTGCGCATACTTTCAACATGACCGCGCGCACTCAAAGATCCACTACAGTAAGGATTGCTGCAGCTGAGCGGATCTAAAAGGATGCATGAAATTTTGAAATGCCAGGAAACCTTGCGCTTATCCCTGATTCGCGCGCCGGTGCGACGAGCATCATCCCAACACCGAATTCGAAGAGCAGAGGAACCGCCACCCATTAATATTGTGCCGCCGATATCGCGATTATTTCACTGACAAGCTTGCAAAGGAGAAAGAGTCCCTCCTGACAGACTCCCGACGGGCAATACAGTTGTATTGCCTCTGTTGGTTTTCACTTGAGGGATATCCCGTACACTATTGATAGCATGAGTGAGATCGTGTCAATTGTATACGGGATATCCCTCAAGTGAAAACCAACACTGATCAGTGAATTACATTCACTAGTCACCACTATCCAACAGATCAGCAAGGTTCAACTCGAGCAGAGAAATCGCCAGCCCATTGGCTCACGATTTGCTAACCAACCGAGTATCGTCAGCCCTTGAGCTCACGAGAAAAGTACGGCGTCCATCACGTCGAAGAAAATCATCATCACCAACACTCCTCATCTCCTTCACCTTCACCTTCTTTACTCCATTACTCACACGCGACGATGAGTAATTCTAACGGCAAGGAGCCGATGCCGGCGGCGGCAGGCTCAACAACCACAACAATTGACACGATCTCACTCGTGCTATCAATAGTATACGGGATATCCCTCAAGTGAAAAGCAACAGCCTCATTCGTTGCTGTTGTGTTCTATCCCACATGCTTCGATCAGGACAAGCTGTACACCGATCAATGAGGAATCCTGTGTTGCTTGTGCAGGTTGTGGTGTTTCTTCTCTTAGATCGCCGCACCGCATAAGTCCATAACTACCCTACACACTTTCAGTGTCTTGCTGGAGGGTATTTGCCAGGTTATCAAAGCGAATGGATAGCTGATCCATATCAGCGAGGCAGAGCAAGAAAGGCATGATCTTTTGGTTGTGAATTCAATATCACAATGCGTAGGCAAGCAAAATTGTCAGACTGCAGAATGTGACAATCAAGAGCCGGGCTTTCCAGTGATGGAGGTGATGATAGCTATTAGTATTCGTAGAGTTGGATATGGTATCATATTTTACAACTGGCTGTGATCCTATCAATACCTATCTTGAAGGTGAAATGACTTTACCGCTAGACGAGTCATGTAAGTGATCACGTGACTGAGTATATGCCGCCCCTCCTATATCCCAACAATCATTGATGTCTTTGGCAGTGATAATGATGGTAACACTGGCAGTCGTCTTTGTCCCCAGCTTCCGGAGGACAGGAGATCGTGCAACTCCAATCTGTCGCCCAATGCGTGCCGACACCATCATGCTGTGCCCATACTACGTAGACGGGTACGATGATCGATCCTGGGGGCCCGCTGCCGCCCATTTCCCCTTCCCACATGTGCGGAGATGAGCGACGGGAAGAAGTCAGGGGGGCAGTCCAGAATATAAATTCTACAGTTTCGTGGGCTGTCGACTCAGCCACCGAACCAGAAGAACTGCCGACAGTCGGCCCTTTCGGGGCCGCTCGTGCCCGTCTGTCCGTCCGTCCCATGGTGCCGCGGCCCGTGATGGACGCGCATTGCATTAGTGTAGACTCATAAGGCTTCGTTTGGCGATGGGGTACGCCCCCGCGGCCTCGGAGTCTTTCGTCGCGCCCGCGATGGCCCCCCCCACCGTTGCTATATTCCTTCCAATGTGTATAAAAGTTTCATATTTAATCCGCGTGTCATGCCTTCTCCCTACCGCAGCACTACCGGCTACCGCTAGTGCCAGTGGTAGGGTTAATAGCCTCGTTACCTAATTATAAGACTAGCGGCCAAGGTTTGATATATTGCTGCAGTGGCATTTGTCATTTGGATCGGCGCCGTCCAACGCAAACTTTGTTCGCTCGTGAACCCCACGAAAGGGGAGGGGCTTGGGGGAGGCCTCGAGCAGACAACACTGCAAGCCCGTGGATCAGACGGGCGGCCTTCGTCGGCGTGTCGCTGCACTGCCTGCGATTGCGAGGGGAGATTGCAGCTCGAGGATGCTGCCATGCAAATGCAATGCAACGCTTTCGGGTTATCGAGGGTGGCGTTTCAGGCTGCTGGCCTTGGACACGAGCGCCGAAACCACTCACTTGTTGCGTGAACCCGGGATTCAGGCCAGGCTGATAGAATAGAGTTTTCTTTCCCCCACCCCCAGAAGAGAGAAAGAAGACAACCGGCGAGAGGAAGCGAATCGCCAACGCTGCCAGCGCGGCAACGACGCGTGAAACACGCAGGGTATGATGGAGAGTTTGTTGACAGTTGGCGAACACGCACCATCACGCCACTGGCTAAAAGTCACAAGAGGAAAAGAAGACCAGTCTTTGCTGCCGCGCTGCGTTACTAAACCGGTCAGCTCTTCAAGGTTCCGTCGCGTAACTCTCGCTCAGGCGCTCCGTCCAATCGCCCGCGGTTCTCGGCAGCCTCGAAAGGCGAGCCGGTGAGACTGGGTAGTGAAGCTCCTTTCGAGGTCACGTCCAGAGACGGGAGGGTTGCGTGGCCGTTGATGCTTCTCTCTCTCTCTCTCTCTCTCTCTCTCTCTCTCTCTCTCTCTCTCTCTCTCTCCCCCACTCTCTCTCTGTCCCTCTCTCCCCGCGCGCCAAGGCAAACCCCAATCCATTCTACCTGGTGTGATATCGATGTTGCCCTTTGCCAAGTTCCATGACCCGCAACACGTCCAAAATGTCAAGCGCCTTCCGGGCGGCCCGAATGCAAGCAATCACTGATCCCGTGGAAGGCTACCAACAGGCTTTGCCCATCCAAGAATAGTGGATGGGGGAAGAGTGAAGGTGTAATAGGTATGCAGTGTGCTTCGTACGTCTGATCGTTCGGCCAAGAGGGGGAAAGGGGTCAACAATGCGACCATGACATGGACGCGCTGTTTTCGGACCTGCACGAATGACCATCACAATAAGGGGGTGAAGGGGACCAATCCAGAGCCCAATCGACCTGCCATCAGACCAAACCTTTGGTTTCGGCGTCCCGGGCATCCCATTCTCCCCCCTTGATCGTTTGCTGGGAATCCCTGACATCGGCGGCCGCCAGAGCCCCAACGCCGAGTCATTCGACCGTGGGTTCCGGCCCCATTAGACCCAGAAAAGCAATCACTTTGCTTCGTCAACTCCGGGGCTGTGATGAACTCTGTTATGGTGCCGGGTAGGGACCGGGGAGGGAGGCGAACGAACCCTGTAAGGCGCGGACCTCCTCTACCCCCCCGTGCGACATGCCGGGTTATTTAAGATGGTCGTCCAGTCGCCAAGATCGTAGGAGGAGAGGTTTTTGTTTGTTAGCCTCGAGCTGAACATAATTCCAACTTCACCACATTCTTTACCGGTTTTTTTTTTTTCTCAACAGGAAAAAAACAAGACCGAAAACCCCCAAATGTCGTTCCTTAAACTGTCGCTCGCGGCCCTCCTGGCTGCCGGCGCTTCGGCCGCGCCCGTCGACGAACCGTACCCGCCGAGCGGCACGGCCGGCGGCATGGTGGCCTCGAGCTACTTCGCCGGCTTCCACGCCGACGAAGGGTTCCCCGTGTCCAGCATCCCGTGGGAGAAGTACACCGACGTCAAGTACGCCTTCGCCGAGACGAACCCCGACGGCACCCTGAACCTGTCCAAGGCCGCCCCCGACCAGATCCCCGGATTCGTCGCGGCCGCTCATGCACACGTGAGTTCATGGTGCCTCTTTGTGTCCAGCAACTACGGATTGCTGACTCTTTTACCCCCTTCCCGCAGAACGTCAAGGCCCTCATCTCCTTGGGTGGCTGGACCGGAAGTCGCTTCTTCAGCTCCGCCATTGCGACGCCCGAGAACCGCACCGCCTTCGTCAAGACCGCCTTGGACCTTGTCGCGCAGTACGACCTGGACGGTAAGTTGCCGGCGGGGGTCACTATTAGACCCCAGATGACAGAGAGAGCGAAACTAACAAAAGGACATCAGGTCTCGACTTTGACTGGGAGTACCCCAACCGCCAGGGCCTCGGCTGCAACGTCATCAACGCCAACGACACGGCCAACTTCGCCCTCTTCCTCCAGGAGCTGAGGCAGCAGCAGCCCAAGCAGCTGTACCTGACGGCCGCGACCAGCCTGTTCCCGTGGAACGACGCCACCGGTGCCGCCAGCACCAACGGCGCCCTCGCGCCCTTCGCCCAGTCGCTCGACTACCTCATGGTCATGGGCTACGACATCTACGGCGCCTGGGCGTCCACCGGCGGCCCCAACGCCCCCCTCGCCTTCGCCTGCGACCCGCGAAACAACCAGGGCGGCATCGAGGAGGGCGTCAACAAGTGGATCGCCGCCGGCATCCCCGCCGAGAAGATCGCCCTCGGTGTCGCCGCCTACGGCCACAGCTTCTCCGTCAACTCGACCAACGCCTTCACCGCGCCCGGCGTCCTCAACGCCTACCCGCCCCAGAACAGCAGCAACCGCCTCCAGGGCGGCAGCTGGGACAACGACCCACCGGTCGACGAGTGCGGCAACCCCCAGCCCCACAGCGGTACCTACACCTTCTCGAGCATGATCACCGAGGCCATGTTCCTCGACACGTCCGGCAACCCCAGCGCCGGCATCGCCAGCGGATACGACAACTGCAGCCAGACGGTATGTTATTGCTCCCCTTGGAAGTGATCTTGAGTATGAATTCCGGACGATGAAAGCTAATGATTGTTTTGAATGACAGCCCTTCCTCTACGATGAGGCCCGCCAGATCTGGGTCTCGTACGACGACGTCAAGTCCCTGGGCGTCAAGGGCCAGTACATCCAGTCGAACAAGATGGCCGGTTTCACCATGTACGAGACTGGCGGCGACTACAACAACATCCTTCTCGATGCCATCCGCTCTGGCGTGGGCTTGTAAGGGATGTGGGACGTAGTACTCGGGAGGGGCCGATTGGTTAGATAAAAATGTCTCAGCGACAGCTTGAATGCGACATATTCCCCAAGGATACGATACCATGCTTCCTGTGATTGTCCGTTGGGGGTGGCTGGGTTGTGTGTGAGATGACTTAATTTTCATACGTGACGCCACATGGGCTCGAACCGTGATTGCCTGGCGGGAGTAGGTGAGTGAGTGCCATCGGTTGTTGGTTGCTTGCCACCCACCTGAAGGGGTTTGTCTTCCTGACGGACGTAGAAGCCTCATTCTATCTACCCTATCGGAAAGGAAGGTCAGGTTGGAGCATACAACTGTGAAATGCTACGACCAAAGAGAGTTGGTTGTGGCCGTCATTTTGGCTGTGTATATCCATTCATACATCGAAAGCCGGTTTCATCCATAGGTCAAAGGAAATGCTGGAACTGCTTTCGATGGACAGCAGGCAGGCTACTTGGTTGATACAGGATTCATGCCATTCTTACAGAACAATGAACACACAACCAGTCCTGTAAGTCTTTGATTCTCTAGTTAACCTCTGGTCAACCTCTAGCCAACATGCTCAATGACAGTTTTCTCTCTCAGAAACATCAACTATCCATCAATTTGGAAGAAGTGGGGGCGGGTGTTCCTCTTGAGCAACCCAGATTCTTCTACCTCTCTCTTCTTCACCATTTTCAGCTGAAAACAAGTTTCATCATCATCACTTTGCTCCAACAAAAGCAACGTTCCAAGCAGCTCGAATCGTTCAAAGAGACGCAGGGACAACGAGCTCCTGTTGCCTCCCGTCGATCGAGTTGGTCCCGCCGGCATCATTGTCCAACAATGGGCTCTGGTTCCAACCCGTTCCAAACTACCGCCCTACCTCTTCCGCCAAGTTCAAACCCCATCACCTTTGAATAGCGACACGCCCCGTCATTTAATGAGGCCCAGCAGTCGGTGAGACTTCTCACTGCGTCTCACCTTGCAGTCTCGAGACCATAAAGCTCACCGCAGTCCACTCAACAACCACATTGCATCGTCACGTCTCAGACACGCTCCAAGCGGGAGTTCGACTGAGACGGCATTCCTCTCTCCTCTGGCTCCTTCCACGTCAAGAGAGAACGGTCTTTCTTTCCTCGAACCCACTATTCAAATTATCAAATCGTCTCTGCTCGGAACAGGTTCAAATCTTCCAAATCTCACAACTAACCCAACTTCCAACCCGGCTTGCCCACCAAAAGTCAAGCAAGCATACAAACCAACCAACTGCATTCACTCAAAATTCTACACAACCAAGCCTACAATCTCTTCTCACAGTAAGCATGCATCTCCGCCTCCAAGAGGTCTCATCCTGCTGACCTCCCTCGCCCCCTCCGCAGGCCATGCCTCCCAAAGCCGCCCTCCCGGTCCCCGGCCTCACCGCCACCGAGGCCGAGATCAAGCTCGCCTTCGCCGTCCTCAAGTTCATGCGCCGCCCCAACACCACCCCCGTCTACGACGCCATTGCCGTCGAGGCCGGCTCCGCCAGCGGCGACAGCGTGCGCCACGGCGTCCGCAAGGCCGCCGACAAGCACGGCTGGTTCTCCCAGGCCCCCGCCGAGGATCCGGCCTCCGCCCCCGCCGCCACCCCGCGCCCCAAGAAAGCCGCCACCCCCCGCAAGAAGAAGATCGCCGAGGTCGACGACGAGGACGAGGCTACTGCCGCCGGTCAGGGAGAGGACGAGGGCACTCCGAAGAAGAAGCGCGCCCGTAAGGCAAAGGGCAAGGCCGCCGCGGCCGCCACGGAGAAAGACGCCTCTGAGGGCGAGGAAGATGACAAGAACGGTGCCGCTTCCGCTCCTACCCCTGTGTCTGAGGAGGAGTGAGATGGATGATAAAGTGGTCCTTTCCGGGAGGGTTGCTACACGGACGTCGTCGGGTTTCATAGCGGACTCTGCTCTGTTTTCGGAGGATTCGTTTGACGGCACCTGGGCTGCGACGGGACATGGACTCTTTGGCGGTAACTACGGCGGCGGCTTATGTGCTTTGCTTGCTTGTTGTGACGGTTACGAGAGACGGCGGGAAACGTCGTCGCGACTCACATGCGGCACCCTGAAGCCTTTGCGAAAGTTGTAAATTACCCAAGTGGAAAAAAGCCCTTGCGTCTACATGTCATCGCCGCGTTGTGAATGTTGAATTAACCTAGACGACGGGTCTCTCTTACCTCCCAGTGGCAAGCAGCCCTGCACCTCAAGATACATCTACATCTCGAAACAGGGCGGGCGACTGGTCACTAAGCGACGAGGCCACGTGCGCGTTGGATGGATGATGATTATTCATAATTCATTAGCTTGAGCTACCTGAGGCCCACGCTCATGTTCACGTCCAGCCCAGACCTGCCGGCAACTGGTGTATTTCCCGTCCCTATGCAATTTCCTGTTTTCAGTATGTCTCCCACACGATGCCCGGTTCCGAATCCCTTTCTCAGTAGCGAGGGTTCTCGCCGTACTGGTTGTGGTCTGGGTTGCCGCCGTAGTTCTGCCCCCCTCCGTAGTTCTGGTTTCCGCCGTAGCTCTGGCCTTGGCCGTGTCCATATCCCTGTTGCTGTTCCGAGTGGTACTGCTGGTATGACTGAGGCGGCTGGTCTCCGCTGGGCCGATACTCTTGGTGAGACTGGTACTGCTGATGCTGATCCGGCCGGTATTCTTGGTGCGACGGCGGGTTGTACGGCTGCTGATGCGACCCCTGGCCACCGTACTGGTCATGCTGCTGCGGCGGCGGAGGGGCGTAGTTGCTGCCCTGGGGAGGTCCAGACGGGTGGCCGCCCGCGCTGCCGAGCTGCGACCCCGCCGTCGGCGCGCCGACGCTGACGTTCTCGTTGCCAATGTCGTCGGGAACGTGGATCTTGACCTTGGGGAGGTACTTTTGCACCTTTTGCTCGACCATGTTCTGCACAAAGACCCAGCTCTCGCGCTCGAACCGGCGGTGGCCGCCGTTGACGACGCCGAGGATGCTCTCGCGTAGAGTCTCCTGCACCTTGCGGACCAGGCCGCGGATCTTGTTGACCAGCTTGACCTTGATGTCGTCGCCGAAGCCGCGGTCGGCGTGGCCGCCAGCATCGCGATCGAGCTGCGCGTCGAACGGGTTCCCGCCGAGAATCTTCTCGAGGGGCCGCTGGAAGGAGTCGGGCAGCAGCTCGAAGAGTTGCTTCTCGATGCCGCCGAAGATCTTTCGGAACTCGAGGCGCACGTCGCGATGCACTTTGGCGAGGCCGGTGCTCAGCTTGTCGCTGATGACCCTGGAGAAGCCGCCGCCGCCGCTGCTGCCCTCGCCCTCGCCATCTCGGTCGCCGAAGCCCCGGGCACCGGCCTCCTGGGAGCTCTTCTTGTTGCCGAACAGGCCACCGAGACCCTTGACCAGGTCCTTGACTTGGTCCTCGATCTCGCCCTTGACGCCGTCGCCGAGGTCGCGCGTGCTCGTGTTGCCGCGCAGCCAGCGCTTGATATGGTCCAGGGCGATGCGGGTGAACTGCTCAGCGATTGGCGCGTGCTGCTCCTTCAGCTTCAGGCCGACCTTCTCCTTGATCTCGGGGCTAATGGCGCGGGCCTTCTCCTCCGGGTTCCGCGCGGCGTCTTTGACCGTGTTACTCAGGACACCGAGCAGACCGTCGAGCTCGAAGCCCTGGCCCCCGGGGCCCTTGTTCTTGTCCAAGTGGTCCTGCACGACGTTGATGGCGGAGGATAGGAAGCCCCTAGCACCGGAGAAGGAGTCGGTGTGGCTGACGCCGCGCGACTGGGTCTCAGGGCCGCCGCCGCCGCCTTCGGTGAGGTTAAAGATGTCCCGCAGGTCATCGCCGGCCTCGTCGGTGATGACGCTGAAGCTGCGGGTGAGCTTGCCAATCTCGTCGGCAAAGGGGAGGGACTGAACTCCGTAGGCATCTGGAGGCGCGTCGTTGAGACCTCGCGAGCCGTCGCCAGAGGGCTTGTCTTTGTTGAACAGGGAGCGGAAGGCGTCGATGACTTGGTCTTCGAGACTGTCGATGGTCCTCGTCTGAAAGGTGTCGATCTCGGCGGCGATGCGGGGTTGGATCTGGGGGGCGAGGGAGTCGACGTACTCGTCGACCTTTGTCATCAAGACATCGGGGAGGCCGCGGGAGTTGGACATTGTAGCTGTAGGCCGGTCGAGAAGGGGTGGGGGATGGAGATCGGATCGGGAGATTGAGGACACACACCGTTGAAGGATGGATTGGCGATGGTGCCGCACTAGCTCAAGTACCTTCTTTGGGTCAGGGTCCCTTGGCGGGGAAGCTTGGAGCTGAGTTGAGCTGAGCTATGTCACGTGTATCGGCAGTCAGAAGGAGGGGTCGGGACTGTCAGCCATATGACGTCATAAGGTACGTATATATGAGGGGCAGCCCGGTTCCCCGCACCAGGGTACGTACACTTTCTCAGCGATGAAATCTCTCTCATCTACGCATCTCATCTCATCGGTCACTCAGGCTGATTTATGAAGCAGACTACGGATAAGTCCAGTGCCGTTCACTGCTGGGCTTTGCCCCTATCCCGGGCCGTTGATAGTAGGTGGGCTGCTGGACTCTAGTCGAAGACATATGTGAAGTATGTCAAAGCACCCACTTTGCGATCACCCAAAAACATCACCATCATGACAACCACCGCTTTAATTGACTATCAACATTATCTTGATGCGACTATAATGTGATGTCACAGGAAACAAGGCACCCTCATTTAGTATATTGCCGCACGACACCGCTTCCGGCACGACTTCGCTCCGCGATTCAGGAACGAGGCGGTATTTAGCCACGAGGCGTAGTGTAATACTATCTAGAAAAATAAGCCACTTTCGACCACATGAATTGCCCCTATAGTGAGCCCGCTTTGTGATAAGTGACAATGAGTCTTCTGTGAGGATAATTAAGGCATTCTATAGTAAGCGCGCGCAAGCGTTTCACTATTGTGAGAAGGTCTTCTGAAGAAAACCGATGAATGAACGCTCTTGCAGTTGGCCGTCTTGGCCCTTGTGATAACACCCTACAGACTGAACGTTACGAAGAGTTGAGTAGTTTTGTCTGTTTTTCCTGCTTGAGCTATTATTATAGTTCTACTCCTTTTACAACTGCATCATAAGTTGCCGAGCCTCAAGCACACTCTACTATGGATTCTTTATCCTAGGATGGACATAATACCTGCCCGATCCTAGAATCTCTCGAAAACGTAGGTGTCCCTCCGAAAGAAAACACATCAATAGTATATGTGGCTTCGGAGGCATAATGATATCGATTCCTCTTTTAGTCACGAGTAGTCAGAGTCCCAGTAATAGTCACCATCAGATACCTCCTCCTCCGTAGTTGCATCATCTTCCTGCAAGTTCTCCTCCGCTGGCCACTTGTCCAATTCTCTCTTCTGCTTGAATGAAGGCGTATAGGTAGAATCGAAAGCCTGCCGGACCATCTTCCGTGTCTTGTACCAAAATATTCTGTAATGGGAGACCACAAACAGGGTCGCATTGTATGCTGCGTTACTGTCTTCTGTTTTCTCTTGCAAGAAGATGTAAAGAAGTCGGAAGGCAGAGTCTCGTGCGACGTTCTTCGATCCGAAGCACCTGTTATGCCCTTCTGTGTCCCAGTCTTGTTTGCCACTCCTCAAATCAGCCATCAGGTCACGGACCTGACGCCCTTGGAGAACGTCCACATTCGAAGCCCTGAGTGATTCGCAAAGGGTGTGGTAGTCACCGAGGCTCGTTGGCAAGCTGCGAAAGAAATGACGGAAACCCTTCGTTACTGCTGACCGAATAACGGCAGCGAAAGGCAAGTCGTCGCGGACAACATACTCTCCCATCTTAACATTAAGCAAAGCATTCCCCTTGCTGCGATTGGGTACTTGACCAGCCTCATCATCGCCCTGTCTGCAACTGACGCCGAAATCTCCAACTGGCCCTTCTCGAGCACCATCACCGCCACCCCATCGGGCGTAGAGGTCCCCAGGTAGCATCTTGTCCAAGTCGGTGTTCTTGTGAAACAGAAGCTTGGCACTCATAGCGTCGTATTCAATCGTCGCCCTCCCACCAAGCCTCTTCGCAATGTGAATGATCTTCTCGATCAAGCCGCCAAGCTTCGTCAAGTCCAATTGGTTGACCGCTTCCCAGTATTGGATCTTACTGGAAACATCTTCCACTTTTGGCTCAAGGAACCTGCCTTTGTCATGATACGCCCGCACCAACTTGGAAGTCTGAGAGATCCAGAGCTGTGGTGCCACTTCGTCTATGCTGAGAGGGTTCTTTGTGGAGCGAGTCTTTATCTCAAGCGTGGACTCGAGGGGTACCGCATAGCCGCCACCGCCAACCCTCAATTTGGACCCCGCAATGCTAGTATACGAGGAGCTCGGTGACGATAACGACAAGTTTCCGAGTAAATCGGAGAGTTCATCGCCTTTTAACTCTCTGTGGTTGTCAATACCATTCTTGGTGTAACCACTGGTTTCGTGGCGAACCACAAACTTCATCCCACAGAAACTGTATGATAGAATCCGATAGTGACCCTTACTGCCACAGAGTTCGGCAGTAGTGTATGTATTCTCGAACTGACGACTGAATCCCCGGAACTCATGGGGTCCAATATGTTCAGCGGTGGCTGATTCGGATCGACCTAGGATGGCGGTGTTATTTATAACTTCAATGTTGATGGTAAATCTATCAAACGGGTAGCTCTCTTGTCTGGGATTGATGAAATGAAGAAGTTTGCGTATATTATTCCGATCGGTGACCACGTCGACTGAACTAAGATCGAACTCGGGATGCGTGATCAACAACGCTCGGAATAGGGACTCCATTGGGTAGTCGGGATGTCGCGCCGCATTCTGATCTACGTAAACAACGCCGGAATCTTTCTCCAGAGTCTGGGGTCCCTTTGGAGGTGTCCAAAAACGCGGAAGACCAGGCACGGCGATTGATGGAGTGGTCTCTTCAATCCAGCTATAGGCGGACAAATATTCGACGTCTGTAATTGACGCTGGACATGATGTGTTGAGCTCTTTGAGATCCGCATAAGAGATCTCCGCCATTGAATAAGAAGACATGCTTCTTGATTGATTCTGTGGCCAGATGGAAGACTCGAAGTCAAGCCGTACAAGAACGATGATGGGACAAGAGGGAGGGAGCTACCGGCATATGATATTGAATGCCACTGGACTACAGGTACGAGCTGTGTATCCGAAATCTATCAAACAAAAGACTGGAACAGGATCCTTCTTCAAGTAAACATTTCTTAATAGCGCTGAATGAAAAGTGGTGATTCATAGATCGCATGTCATAGGACAATGTGGTGTAGAGGCGTTATCGGAATTACAGATCATGAAGGTGTACTGAAATGTATGGTCAATAGTCTAGCGCCTCAAGGTTTAGATATCAGTTTCACTCCGCGGGCCCTTTTGGATAAAAAGAAGCGATGGATGCAAAGTCTGGTATTAGCGCATTAGCTCCAATCTTGGTGTCCAGTACTGCAAAACTTAACACCGCCGGCGGCTGTATATCCCTAGAAGCGCAATCAGATTAGTCGATGTCAACTTTAAGTTGAGATCTTCGAGGATACGACAATACCTTCTTTGCGCCTGGTTTGTACAAGCTAACGAAAGGTTGTCCCAGGCTGATTATGCTGTCTGCTTTGGAGAGACGGACACAGCTGGTGTCATGCACAAGGATTTCCGATAACTTAAGATGGGTACACAAGGGCCGTATGAAAAGGCCCAGTTCTCTGGCTGGCATCCTACGTGAGCTTCTAGTAGGAAACCAGTCTACTTCGAGAGTAAAAGAGTAGACGAGTAGACATCAGTCGTGGTGAACCCGAGAGGAAGCAATCAGTTGGACGTATGTTGCGTTCTAACAAACAGATCGTACACTGGTAGTCCTGCTGGTCTGGCAAGGATGCTGTAATCAGTCGTATACTCGATGTAGGAGATACGTAGGCGGCGGGTCCACAGCAGAAGGATAATCTCAGAGTTACCGAAGGGTAAATCACAAGCTGATTGCTGGAGAGCTATGGAAGTCTACCGCTGTAGACGGTATGTTTATCCCGTGGGGCGTCGCTATTGTCCTTGTCACGAGTTCATGACAGAGCGTAGATTTTCTCGGTCCCCCCGACCCGTTTATGAGGGGAAATATCGGCGTCGGCAATCATGGTCAGCCTCCTGACGGAAACGCCAACCGGGGCCTAAGATAGATGGATACCGCCATCGCCCCGGTTTGTGCTGGACCGAGTGATCTCTGCTCCAAATCTTTGCATGACGACCAGCTTAGTCTCAAAACTGGCCGAGGGGTGTATCGTTCAATAGTCCGACCTTCACTGGGATACTATCCTGAGGGGGCCTAGGCTGGAGCCAATACCATCTTGCCATGTTAAGCTGAAAAGCGTTGTCTCTATTTCTTCAGTGACGCCAAGATAAGCTTCTTGTAGCCCTCGACGGCGAGCTCCAGGTCCGAGACAGTGATCCTTTCATCCGCCGAGTGGGCGACGAGGATGCTCCCGGGTCCATAGAGGTACCGCTTGTGCGTGCCTTTCAGCTGAGGAACATCAGTGTAGTAGTTGACAACAGTGATATTGAACCCTTTCTCCATGTCAGTGAGAGGCTCGCTGGGATACGCCGAGAGAGGAAAAGAAAAAGAAAAGCATGCGGCTCACCCTCGACGTCGTAATCCAAGCTCACGGGCAGCCCTTGACCTGTGAAGACCATGTCCACGTACTCCGGCGTGACCTCGGACACGGCCTTGCCGAGAATGTCCTTGATCCCCTCCAGGTCCTCTGTCGCTGCTCGAACGGTAGCCTTCCCCGCCGCACTCTCCGCGATGACGTTGGAGGCGACGCCGCCCTCTACGACGCCAATGTTCAGCGTGGTGTCCCCAAACTCCTCCGTCGAGGGCAGCGGCGCGTCCTGGATCCTCTCGAGAGCGCGGACGAGGAGGTCGATGGCGCTCCTCCCGTGTTCGGGGTACCCGGAGTGGCCGGCCACGCCGTCGGCCGTCACGTTGAACGCCAGGACGCCCTTGTGCGCCCGCACGAGCTTGTTCTCCGTCGGCTCGCCAAAGACGACGGCGTCCCAGGCGAGGCCCAGCCCGTTCGCCGCCGCCATGCCGTCGCCCCCGGACTCCTCGCCGACGACGAAGAGGAGGGCGACGTCGCCCTCGCCGACCTCGCCGCCGGCGAGCAGGGACTCGACCGCCGTGATCTGCGCGGCGACGCTGCCCTTGGCGTCGGACGTGCCGCGGCCCCGGATCTCATCGCCTGCGCGCGAGTACGGCACGTACGGCGGCACCGTGTCGATGTGCGAGGTGACGAGGACCCGCGCCGCGCGGCCGCTGCCCGGGTACGCGTAGACGTTATGCCGGTCGCCCTCGACGGTCTGCAGCTCGACGGTGAAGTTGGCCTCGAGGTAGGACTTGAGGGCCTGCGTCCCGAGGGCTTCGGCCTTGGTGGTCGAGTCGGCCTCGACGAGGGTCTTGTGTAACGCGAGGAGCGCCTCGGTGTAGGACGCAGCCCACGCCGACGCACCGAGGAGCGCGACCGCGAGTGGTATGTTCCCCAGCATCTTCATTCCGGGAGATTCTTCAAGTGTATATAGGAAACACCGGCCTCCGTACCGAAATGTAATTGTTCAACGATGATAAGGAGCTGCGGGCTGAATGAGGGGTAACGCTGCGCTAAGATGACGAACGCTCGGAATTATGCACGACGTCGGACAAGGCTTCGGCTACATCCTTGTTGATCGGTGCTGAACACGGAGTCTAGGAAGCAAAAGAAACCAACTAGCCGCCGGGTATGGCATGGATTGCCGAGCCCGGGAGCGTCGGACCTGATGCCGCGCCGCCGGGTGGAAGAGAAGGAATGTTGCGCCGCATGACAAAAACGCGTTTGCAATACACTGCATCCACAATGGTTCACGTTGTGGATGGCATTTCATGGGGCACACTACTTATGGCCGACCATTTCCCAAAGACGGCTTATAAATATATCTTGGGCTTGACGACGAACTAAGCCCGAAACTGGACCTGGCGACGCCCTCAAAACCCAGCAAATGCTGCAGGATCGAACCGCCAGCAGTTGTCTGGGCGGAAACAGACATTGGGCTTTGGGTTTTGGCTATGGTGCTTGGGCTTTGGACTTGGGACGAGATGATGGAACTATGGGATGACGGAACGATGAGACTATGAGAGACTGTGAGACAACGAGATGATGAGATGGTGACCGCCAAACACCGAAATCCCGGGGTTTCTAAGCACCTGGGCCCATTTGAGTGGTTCCCGTCCCCGTCCCAGATTTCTATGCACTTCCAATTACTAATTCGGGCGCAACTCATATATCAGCTCCAAGTCACCCTATCCATCACGAAGGACTCGAAATTTTCCAAAATCTCGAAATCTAACATCGTCGAGAACTCTTTGGACCTTTTCCCAAGCTTCACTGACCATTTTCAACTCATACCCTCGAAGCAAAAACAAAAAGCCTCCAAACAGCCACCAGCAAGTCCCAACCATGACCGGCACCATGAGAGCCCTCGTCTCCCAAGGCGACAAGACCGCCAAGGTCCAAGAGGTAATCTCGAAGTCTCATGTCCTCTGTCTTCCCGTTCACTGCCACTGACCTCGAATCCTTCCCCTCCCGTTCAGGTCCCGAAGCCGCAGCCCGGCCCCGGCGAGATCCTCATCAAGGTCTCCGTCGTGGCCCAGAACCCGACCGACTGGAAGTCCACCGCCTCCGCCACGGCTGGCCGCATCGTCGGCTGCGACTTCGCCGGAACAGTCGCCGACCCCAACGGCTCGTCCTTCCACGAGGGCCAGCGCGTTGCCGGCTGGGTCCACGGCCTATGGGAGAACCCTCCGCGCGGCGCCTTCGCCGAGTACCTCGTCACCGAGAGCACCCTCGTGTTCCCCGTCCCCGACGCCCTCACCGACGCCGAGGCCGCCGTCATCTCCCTGGCCTTCGCCACCGCCGTCCAGGCCCTGTTCCAGCGCCTCCGCCTCCCCGAGCCCAAGCCCGAAGACGGGACCCCGGCCGTCGCCGCCGCCAAGGCCGACGAGCGCATCCCCTTGCTGATCAACGGGGCCACCAGCAGCGTGGGCATGTACGCGGTCCAGCTCGCCAAGATGGCCGGCCTCCGCGTCATCGCGACCGGCAGCAAGAGGAACCACGCGCTGCTCAAGCGGCTCGGCGCCGACGTCACCATCGACTACCGCGACGCGAACTGGGTCGAGCTGCTGAGGGCCGCGGCGGGCAACAACCTCCGCCACGCGTTCGACACCATCAGCGAGGTCGAGACCACAAAGGCCGTCGTCCAGGCCGTCTCGCCCGGCGGCCACGTCATGTGCATCCTGCCGCGCAAGGCGGACGAGGTCGGCGCCCCCGAGGGCGTCCGGGTGGAGAGCACGCTCGCATACACCGCCTTTGGCCGCCACGTCAAGTACGGCTCTTTCGACAACATCGACGGGCCGAAGCCCGAGGACAAGGCCTTCTGGGAGAAGTACCTCGCGCTCCTGCCCAGGTGGCTGGAGGAGGGCAAGATCAAGCCGAACCCGCAGAGGGAGCTCGGCGGGCTGGAGGACATCCCGAAGGGCTTCGAGCTGCAGGCAAAGGGCGGCGTGAGTGCCGAGAAACTGGTCTACAGGATTGCCCAGTGATTGTTTGTCCCTTGGGTCGAGTGTATGCAAGGTGGATCTGACTTAAACTCGGCCAGTCACGCGCGTAAAGTAGCATCAGTGTGTTGATTATTATTAGCAAAAGTAATGAGCGAGAGAATGCAACAACCTCACAGGGCGACAAATCCCATTCATAGTCTCTCGAGGTTGGCTATGTAACGTGGGAGCCCCATGAAACAGAAACTTGAGTAAATACTCAGTTGAACACTCAGGTGAATATCCCCGACGACGACAAAGCAAGTGTCGGATGCGGTGATAGATGACCGCCTTTGGTCCGTTGTTCAAGTACTCAACATCATTGCGGGTGTTACATGTTGCTGAGCTCCTCCTCCAAACCTTCTAGTTCATCTTGTCCACCCGAGATTCCGGCCAACAGTTCCGACTGCGGCATGGGATCGACCGAAGGTCCAGCTTCCTCCTTTTCTTTGTCTTCCTGCTCAAAAGCCTCGATGGCGAGCGTGATGGTTCCATGAACATCGCCAGAAACCGTCGTCTTCCCTCCCGAAAGTTCGCCCGAAGTAGTCGCGGAGCTGTCCGAGGAACGGCCCTTCTAAGGCTGTTCTTTCTTGGGCATGCTCTCCTTGGAAAACTTGGCAAAGACAGTATAGTTCGGGTTGTCCACCAAACCACCGAATGTTATCATCATCCAATGGTAGAGCAAAGGCGTGTGTTCGAGATCGTCTGGTGGGCCTCGCCACTCCAGAGGGACCCAGACTCTGAAATGTTCCAATCTCGTATGCCCGAACCGAAGGAATGGGTGGTGTTTGGTTGGGAAGTGCTTCCAGAACTCGGCAGGATATGTCCGCTGCTTGTCGATGATTGCACGTCCGTAGTCCACCAGAACGGCGCGGGGTTTGTCAAGGTTTCTGGGCATGCTGATGATGACATTGTTCGGACTGACCCCGCAATGATTTATTCTTGCGTGACGGTACCGTTCAATAAGCTGAGCCATGATCTGCATGCGTTGATGTTGGTCGGTGGTAAAGCTTGCGGTGTATTTGGTATTTTCATAGAGCTGGACCGGCCCCTCAACAGGGCCACAAGGGCCGAACAGATCTTGCAGACAGACTCCGTCGACGTACTCGACTGCAAGGACAGCGATTTTGCGAGATCTGTTGCTCACTTCCTGGTTGACACTCGAAACCGTGGCTGTCCATCCTCCATAGAACTGCGGGGCGATAGGGGAGTATCCGGTGCTTATGAACTTGTTGCGGTTGAACCTAGTGAGGTTTCGTTTGTAGAGGAGGTGGTAAGCTCCGAACTCGTCACTAAAAGACTTGTCGGCCTGGATCGTGACTTTCACACTGCGCTCGGTGATATCGACAACCTTGTGCCAGAATAAGGGATCGAAAATCTTCAGAAAGAGGAGCTGCCCTCTGTCCGGCAACTTATGCTCGTTTTCCCATGGGGAGGTGGATGGTGCCTCGATGACGCGACAGCAGAGCTTCTGTGTGCCAGGTTTGTAGCGGGGATCCGGGGCGCCGCCAATCATTCGGACGATCTCGACCACCATTCCAGCGCTCTTGTCATGTTGATCCTTCTCGCGGGTCCGAGGCGCGTTTTGAAGTTCGAAAACCAGTCGGGTGAGCGAGTACTCTTTCTCCGCCTCAGACAACATCATGTCTTCCGCCTTTATATCATCTGGGATCGGATACAAGTTCGAGCCGTCACGTGTCTGTTGGATGGCCTCTCGTAGTCTCTGGTACTTTGGAACACCTCCAACAAACTTGCTTCATGCTGTTCATTGTTGGCCGCAAGCAGGTATCGTGTTAGCCGGCGCCCAAGTATTAAATGTGTCGCCGAGATTGCAACATATCGCAGTGTGGTCATTCTAAGTTCTTCCAGAAATTCGTCCGCGCAAGCCAGGCATCTGTCCTTGTTCTCCAAAACGAGAGTCGACGAGATCATGTTCCCGCTGGGGGATTGCCAGCTACACTTCGCAGTCCAGTCTGGAATGCTGGTGATGCTCTGAGGCTCAGACGGCAGTGGGTTCGGGATGACGGTCGTCTTCGACGCCTGGGTCGTTGAGTCGATTCGGAATGTTTCTGCTGAATGACCTTCGATCAGAACCAGCGCAATCTCTCTATTGATAGAGTCCTCAATAGATGGAGAAACGTCGGATTCATTCCGGTGGTAAACCAAAGACGGATCTGGCCGGGCCAGATCGACACCGACCAAACCATCGAACGAGTTCTGGAGCAGGAACTCGTCTGCCTGCGCCGTGTAATAGTCCTCATAGGTAGTGGGCCAAAGTACTCTTGGTAGAGCTACATTCTGTGCTGAGTCGCTAGGCGGATGAAGGAGCTTGGGCCGAACCCGGTCAATATCGATGTGTGGGAGTGGATGGTCATTCAGGATAGCCCTGATGATTGGCGGCGGGCCTGTCGACAAGTTGTCGTCCATGATAACAGATGAATTGGTGAAAGATGGTCGACAGAGGTGTCTGATGGGTGACAAGAACAGATGACAGACAGCTCGGCGGGAGAAAAGGCGAGATGATATAATACTACCTCGGTAGGCAGGTTGGGCAGTTTGACAGGCTTCCGGCACAACCAGGCTCGCTTTTGTCTCAAGTTGGGAAGAAAGTAAGAGAAAGTGAGGTCAAGGCAGGAAGAAGGTGAAGTCGAGGCAGGAGGAAGGAAGTGAAGTCGATGCCGGAAGAAGGTGAAGCCAAGGAAGGCAATGGGAAGGAGGTGAGCTCAAAGTAGGAAGGCAGTGAGGTCAAAGCAGGAAGGAACCACTCACCACCCAAAGAAAGGCATCACGAAAGCCAGACATGCAGTATGCTTGTCTCGCCTGTCTTTGTATCATTGCTCGTATGACTGGAAAGAATCTAATTATCAGCTGGGTAGAATTGATGGGAAACAATAGAACTGCCTGCCTACCATCCTGATTCTCAAAGTCTAAACCATCATTCACATCACTGCCCTCCTTGACAAAGAAGCGTAATGAATCAGATTCAGAGACCTAGATTACGACTAAGATCTCTGGTGGAGTGCCAAGACCGGCATAACATGGTCGAGTTGTAACTACTCGTTGCCTAACCTCGTCATGGTACCTATGTAGGTGGCCGCAGCTGTGGGGCCGCTGTTTGTCATCACAGACTCCTTATACGAAAGGGAATTATCCAGGCCCAAAAGGGAGAAGCCAGATGCCTCGGCCGTTTCTTCAAATGTTAACGATAATGGGAGGTGTGCCCCGGTAAATGTATAAACGTATATGGACATGCAGTCAGAAGAGTGCACACCGGATTCTCGTGACACTGCCTTCTTAACTATGCAGAGAGAAATAAGACTCTGTTTACTTGGCAAGTAATAGCACATCTGGCGTTTGTAGAGTGTAGATACAGTCAATATGGAGTGGATTGTACATAATGACCAAGCTGGTACCCGTGTGCCGGTGGTCGCCGGGCAGATATCTACATATATTTATTCCTCCACTTGGGAATAACACAACAAAAACAAGCAAAACCCACAGACGGGGGTTCGAACCCGGAACATTTGCTCCCTTGCCGCTCCTGTAGATTAAACAGTCGTTCCTTCCCTCTGGAAGAATTCCGACTAGCCTTCCTGCCCGGCGAGAACGTCGGGCGGCGGCAGCGGCTGCCAGGACTCCCTCCGCTGGCGGGGCCGGGACGTGTCCGTATAGCCATGGGTTCGAGTATATAGCCTAGTTCTCCGTGACCCCACGCTATCTTTGTCAACTATATCGATCGATGGGAGAAGGGGGGGGGGGGGGGGGGGGAGGGATGCTGGCTCAACGTCCGAGGTTTCGATACACGTCGCGCACCAAGGATGGAAAAGCGCAAGGAAACCCGTGTCCGTGTCCACGAGAAACCCCATCAAACGAGGAGAGGGAACCAGCCTCGCAGCCGGGCCTCTCCTCCTATCTTCAGAACATGCTATACACTACATCCCAACCCAGACAGCCACCGTAAAAAGAAACTCTAAAAAAAACTCGAGAACTCGGCAGACACGGACAGCTTCGACGTTCCCGGAGGAGCCGGCCATCAAAGACAAGGGCGGGGAGAAGGGGGGGAGGGGGGCTCCGTCGACACCATTCCCTTACCCCCACCACCAGTCTCTAGTCCGCCTTAGCAGCTTGACTGGCTTGGTCCTTGACCCAACGCAACCGGCCGTTCGTCTTTGATTGGTCGCCGTTGCTGACTGACAGGCGCGGGGACCGCCGACGGCAAACATCATTGTGCATCATGGTTGTCACACTCCTCCCCCAAGGCACATGCAAGAGGCTGGCTGCTGGTGACAAAGCATAATCACAGGCATCCCCCCTATAACCTGGGCAACGAGGACCCGGGTATTTCCAGCCCAAGGATCATGGTTATGAGTGAGCATGTGCGTCGTTATTCCTGTTGACTTTGCGCCTACGAACAAAACATGTATACCGCCCGCACCCCCCCGGCGACGGTCTCGCAACCACCGCCTCCGAATGTTTGAGCATCGACCCGGCCATTTCCCAGCGAATGAAAGAGAACAAGTCGTACCAGGCTCGGGTACCAAGCCCGCGTATCCGCCGATATCTCCCCCCAGCCCTCGGCGCGGCCTGGCAGGTGCAGGCCGGCATCACCCATATGTATCATCCACTTGAAGGCGATCCATTACCGTGCAACCCTAAAATCCATCATCTGAGGGAGAATGGATGGGGTATCTCAATGATCGTGAGCAAGCGTTGCTGAAACCAAAAGCAGCAAAAGAAATTCTAGTTGCGTGAAACAGCCGTAAATAAGAGGACCCAAACCCTGTGTCGCCTTTCGTCGAGGCATAAAAACGACCAAGGAGACGCGGACAACCAAGTCGGATATCAAAAGGAAATGAAACACATCGGCAGGAAAGCAACCAGTCGTTAAGGATGAGCTGAGCGGAGACGTGAGCGATTCAATAGAAAACACCCGGGCACGAGAGTAAAAGCAACGCTATGTAACAACGCCAACGGAGAAATGCAGTCGCCCACCGGCCTAGTCCAAAAGGGATATCATGATAAAAAAGGAGCCGTACGTCATGCGGAGAGGAGCTCTGCTGACATGGGATAGAGTAGAAAATGGTCATCAGTCGTGGTATGGAGTATGTATATGCCCTTGTTTTGAGAAGGCGGCGAGGGATCGTGACAGTTCGTCGTGTGTAAATGTTCAGTAGGCCGTGGCAGTAGTTCCCTCGCTTGTAGCGACGGCTACAAGCGTCTCAAGTCGTCTGAGAGGGTCGGGGTTACCTGGTTGTTGCTGCTGATGCGGGTGGTGGTGGTGGTGGTGGTGGTGGTGGTGCTGCTGCTGCTGCTGTTGCTGCTGTTGCTGCTGTTGCTGCTGTTGCTGCTGTTGCTGCTGTTGCTGCTGTTGCTGCTGTTGCTGCTGATGAGGGTGTTGTTGCGGCTCAGGTTGCCTGGCTGGAAACCCAGAAAAAGCAGTCATGTTGGGGTGGACCATACGGTTGACATGCGGCCCGCGAGGGTCGTTGTTGGGCGCTTGGGGTCGGGGTCCGTGTATGCTGCTGCCGGTAGGCCCGTGATACCACCCGTGTCGCTTGTTCTCCCTGGAGGCAATAGAGGGAGCGGACATTGTGTGTTGATGGCTGCGAGTAAAGGCACCCGGGTTGGAATAAGACGGCGGGTCAACCTCGAACCTGACGGTCGGTGGGTTCATCCGGACTTGCTCGGCCTGCGCCTGTACAGCCTGGTTCACCTCGTTCGCCCACGCACCGGCACTGTCGCGAGGCGGCGTCTTGTTGGACGTGATGTCCAGCCTCGTCAAACCCCGGTGCAGCCCCATATCCCACTGAGAAACGTTCCGCCGGTCTTCCGTCATAGCATCGGTGCCGGGCAAAAGTGCTCTCGGACGTGCGGCTTCGGAATCGACCATCATCGGCGACGGGATCCTTCTCGGAGGCGAGACCTGCTTAGACGGCAGGGGGTCGAACGATTCGATTCCGGGGAGTCGCAGGGTTTGTTGCGAGTTGGGGGCGTTGACAATGGGAGGCGCCGGGTTCGGCTGGATCTGGCCGGGTGTGAGAACATTGCTCAGATTGCTGGTATTGATGTTAAAGTTCCTCGTATCAGGGTGCCACGTCCGTCGACGCCACGCCTCATCAGCAGCGGACGATGCAGAGTCCCGTCTGCCAGAGGGCCATCCGGAAGTCGGAGTGGTGGGCGATGCCAAATGGCTGCTGGACGCGGGAGAGAAGGCGCCCATGTTGGAGGAGTTAGCGGGGGGGCCTGCACCAAAGACGAGCCTGTTGACGGGTGCGCCGTGGGGAGACTGGAAGGGGTTTACGCCCGACGGCACGCTGAGTCGTCTCCCCGGCGTCCTCGAGCCAGCCGAGTACATGCTGTGGGACCGAGAGTGCGAAGTGGTGGGAGAAGCAATAGCGGAACCCCATCGTGATGGGCTGCTCTGGCCGGGCGAGAATGTTGCCGACGTCGGCGTGCTGTAGTCGGTCGGCGAGACTGGGCGATAGCCATATGTCCCGTCAGCAGCGCTACGATAAGACTCGAGGGACAGTCGAGACCGGGGGTCGGCCATGACCAGAGGCGGGGGGCGTCGTCGGATGTCGTCCCGAGGCACAAATGCAGATGCGATGGAGCCGACGCTGGCGATACTCGATGTCGACAACGACTTCGAGTGGCCTCGGACCGGGCCTGGACCGCCGCCGGCCGTCGAGGCGCGAGCCCTTCCACCTTGTTGGCGCACGCGCTCGGTGCGCATCTGCCTCTGGAATCTCGCACCAGTCGCGGCTAGAGAGTCTATGGGTATGTCCTCATTGACGTGCACAGTCTGTGCGTGCTGTCGCAGGTTGTCAAGACGGGAGAAGCGGCGGGAACAATGACATTGGAAGGGTCTCTCGCCAGTGTGTTTCCTGAGACGGTTAGCACCCACCCCATCCATGCCTCGCCGGAGTCCTTACCGGATGTGTCTGGCCAAGTGTTCGCTTCTGGTGAAGCTCAAGTTGCACGGAGGGTAGTCGGTGCAGTAGAAGCGCTGCGACTTCTTCTTCTTGTTCGATCTGGTTCCGTCGGCATTCACGCTGTCCTCGTCAGATGCGCCATCGTCTTCACCGTCCGATTCGTCCATGTCAACATCCTCCGAGTCCCTCGATCTTCGAGAGTGTTGCGAGTTGGCTCTCGTGGGGGTCTTGGCCTTCTCGGCGCTTTCGGGAACCTGAACAGCCTGAGGAAAAGGGGAGCTGGGGAGAGGCTTTTGGGACGCTAGACCGGTGCTGCCGCTACCGTTGCCGAATGTTGCCTTGGTGGGCGTCTTTGCATCGTCCGCCAAGGGTGGTTGCGGCGTCTGGGGATGCTGGGGATGAGGGGCGGTGCGTGGCCTGGGTGTCGTCGGTGACGTCGTCATCTTGTCGTCAAACTTAACCTCGGCAGGCAGCGGCGAATTCACTGGCCTGAATGCGGCAGCCATGATAGGCTTGCTAGGGGCGGAATACAGAGTGGGCGACGTGTCGCAAAAGATGTCCTGTTCGGGTCCCTTTGGTCTCTGGTATTCAAGTGCGGACGTAAGCTGGCTAGGTTGCGTCGAGCACCACAGCACAGAGAGGTGCGGGGAGAGCGCCGTGCAAAGTTGTTGTTGTTGTTGAACCCCCCGATTAAACTAGAGTAGGGTACGGACTCGGAGAATGGTGAGAGGGAGGGAGCGCGAAGGGGGGAGCGGGGCGAGAGAGTAGAGGAGGAGAGGAGAGAGTGGTAGGAGGAGGAGGAGGAGGAGAAAAAGAAGAAGAGACGTCGGCGTCTGGATCAAGTCATTCGAAAAATGGTTACGAGCCTGAGAGGAGTTCGTTTCGGCGTCTTGCTCCTAGTGTTGCGCAGTGTGGTCGATGAGGTTGCTGCGAGGAGCGACAGAGGTGTTGTGAGGCAAGGGTGTGTGTACGTGTATATGTACGTGTGCAAAAGAGGTGAAAGTGAGAGTCGCGGAGAGGTGATGGAAGTGCGGCGGGAGACGATGATCAATCGCGGGCCTGGGAGTGGGGTGTTTCTGCTTGAACAAGGTGCAAGCAGGCGATAGCGTAGGTAGTAGTAGTATCCGTAGTAGTAGTAGGTATGTATGCGTACGGAGCCAGGTGGAGGACGAAGAGAAGAGAGACAAGCTGGTAGGGCGAGGGGCAGGCGGCTCTAGAAAAAGACCTTTGCCAGGGGGAGTGTGGCGATGAATGGTCGATGATGAAAGACGTGCCCTGGTCTGACCAGCTGGCTGCAGTAAAGTGGTCCCCCCAGTGGTTCCTCGCTGACTTTTCTTCCCTTTTCCCCCTGCCTCTGGCTTTTACGCCTGCTTGCGTTCGTTCAAGCCTAGTGGGAGGTAGTAGTGTCGAGACCTGGGCCGAGTTTACCCAAGGTACCTTGCCTGGAACAGCTAACCTACGCCGTAGTAGTACCAGCCTCCCTTCGGAGGGGGGTGTGTGTGTACCGTGGTGGTGCGCTGTGCTGTGCTGCGCGTCTTTGGAGGGGGGAACCGGGCGCACCAAGTCGGCGAAATCTGGCGTGGGAGCGTCTGTGCAGCTATCGCAGAGCCAGCGTAGTCCGGTCCAATACCAATCGAGACCCAAGTTGATGGGTTTCCGAGCTCTTGGGAGAGCCCTCTTTCTGGCGCAGGCAAAGCTGATAGATGGCTTGCGGTTTTTTTTTTTTTTTTTTTTTTTTTTTTTGGCTCAACGAAATCCCAGGTTGCTGCTGGCCTGTACACTATTAGAGCGAGCGTATTGCCAACGCTGACCGAACATCAGCTGGAGACCAGACGAGGAACAAGGCGCAATGCAGGATTATTACTCTTATCGTTGATATGTGCCCGCGACGACGCGCATGCGCGACTTTGATTCTGGTTCGCGAGATCACGATGGGAAGGAAAGGCGATGCAGTCCGAGAGCTCCCGGGAGGAAGAAGAAAGACTGAAGTGTTCGCGAGGGCGAAAGGCGGGGAGGGATTCGTAAGTAGTTGGTGATGGCCGGTGATGGGCGTCCAAATCGAATGGAAGCGCAGGCAGTGCGAGCAGAGTTGGTGGGCACAAGACACAAGGACAGGACAAGGGCAGACGCCAGGGCCAGGGTCAGGAGCAGGTGCAGGACCTGGCGGCGGTAGCGGTCTCGGTGGGGTCGATTGGCGGGAGGTACAAGGGGTACAGCGGTACACCGTCCGAATCGAACGGCTTGATGGTAGGATCCCAGTCAGCCGGGCGGCTGGAAGGGGGGTTTCTTGCGCTAGGACGGCGTGGACAGAGAGGCTGGCGACAAGCGGCGGGAGGAGAGACCAGTCGGGACGGTGGGAAATGGCGGTGCTGCTCCGTCTGCGATCGGGGGAGCTAGACGGACGACGGTTTTGCGAGCGGGAATGTGAAAACGGAGGACAGCGTCGGGAGTGGCGTATTGTGGTCCAGTGTACGGAGTATTGGTAATGCGCTCGGTAGAATGGTAGGTACGAGAAGCGGCGGGATGGTCGGTCGGTCTGGTCTGTCTGCGAAGGGAGGAGGGAACATGGAGGTGAGCCCAGGAGGCGTAGCGTAGTGTGCAGATACCTAGTGTATTCGTAGTGTACTTCGTAACGAGGGAGAGGTGGTTGGTTGGCGGAGCTGATGTGACCGGGGGGGGGCAGGGTTAGACGCAAGGTACCGATTATGGCTGGCTAACTGGCTAGAAAACCTGTCGACACTGGCTGGGAAGCCTGTCGACAGTCCGTGGGTTCAAGGTGTAATCCTGCCAGGAACAAAGGACGAAAAGGACTTGGCACGGCGTTGGATTGGCAGGAAAGGCTGGGTTGGTGGAGGTCTTTTGACGGGGTCAAAGTCAAGAGGAAGAAAAGTAAAAAATAAAAAAGACGCCAGAGAGCGGGAACAGGCCAGTCTGTGGGCGACAGTCAAGGCCCGACCGAGGTGTGAGGTTTGGCGATGGCTGTCGTTCCCACTGAGCGATGGGTTTTGTGGTGCAATGCACACAAGTAGATAGGTCGGTCGTAGGTAAGCTACAGTAGCGTAGTCACGTTTGTAAAGGTTTTACTTTGTACACGGAGTGGTACCCCGTACCAAGGCAACGCGGCACTGCTGTGCGACTGCGTACGTGTGAAGTACGTGGTGTACAGAGACGCACGTTATGTGGTTGTAGATAGGGAGGGAGGGGTGCCAGCCAGGTAGGTAGTCGAGAGGTTCGGGTTGTCGCCTCGCCTCGTGCTGCGGCCCCAAGAAGAGTGTTCCTTGTCGTTGTCGCTACTGTCGTCGTCGTCGTCGTCGTCGCGAGCTAGGCTGCTACCCTACGCAGGGGTGGGCAGGCGGCATAGTCGACAGCGGGGTGGATAAGGTTGGACGGATACGGACGGCGAAGGGTTAAACGGCTGGACGCATTCGGTGGCACGATGGTTTTCTTTGGTGCTTGGTGCTTGATGCTTGATGCCTGGGTGTGTACGGCAGCTTGCTTAGCACAAGCGTGTATGGAGATTGTACTCGGTACTCGTTGGTGCGACCAGAGAGTGTCTTATGTAGTGTGTATTATGTAGAGTGCTGAAGCGGCAGTAGTGTGGAGAGACGGCGGCGTGGAGGACTGGCCGGTAGAGGCGGATGACGGAGGTTGGAGGTGTCAGGAGACGGGATACCATGGATACCCGTGTTGGTGGTGAGGGCGCGTGTGTGCGCGCGAGTGGGTTAGGTTTAATTTAGCTTGGCAGGGTCGGCATATGTTGGCTTTGTCCGGCCAAGGGGGTGAGGGTCAATCGAAGGCTCAATCAAGCTTGAGGGAGGCGGAAGGAGATACAGATTGATTACTCTCTGTAAAGTATCGACGCATAAAGACGAGAATGAGAGTGAGGGTGAGAGTGAGAGTGAAGGTGAGGGGCACCGCCGGCGGCGGCGATGAGGAACAGACTTGGCTTCGGGGATGTTCGTCGTGCATGTGTACCTACTACCTAGCTCGTGCCGGGAGTTGAGTGAGGTAAGTCGAGTCGGGTCGGTTCGATTGGAGTCGAGTCGAGTCGAGTCGAGGCGAGTCTAATCGAGTTGAGTTGTGCACTGGCTGCTGACGACTCGGGGAAGGTGGTCAGACAGCCAGGCACGACGGGCAACGTGACAAGGAAGGAGCATTGATTGCGAGTGAGTGAGTTGAGTGAGTGACATGCAGCCACCACCATTTTGGTGCCCTGTTCTGTCCTGTTTGTTCTGTTCTGTTCCGTCGTGTCCTATCCCATCTTGCCTCATCATGCTCCTTCCTGCCCATGCATAAGGTACCTGAGTGGCTACCTCTTCAACGTACCTGAGATAGGTGGATCGGGTAGCTTACACTGACTACTTCCTTCCCATCAAGTCAGGCACGGTACGGGCACTTTCCCCATTCCTTTTTACTTCCTTCCGTTGTCTATTCGAGGCAGGCAGGAGGCGTATACGGTCTATTCCCTGAACCAAGCGGGGCCCACGGTATATGGTATGGTATGGTATGGTTTAGGTGCGGCAAGTGCGATGGCTGTCTGCCACCTTCCCTCGGTCCTCTCCTCACGAAATGTAAGTGGTCGGAGAAGCAGGCAGGAGGCAGAGGCGCCTTGGGGACGATGGGCATGAGCATGTCGCATGTACATTTCTCGCGTACCTGGCGCGAAGAGGGTACGACTACCTATCTATACGTACAGTACCTAGGTATCTGTCTACAGGTACGTACCCTGGGTAGTGCGCAACGACTGTGCCCCTCCCCCTCCATTGCCCCGTCCCTCTTTCTTTTTTTTTCTTCTTCTTTTTCTCTTTTCTGGCGCCGGTGCATCCATCGTGCGAGGGGTTGGGTGCGCCTTTACAAGCAGGCGGGCATTTCCCCGCCTTCCCCCCCTTCCCGTTCCTTCCCTTCCTCGCTTGCTCCTTTCAGCTCCTTTCAGGAATACACATGCCCTACGTGCCTACTTACATATACCGTACACGCGAGTCTCGGCAGTGATACATTACAGGGTTGATGTACATTGTACACACGACTGGCACTGCGTAGGTAGTAAGACCAGCCAGCCACTGCTAGCGCCGCCTTAGCCCCAGGTACCTGAGCGCAAATGGAACGCCGCATGTGGTGGGCCAGGTGTTGGCGCCTGTGAGTTTTCGTGCCTGACATGTCCCCTGAACCTGGCCCCTGGCCCCGCGCCGGCCGGCCCTGTTCTGTGCCTGTCAATGTCAAAGTCGGCCAGGCTTCAAGGGGAGGGGGAGGGGGACCTTGCCAATCTATTATTATAAACAGAGTCATGGTTGGAGCAAGGAAAGCTTCCACCATATTGTAAACTCCGACCAACGTACAAATACTACCAATCTCATACCACGTAGACTGCCTACGCAGTACTTGCTTGGTCTGCTCGCTCCGCGGCCTAGGAAAAGGACTGTGCGTACCGATGTGCGTGCCGATGTGCGTGCCGTCAGTCAGCGCGACCGGCCAGGGGAGGGTGGAGCGGTGACAAACCCACCCCGCAATCGAGGCGCCGCCGTGTTTCTTCCTTTTGCAAGCTTAAACGAGGATGAGAGAGTGCGGATTTGACACGAGGCAAAGCCGTACTTGTCGGTGATTGATTGCGCCAGGGTGATGGCGAGTGTAAGACGTTACGGATACTTTCCCACGTAAGTGGTGAGTATAGAGTACAAAATACTCGACTAAGGACGGATATGTAGCAATCATCTTCTCACTACCGAGTATAGCAGAGAGGTGAGGGGGGAGGGGGGGGACCGATCGGAACCCACTTCGGATAAACGAGCCACGGCACGGCACATGGCCTCATGACACGGACCACGAGCAACGACGGGCATTTTCGTTCCTCTTCGGTAAACGGTTAGCCTTCCGGCTTGAAGCAGGCATTTGCCAGTTCAAGACCCCCGAGTCGGCCGCTCCGCATAGTATAGTATCAGATGTTTCTGACTGAACACCGAGTCTCTGGTCCCCCCTCACCCTCCTGGTGTTGCGATGCCATGCGTTGCGTTCCTCGTGTCTGATACCGAGTATCCGTACAACCATCACGTTGCTTACCTATCTAGGTAGGTAGGTACCTACTTTACTTCATCCTGTCGGGCGCCGTTGCTACCTTGGTTCCCTCCCGGCCCGAACAGCTCGCTTTCAGCTCCCCCTTCCTGCCTCCGTTCCTTCCCGGCCCCTAACGTTGGGCCGCCCCCTCTTTCCTTGATGCAAGTCGTATCTGTACCCGCGCAGATCCGCACGCTGCACGCGGCAAGAACAAAATAGTAATAGAAACAGGAACAGGCAGGCACCATCTAAGGGAAGTGGGTCCAAGTCTATTGAGTAGGTAGCTTGTCTGGCTGGCTAGGCATGGAAAAGGGAACTGGCATTGGAGAGACAGGGAGGGAAGGAACCAAGACAGAATAATAAGAATGAAAATGAAAACAAAAACACTCGCGAAGAGTAGAAAGTCTGAAAGAGAGAAGCCAGAAAAAGCAAGAACCACATTACCCACATGACACCATCGATACGCGACAACAACGTTCCCCTTCCTGCCGCCTTCCTGTCTCGCTCCATGCAGAGTCTTGCTTGTCTCTCTCTGATGTGTGTCGTTGCCGTCCTTTCGCCTCATGCCTGCCGCCGTCCTTCCACCCTCCAGTCCACCCTCCCATCCGTCTCATCTAGCTCCGACCTCTCCGGCGCGGCCACTGCAGAACAACTTCGCTCTCCCTTCGTCTCAGACTCGCCAACCGAGCATTCTTCTCGGCCGTTGCCCACGTTTTCTTTCTCGTCTCTCCCGAGTTCCGCCTGCATTCTCCTACCTACTTGGACGAGTCATCCCGTCGCTTCCCACCGTCGCCTCGGCATGCCACCGCTCACACAAGACAGCTCCTAGGTATCCTGTCTTCAACGACGCCTACCACGCTACCTGCTCTACATACACCCCCTGCCTACTACCTACCTAGGTACTGTAGTTAACTGCCTTGGCCAGCTTCAGGGATACTTCATCGCAGCCAGGCCCACGCTGATACACCAGTCCACAAAGACGCACACACACACGCACTCGCATCATCCTCTTGTGCTGGAAGTACACCCTTTCCATCGGACCGTTTTCTTCAACAGACACCACCCCAAACACAGGACACCCGCAGAGAGGAGAGAAGGTGCAGAGAGAAAGAGAGGGAATGAGAGGGAAAGCCAGAGAGAGTGCCGTCGATGTCTTTCCTGACATCCCTCGACCGCAGCGAGACGGTACCATCGACACACGGGTTATAATCACCTTCCGTCCCCTTCCGTCCGTCCATCTACCTCTACCACAATGCCAGACACTCGCTTCTTCGACCAAGGGCGGCCATCCCTTCCTTGGCCACGGTCAAGCTCGCCCTGGCCGGGTCCAGACCCTGTCCAGGTCCAACCCGGTAGAGGCACCAACGACACACACACGCACACCAAGTCATCACATCATACCCCCATCTCGTTGGCTCGATCGAATCCACCTGCATCCCGTGACAGCCACCAACACCACAAATGATGTGAGCATTTATCATTCCCCCCCCCCCTTAAGATCACCCGCGCCAACGGCCTGTACTTGAAAATGTGGATATCATCCTAGGGGATCTGGCAAGAATTTGACTAAGTAGAGTCGCCAGCGCGTAGAAAGCGTAAATTGCGGTGAGGTCAGGCTGTCCGCGAGGAAGCATGAGATAAGATGGTCCAATGCTTTCAGTGTAACACAAAATCTAAGCCCGAGCCTAGCTGCCTTATATCGAGACTGAGCGAGTAGCCTTCTGATGCGCGGGTGCAACCGGTTTCTTGTTAATTTAAGTTGTAGGTTCGCGGCTAGTTCTTAAGTACATTGACAGAACGATGCGAACTTAGACACGACGTCCCATCCACTGAGACACACGGCTGTTTATACACTTTTCCACCTCTAGGCTGTCTGGTGGGTCCCTCCTTAATCGGAGTTCCGAGATTATACCCTAACAGAGCACATAACAAGGAGTAGGCGCACCTCCGATACAATCTTTGTTGATAGTAACACTTACCCGGTCTCACATTTTTCCTTCGATCAACGTGGCCTGACAACATAGCTCACTCATGTCATTCAGGACCTTTACGGAAACCGATGACCACGGAGAAAAGGGCAGACCGGGAGTACATTGCATCTCTGGCACACTACGGCAGAAGACCCGGTACCCTGCAAGCTTACTCTCTATTAGGGCCACTGTTGCGGCGACAGCCGTCTTCCCCCCCCCCCCCCCGTCGCCTGGATTGCGCCCCGAGGTTCCATCCCTCTCAGGAGGTGCTCCGGGACACGACAATCAATCCAAGACGACTTGTCATACTCGCACGAGTGATACCGTTACATCTTGCCGGCGCAGACTGTATACACAGGCCAGGAAAACGCTGCTGAAAGACCACTGCTGACTTTCTTATGCGTGCACACGGTCAACAATGCTTAACCTTGCAGCTGGATCGCATTCGCGACCAGATGGGGCCTCCCACCATCGCACTCGGGGGGGGGGGGGGGCTGTACCATAAACAGCCAACGACACAATGAACCCAGCGTTTCGCTCCTGGTCACTTGCTCAGCGCCGCCACGGTTCGTCTGGAATGGCCATCACAAGCAAGCAAGCAAGCACCCTTTCTTTTCGCCCCGCGGTCCGCGTCTGGTTCAGTCCATTTCGTCCCAAGCCCGTGCCGCTACACCCGAGGGCGGCGGCGATCTTTAGATTCCTCGCGTCCTGTTCGTCGCAACAACGTATTTACCTACCGGCCAGCAGTTACTCTTATCGGGAGTTAGCAGCAGGGAGCTGGCCGGGTCGGCAACCCGCACGTACAACTGCGAACGCCAGCTGCATATCCCACGACGTCCTCCAGCAATCTTTGTGCCTGCATGCCTGCATGCCTGCATTGACAGCGCGTGCCGCATCATGTTCGGGATAAAAACCTGCCGATAGTGCCCCCGCACTTGGCCGAACGCGGGGAGCCTGGCTGGCACTTGGCCCTGGCTTTGATCGCCCTGGCCGGTCCTCACTGGGTCGGTCGCTGTCTGAAGGGCAAGGATACATGCTGATCCTCACTGTCGTATCGCAGAATTCCTCAAAGTTTCATACTCCCCCACCCCCGCCGCTAAAGATTACCAGAACCCAAGGTCGTCGCACTCCAAGCAATTTAGAGAGAAGGGGGGGTTCTTTACCCATCCATCTTCCCCACGCTATCGTCGTTGAGGATCGCTGTAAAGCCCGTCTGTTCCAGCTCCGCGTCGGCTGATCTGCAGAGGTTACCTACTTGTATGCGATCATCCCCGCGTAATGCACTCGAAAGGCCACCCTTTATCAAGGTCAAGTCACCTTTACTCGACAAGATATTCCAGTATTATCAGCGGCGAACACCTGTCCTTCTCTCGCAAACAGCCAAGCTGTCTTGGGCGTAACAAGGGATCGAAGGGCATCCGCTGCTGTATGCATCGCGCTAACAATATTCCATCCGGGTACCACCAGCAGTCACGTCGCACATTGTTCAGAGTTGCCGTGCTGCAATGCAGCGAGGGTAATGGCTGTATTGATGGCGAGAAGTATGCGCTGGTGTAGTTGAGGCAGTATCTTCATGGCAGGTTGTCTGCCTATAACGCAACGCATCAACAATGGGCATCGTTGTCGGCGATTCTGAACACCTACACACACCTGATCCAGGTCGACCGAGGCCTTGCCCAAAGGGGCCCACTAAGCAACGGATCATATCTTCAGTCATCAGAAAACGGAGAATTTAGACTCAAGAGCGGATGAAACAATGCATCGGAGTACCGCCCCTTGCTTCCCATGCCAATCGCGTGCCAAGGGAAATGCCGGTACACAGACCGCCCGGCGGCGTGCTCCCTAACCGCTGTTTGCCAGGCGCGCGCAGGCTCATCGGATCGCTCATCAGGACTCACCAAGATCCCTTCCAAGGCGGCATTTCATGCGTGCTTGGAGCGCAAGAAAAGGCGTCTAGCATATGCGGCCACCGAGACAGAGACACGTACACAGCCCTCAATAGAAAGCAAGGCTTCTCCTTGTGCCCGCGGACGCCCATCACTCGTTGGTGGCGACTAGCCTCATCCCACCAATTCGTCATCCTCCCACAGGAACATGACGAGGGAACCCTTGACGCCGGAAACGGAAGATGACAGTCGGTCAAGGGACTTTGTATGCTTACTGTATCCGTACCTACTTTTTATCTGCAGACAATCCCTCGAATAGTGAACTACTTGGCTCGTTTCAGAGTAGGCGGAGCAGAAGTCGCCAGGATGACCAAATGCATGCAAAGCGATGAGGGTCCTTGCTGCCAGTCGGGGTGTCATTTGGGAGGGGGACACGCGCGGGATACTGCAGCCATATGCAGGTCGCTCAACTCGAGATGTGCCTTGAATTAGCATGCCGATTGCGCTCACGCCGCGGCCTCGGTGTTCTGCTTCGCTCAACTCAATGCCTCCTGCATGTCCGCTTTGATTACGACCCTGGTCATACGGCTCGGATTTCCACTGGTGTCATGGTTGACTGCTCTGTTGTTTGCTCTGCCTGCTCGCATGAACTATCGTATGCATTGGGCCTCACGGTACGGGAGGGATTGCGCATGAGCAGCACAGTCAAAAGCAAAGTCTTTGATGGGTAGAGACTCATAGGACAAGGGAAACAGCTGTATGCCATGGTATCCCAACTGGCGAGGCGGACAGGCCCATGATGGGACCAAGATCTAGCTCATGGTTCACCGCCAAAAGACCATTCGCTATCGGCAATGGTTTGCGGGTACCCTCCGCCACACCAAGACTCGGACTGGCCACTTCCACTCCCAAATTCAAAGGGTCCCGATCAACACGCCAAGGTGGTCTCGCACTTGGATCTTGCAGCACGGAATGTGAGACATAACCAACCAAGGGTTCGATCAAGGTGGCCTCTGTCGTTTTCAGTTGAGTCAGCCTTGCGTGGAGTTCTGGTCATACCGCATCGTGATTCACATCATCCGCGGCCTGGTTGGGTTGTACGACAATCGCGATAGGCGCTGGCAACATAATGGAATGTTACTTTCAGTTTGGCCTTTGCAAGACAACTCGACATCCGTACCCGGGACATTCCTTACATCTGGGTGGCTGGTCGAATCTACGACATCGAATGCTAGCTGCACGATGCAAGGAACAGGAACGGAGACAGAAGAGGCTCGCGACGGATGCAAGACTGGCCAATACAGAGCTTTTGCGGGCAGTTCGGTCTCTTAGATGCGGAACACACATGAAGACAGGGTTTTACATATTCGCCCTCCAGACACAACAACCTTTGCATCAAGACGGGAAATGCCGCCTCACTGCTCGCCGATGGGTGCGGGCGCAGCGCTATCTAATCCGATCCGACAGGGCGCGCATCTATCCAACGTCGAATGCTGGACCATGTCTACACGTAGAGGTAGGGGATAGACGTCCGAGAAATGTTCGTTCAATAGCCGGCCCAACTCTCCTCTGTCGTCGAGGGGTCAGCTGCCCCGCGTCGTCATACAACAGCAAAAGCCCACCAGGATCAACAAGGACTTTGCTTGAAGGCCTGTGTTGTGACTTTAGGGCGCTAGCGAATGTGCAAGTCTCTCGGACGGACAAATCATTAACTGACTGGATAATGACAAACCAACCCCATCTACGACTATGAACAAGGTACTGATCCAAGGCGGTCCCCCGTAGGGTCGCACAGGTGTCTGCGGCTACGACAAGGACAGACAACGACGTTCCCCACGGGCCCGGCTGCTGACAACCTTCAGCCGCCCTGCGCAGATTCAAATACTTTGCGCTGCAGTATTTGACTTGAGTTGAATATCCAAAGCTGGGCCCATCCCTGGGACTTCATCTTTGCCCCTCACGTCGACGAGCTGCGCCTAAGCCCCGTCTGCGCGAGCCTGTGTCTTTCACCGCGAGTAGTGCTGGTCTCACCGCTCTTTTGACGAACTTGGCCTCGGTGTCAACGCAGCCTCCGTCCAAGTGGCCACGACGAAGGATGAAGTCCTTGACGAGAGCGAGGAGGAGAGACACGGGTCGCGACTTGGATTGAGCCCGGTTTCCTGTGTTGGCACACTGGTAGCCGCCAACTGGCGGTCCCACACGGGGGGTTCTTCGCAGTCATCGCTGTTTCGACGGGTCCGTCCTCGGGGATTTGGACTGAGAGCACAGCAAGTCGCATGAACGGCGCCATGCAGGCGCACTCACCAGTAGCTGCGAGCTGTCGCCAGTGCGACGCACAGCATCTAGGCGTGCATGAGCTCGCATCCGAAGATAAGCTAGGGCAACCGTCTGGTCGCCCCAATCCCCATTTTCTTTGCAGCAGTAGCCTCTCTCGACGTCCCATACTGGCATTTTCGTTGGTCTATTCGTACACTAAAGTCTGCAATATGGAACAAGCCATCTATTTCATTCGGCAACCTGCGGATCTTGTGGGAACACCCCTCCCCCCCTGTCGTGACCTGCAGCCAGCGCGTTGGGGCCGTTTCGTTTGCGGTGGCTGTCAGTGTATCGTGTCCAACACACATGTCAATCCAATGATGATGCCATGGGCGCTGGCAACCGTCGCTCGTGAGTGGGCGAAACCCCCTCCACGCCCCTCACCTCCTGCTGATGCGGCATGCAGTCATCTTTCCCTCGCCGACAGACCGGTCCACAGCTAGACATAAACGCCCGGCAGGCCCTAGTCTTGGTGACCTCGTCGCCCGGTCGGGGGCTGCGGCCTAGGTTGAGACCGACGGGCTGACTTGCGTGCTGTCTAGGTATTCATGCAAGAAACGACCGACGTCTTGTTAGTCGCCTCCTCAGGCATGCAATAGCCTGCCTGCATCGCGAGTACCCGATCCCGGATCGCCTCGCTGTACGGCTTGTTCCTTCCTGCCCGCCTGGAACCAGGCGCGCGCCGCCGGCGCCGGGCCCTTTCCGGTGCCTGACCGCATCCATCCCCCTTTTCGTAGACTTTATGACTTGATCTCCCTTTCTCGCCAACAGCCCGAGATCCGTGCCTGGTAAGCTCTTTCTATCTGTCTGCTGTTATTGGACGAACGACATTTCTTGTTGCTTGGACCGTCCACCAGATGGCAGCTCTGCATAGATGGGATGGCGCCCGGCGAGTCATGGGCTCGAGCTTCACATGCGCTGGCTGCTCCGGTTCCTTCACGTGTCGACTTTTGTCCGGGGACCTTCACAACCAGGACACTGCGAGTGGCGGCGAGGGGCCGTCGGACAGTCATGTGAAGTTCTGGCACTATCTGCAGCCGGCAAACGCTGTTGACCGACGAGCGAATCGTCACAATCTGCCGTGTCCAGTCCATCAACGGTCAGCCAGCCTGGGGTAGGTGACAGATCACCTTCTCAACACTCTAGAACAAACGCGGGTGGATCTTGTGTACCCATATTTCTCGTGGACTCTCCCTCTGGACGAGCTGTGCTCCAAGATGCGGGCTAAGCAGAGCTACGCGTCCCGGCGTACACGACGTCGCCGCTTTCGCCCCGAGTTTCACAACGGCTGTGAGTATTGAATGGTCAGCGCTGAGCTTAGCCACAAGTTCTAGTTGGTTCCGGGTCGGTTATGAATTCGGATGGCCTGATGAGCTCGCAGATGGAGGTTGAGGAAAGCATGGGCGACGGTGTGTGACCTACACCTGAGCGGTTGAGTGTCATATACATCATCTCTCACGGCACGCGGGGGGGGGGAGGGTCATATAGTGGACAAGGGGCTTGCAAACAAATACTTTCACCAGCCCGCAGACAAAGTAGCCGCAAATTGGCAGGTCGTCGTCGACCCGTTCGAATAGCGCTTATGAACCCTCGTTGGCTCTCTGGCGACAAGCTCGCTTGTAACATGGCAACGGAAACAACTGCGCGGACGCCCAGATGTGACGGGCACTAGTCTTTACTATTATTATGCTTTGAATCTCATTTCGCCCCTGTCCTGGTTATATATATATGTGTGTGTGTGTATATATACCGTTCATCCCAGACAAGAGGCTTCCTTCCTAATAAAACGCCTTGAATGATAGACAATTCCGTAGTCTTTGATGGTCATCGCTCGTAAGCTTTTTTTACAGAGTCGTGCCCGTATATGAAGGGGGCCACATGTTGAAAGAATAAAAAAAGAAAAAGAAAAAACACAGATCAGATATCCAGCATGCTCTTTACCTGCTGGGGCTGCTGGCCTGTGATGGAGACGGCCGTGCTGGTGCTGTTGCTGCGTTGGCTGGGGTCGTGAGGCGCGTTGACGCCGTCTGTTCTCCCGCCGCGTCCTCTGGTGACGGGAACGTCGGTGTACGACGGCGGCGGGCCGTCCTGCGTCAGCTCCGAGGTGCGGTCGGGCCGACTCGCACCGGCGACGGGGAAGAGCAGGTCTGCGGCGGCGGCCATGGCCCGCTCGTTCCGGCGGCGGTCGGATTTGCCGCTGTACGAGGCGAAGGTCGACCCCTGCGCGGCGTCGAAACCCGGCCGCACGGGGACGGGTGCGGCGGAGGCGGTGGCGGTGGTGTTGCCGCGGCTCACGGGGCCCATTTCGATCTCGTCGTCGGCCCGCTCGCGCTGCTCGCGCTCTTCGGCCATGGCATCGATGTTTTGGTGGACGCCGCGGTTGGTGGCGGCGCCGCCGCCGAGCTCGCGGACGTTCCTGGCGATGCGCTCGCGCATGGACATGCGGCCGACGAGGTGGTCGTCGTTCTTGGCGCGCTTCCACCAGGCGGGCTTGGGGACGTAGCCCATCTCGCGGTCGATCTGGGCGCCGCGCTCGCGGCGCTGGCGGATTAGCTCCTTGTCCTCATTGGGGGAGAGGAAGCCGTAGGCGATCTGGATGTAGAGGATGAGCAGGGCGGGGCCGTAGCCGCCGGCGTAGACGGGGGCAAGGGAGGCCTTGGCGTTGAGGACGGAGTAGGCGAAGTTCCACGAGACGATGCCTTGGTAGGCGACGAGGCAGGCGGCGAGCGGGATGATGAGGAGGAAGCGGAGCGGGACGTAGCGCAGGAAGCCGCGGGCCTTGTTGAGCAGGCCGCGGTTGCGCGGGTAATAGTGCTTGATGGAGTGGCGGAGGGAGGCGACGATGGTGAGCCAGCAGACGACGAGGCAGAAGGTGGCGGCCTTGAAGCGGGCGTCGGTGGCGTTGGGGGCGGCGCGGGAGGCGGTCTGGTCTGGGGAGCGCTGCTTTTCGATCTCGCCCCAGTTACGGGGGATGATGAGGAAGAAGTTCTGGGGGTGTTGTTAGTTTTGTTTTTTTCCTTGTGAGATGCGATATAAGGACACGGAGAAAAGGAGGGGTGAGGGAGCGTACCAGCCATAGCCAGAAGTAGAACCACAAAGGGGCCCAGAACTCGACCTTGCTCCTGCGGTCGCCCTCGCGCAGGGAGAAGGGGTCCGGGTCGATGGCCTGGCGCTCGCTCCAGCTGCCCCAGTGGCGAACGGCCTCCCAGACGAGAGCCATTGTGAACTGCTGGAGGAGGTACCAGAAAAAGCTGTTGATGACAATGGGGAGGCCGACGACGTAGAAGCGGTCGACGTCGATGTTGGTGAAGAGGCTGATGAAGGCGGCGACGCAGACGAGGATGGCGTAGTACCATTGCCAGCGGCGGCCGACGGGGTAGAAGCGCTTGGAGACGGGCAAGTGAGACCTGCCGTGCTTGGTCAGGCAGGCGAGGACGAGGACGAGGGCGAGGCCGTAGACGACGCCGAAGCCGACGCCGACGCCGGCGCGGGGGCCGATGGGGTTGATGGGGTCGTAGCACCAGGTGGAGTTGACGAAGGAGCCGTTGGGGAGGAGGCCGACGGGGGTGTAGGGAGACTCGACGACGTAGCAGTTGGAGCCGTTGGAGAGGGTGCCGTTGGTGTAGAGAGTGTAGTTCCAGAAGGAGAGGACGGTGCGGTTGAAGTGGACGCCGGCGAGGACGGTGTCGGAGGCGTTGGCGCCGGGGGGGAAGCCGAGGAGGGCGCGGGCGTGGAGGGCCATGGGGGGCGAGTGAGGTTGAGGTTGAGGAAGAGATTAAGGTCGAGGCGAGAGTAAGAGAGTAAGAAGGTCGGCGGGTTCGAGGTTCGGGGTTCGATGAGGTCAGGATCTCGGTCTCGGGTCGGCCGGATCGCCCGGGAGGGGATCGGCGGGATGCGGCGAGCTTTGGGGTCGGCGGGATGCGGCGAGCTTTGGGGTCGGACTTGGGTCCGGAAACGGTTCGCGGTTCGTCCAATGGGTATTTCGGCTGAGTTGCTCTCGAGGAGAGAAGAACGCGGCGCAGAAGGGTGCGAATCTAGGACATTGCTGGCGAGGGTGTGAAATGAGGTGATTAAGGAAGGGGGGATGAAATTATGGTTATTTGCAATCCGGTCATGGAACGCTCGGAAAGGCGGAGAGTCGGAGACTGCCTTGCCTGCTTGCTTGCTCGCTCGCTTCTTCTTGTTCTTCTTGTCCCGTTCCGTTAGTCCCGCGACTAGTCAGCGCGCCCGGGCAGAATTATGGACGCTACGCGCAGATCATTCGATGACAGTGGACGGTGGGGAGAGGAAGAGGGAGATGCAGACGGAATGGCCGGGTGTGCTTTGGTTGTGTTGGTCAGCGCGTGGAGAAGCCGAAGCTCCGGCGGGGACAAAAGAGGAGGAAGACGAAGAGAAATCGTCGTCAATCAGGGTGAACCGAAACCCAGAAGACGATTGGATTTTCTCTTGGGTTGTTTAAAGAAACAAAACAAGAGACGCTTCGAGACCCGCGAAACGCACGGCGTCATTTCATCGCAACAATTAAGCGTGTGGCTCAGCCGAAACAAAATACGGGGACTCACCAGCCACAATCAAGTCGAGCCACATCTTCGTCTCTGCTGAGGTAAGCAACTCCGTTAATCCCGCCTTACGTAAGGTAATATCGGGGCCCCCTCCCCTCCTCCTCCCTTGCAGAGAGGTACGTACTGCTTGCTCCCTCCCACACCTCGTGGCCGGGACAGAACAGCTGGAGCTGGAGCTGGAGCTGGAGCTGGAGCTTCACAATTAACCTTAGCAAACTAACGCTCATCACCCCATACAACACAACATTCGCCCTCTCTTCACAGTCAATGGATCATCGCCGCCCGTCATGACGACCAGCAACCAAGAGGACCCCTCCTACATCGACTACGAGGCCTTCCTCGACCCAGCCTTCAACCCCTCCTCCTTCGCAAATACCCTCGTCCTCGCCACAAATAACCCAAACGACGTGCCCCTCGACTTGTCCACCCCGCTGTCCCGCGTGCTCTTCGACACCCAGGAGATCGACTCCCATATCGATTCCCTGACCTCCAAACAAGCCGCCCCCTTGCTCACCTACACCCAGGAGCAGACCGCCTCGAGCAAGCGCATCATCTCCGAGCTCGACGCCCAGATCAAGAGCCTCAACGACAGCTATAAGCAGCTCGAGAAGGAGGTCATAGACAAGCATGCCGAGGCCGAGGAGGTACGCCAGGTCGCCACCCGCCTGTGGGAGACCCTGAAGCTGGGCCGCTCCGTCGGCCGCTGTCTGCAGCTGGGGAGGCAGCTCGAGGTCCAGCACGCCGAGGTCGCCGCTTCGAGCCCCAGCGCCGCCGCCGCCGCCGCCGCCAAGAAGGAGGATCACCGCGCCCTCGTGCGCTGCTCCCACACCATACTCTCCCTGCGCGAGATGCTCGACAACGCTGCCCCTGGCGAGGAGGGCTACGGGCTCGCCAGGGTCGACGCTATCCGCACCCTGCGGGACGCCGTCGTCGCTCCCGTCGAGCGGTCCGCGAGGGAGACGGCCGAAAAGATTATCCGCGATTTTGCCATCCCTGACTCGGCCACCTTTGCCCAGGGCGAGGAGACCAAGGCCCGCACCGTGTCGGCCATGGTCACGCTGTTCCTATTGTCCCCCGCGCCCGCCCCTGCCCACAAGACGGACCGCTGGGCGCCGCAGCTGCTGCTCGCCGCTCTCGAGGGGTACCTGCGCTCGGCGCTGCAGTCCTCCATCGCATCGCTGTCGCGCTCCCTCACCCAGTTTTCGACGCTAGAGCGCACCTTCGCCGAGATATCGGCGCGGTGCCAGAACGTTGTCGCCCTCGAGCTGGTCCTCGAGTCGACCAAGCTGCCGACCCACCTGCTCGTCGCCGCCCCGGAGAGGCAGACCAACATGCTGCAGCCCCTGCTGGCGCACCTCGAGACGGGCAGTCTGCCGAGCTACTTCTGGCGCACCATGGCCGGCAGCCTGGGTCCGCGGGTGCAGGAGATTGTCAACCGCGGCGGCCATGCCGGCCGCTCGCTGAGGGACAGCAGAGTGACCATCGTCGACGCTATGCGGGACTGCGTCGTCAAGGGGTGCCAGATGCCGAGAGCCCTCAAGGGCAAGACCAGGGGGGAGGGAAACTGGGATAGGGAGGCTGCCGTCATGGTCGGGAGCGTGCTAAACAACCTGGGCAGGTAAGGCCACGAACGCCGGACTTTGGGTAGACGGTCCGAACGAGCCAACCACCTTGCGGTGTATATGGAGCATCTACGACCAAGACACAACAGTATTTGGCTTTGCCGGAGCACAAAGCATTTCAATTGACGAACTCTCATATTGTTTCATCATTTCTTTTGATTGCTTTCGGCCCCCATCATGGTGCCCGACAGCTGCCCGACTATAGTGCCGATGGCATTCTCGGCCTTGGCTACCGTTGCTGGAGAATATCATGACCGTGGACATCATTCCGAGCCTTTTCGAGCCTTTATGAACCCAGAAACAGGTCTCGTACACACTTGGCATGCCATGTCAACGCCGAACAGGGCACTAGTCGTTTCACCGATGAGCCCTATCGTCGTGGAGACGGGACGTCGGTCGAGTCATGATACGCATTGTCTGCGGAGCCCGTTGCATTAACGTTGCGTGCTTCGAGTCCCCCTGCTCATCTTCAACTCTAATGCTCTCGGTAATGGGTGCACAGGACAACGGAACCTGGGCGCCGGAAACATTGTCGTGTCGATTCCGAGCTCCAGGGCCGAGCTAGCACTCGTTCCAGCCTCGTGGTCGATGGCCATGAACTCAACTGCCCTATCTCGCCTACGAAAGATGGACTTTCCGGGGTAATTTTCGGCCTGGGGTTGCCAAATGACCATTGTGCGGACAGCCACGCGTAGGAAAAAAAGAAAAACCGACAAGGATCACGACGCCAAATTCCAATTAATCTGAGGGAGATCCGAGAGACCGACAAACCACACATCTGAGATACCCATCCGAGGTAGCATGCGTGGTGGCTCCACGAAACTAGGAGTCCGATGACAGGAGTTTATGAGTCCGACGCCCAGCGATTCGTCGAGAAGTGCGCAAAAATGGAGTTCTGATGGGTGGAGGCTGATGGGACCCGGATCGTCACGTTGGAATCGTTGGATGGGGATATTTCGTACACTAGCTCGGACCATGCCTTCCCCCGGTCCGTGGCGTCCACATTTGGCAGCCGTCCCGATATGTGGTTGTTTTTGAGTGATGGTTTGTTGGCGATATAAAACTCAATCCGCCCTCAACTGAAGATGGGAACCCCTTTCGCGTGGTCGGTCGTCCACCACTTGAGAGCCGGAAAACAGTATCACGATGGCGCTGCTCTCCTCTACGGCGTTATTATACGCCCTCCCGGCCCTGGTAGCGTACTACATCGTCTCGTCCTACCTCGCCCGCCGGCGCCTAGAACGCTTCGCAAAGGCTCACGGCGCGACCCTGCCCAAATACGTCTCGACGAAACTGCCGTTCGGTATCGATGTGGTCTGGCGCGCCATCTCCACCGCCCGCAACGGCGGCGACATCCTCGACGATTGCATCGGTGCCGGCTATGCCGCCAACGGGACCACCTTCTCCAGACCGGGCTTATTCGGCCCCACCGAAGTCTACACCATCGACCCGGCCAACATCAAGGCTGTGCTGGCCAATAACTTCAAGGACTTCGACCTGGGCCCGAGGCGCATCCAGCAGTTCAAGCCGCTGCTGGGGCACAGCATCTTCACCGCCGACGGCGCCTTCTGGGAGCACTCGCGCGCGCTGTTCCGCCCGCAGTTCTCGCGGGACCACATCAACGACCTCGATAAGACCGAGGCCGCCGTCCAGGCCTTGTTCAGGGCCCTCCCGCTGGTCGGCCACTACGAGAGCGGCGCCGTGACGGTAGATATCATGCCCATGCTCTCCCGCTTCACCCTCGACACTTCCACCGGCTTCCTCCTCGGCGAGAGCATCGACTCACAGACGGCCGCCGCTACGGGTACAAGGTCGACGACGAGCGCTGCGACGGCCATGGCGGCTGACCAGTGCGACAAGGACATGACCTTTACCGAGGCCTTCTACGAAGCTCAGATGTGGATTTTGACGCGTATACGCCTGCAGGGCATGTACTGGCTCGCGCCGGTCGGCAAGGGTCAGAAGGCGGCGGACTACATCAGGAGGTACACCGACTACTACGTCCGCATGGCCCTCGGATCGGAAAAGGCTCGCGTGGCGGCAGCGGACAAGGGGTACAGCCTGCTGGAAAATCTGGTGGAGCAGACACAGGACGAGGGCGAGCTGCGGGACCAGGTCCTGGGCCTACTCATCGCCGGCCGCGACACAACGGCCACGCTCCTGTCGTGGACCCTTCTCCTCCTCGCGCAACACCCCGCCGTCTTCGAGCGGCTCCGCGCCGAGGTCATCCAGAACTTTGGCGAGTACACGGACGACGGCGGCAGCAGCCGCCCGGCCAACATCGATTTCGGCACGCTCAAGGCGTCCAAGTACCTGCAGTTCGTCCTTCGCGAGACGCTGCGCGTGTACAACGTCGTGCCGCTGAACATGCGTATCGCGACACGGGACACGGTACTCCCGAGGGGCGGCGGCGCCGACGGGGAGCAGCCCATCGTGGTGCGTGCGGGGCAGACGGTCAACTTTTCGCCGTACCTGCTGCACCGCCGGGAGGACATCTGGGAGGCGGCCGCCGAGTTCCGGCCCGAGCGGTGGGAGGGGGTGCTGCTGGACTGGAATTATATCCCGTTCAGCGGCGGGCCGCGAATTTGTCTCGGACGTGAGTTTTCCTTCTTCTTCTTCTTCTTCTTCTTCTTGCTCTTCTTCTTCTTCCTCTTTCTCTTTCTCCTATTCTCTCCCCCTGGAACCCCCTTTCCCCCACCCTTTCCTGTCCTACTTCAGTTTGTGGCTGCGTAATGCTGTTCTGACTTTGACTAACCGACTTTGCACAGAGCAATTCGCCCTCACCGAGGCCGGGTACCTCATCGTGAGGCTGCTGCAGAGGTTCAAGAGCATGGAGTGGCAGGGGCCGGAGGGGAAGCCGAGGAAAGTACTGCAATTCACGCTGGTGCCGAGGGATGGCGTGAATATCAAGCTGCAGTATGCGTAGTCCATCTGGGCCGTTCTTATCGCTCTAGACGAGAGGGGGTCGTACGAGATTAATAACTACCTCGTCATCGGGGGAAGATGGGCAACCGACTGTTGGCTCGTCGGCTGGACCAGCCATTAATTCAATGATTCAATAGATCAGACAAAACTCTCAAGTCCGCCGTTCTCCGAGTCGAAGCATCGCGCAAGACTGCCCTGGAGCAATTTTGGCGCGCGGGGCAACGGCGTCTGAAACAAGTACCGTTTCCCTTCAAATCTTTCCATCATGTTGTTGTAGCAGGGCCGTCATCGGATTCCACGCCTCGCTTTGTTCTTCCTCGCTCAATATTTTGGTGACTGTTGTCCAGCCGCTGCTATTGACTTGATGATTGTGTGGGCTTGACGGCACCGCTAAATATGAAGTCTGCGGGCCATCCCTGAGTGCTCCGAACTTTCATATGAGGGCTGATCAGTAGCTCCATTTCCTGACTTTTTTTTTTTTTTTTCACCCAGAACACGATGCCATTCAGAAACTAGGCATGGTTATTCTCTTCTCGATTCTCGCACCGAGAAATGCGTATCTTCTGCCAGCCTTTCTGCTACATCAGCTGATAACAAGCCGCCCTACGTAATGTCTGGCAAGTCGGACCTGCCGGAATCAAATGATATGCCAAAGAGGTATCTGGTGACCAGATTCCACACGTCAGTATAGCGTTCACACACGTCTTGGGAGCGGCTATGTCCGACGTATTCAGCCACCATGGCCCATTCGTTCGCATCCAGCAGGCGGCCAGAGTCAAAGCAGCGGCAGTGCAGCCCGTTTACCATTGCAGCAGCAAACTGTAAACCCATCTCCGGAACCTGTAAGGTTCCGGAGATGAGATACCGGCATGTATTAAGAGACCGCCAAAGCACGCCCACATCTCAACTCAAGACATCTCGGAAACCATACCTCACTCACTCATCCAACCCATCCTCGCCATTTCTCTTATTACCAAAATTCTCATTTCCACAAGAGGAATAAGAAGAAGAAGAAGTCCATCTTCTTCTCCAGCCACGACCAAGAAAAAAAAAACAAATCAGCGCAACCACCAATCCATCGCCATGGTCCTTCACGAGTTCGTGGAAACCGTTCGCTGGGCCTTCACCAACGGTTCCACTGACGTTGGAGCCTTTTTTTACGCCGTTCTTTTCATCGTCCTCTTCAGCGTCATAGCGTTGGTTGTCGCGTGTTGCGTCTCCGTGGCAATGGGAGCATGCGTAAATCGTTGCACTAAGAACCGAGACGAGGAGGCGAACAAGCCTGATGAAGAAGACGGCGACGATGCCGCCGCTGGTGAGATGGAGGAAAACGACGATTAAAGCAAAGCGGAATGAGCCCTCTTGGCCCTGTAACACCAGCGAGCCGTGGATATCCCTTGCCGTAGTCAATCTGGCGCATGGGGCTGACACTGTACAAACACGTTTTTGTCTTCCAGACTCGTGCCGGAAACCGCGGAATGAGTTTTCAGCCCTTTGGGCGTCACTGGGAGAGCATGCAGTGACAGGGGCATGGGCACAGGAAATACGTTAGGAATAAAGGGAGCAAAGGGGATCAAGGGGTGAATAGATTCTCTACATTATCAAGGACCAATAGAATTGTTATTCAAGTACGCAACAAAGAACTGTTTCCAAATTGGGGAGAGAACAGAACACGGAGTTAACAGAATAAGAGAATGACAGAGGGTGGTTAGTTGAACATGGCCAAATGAAGCGCGTTGCATGCAGAACACCTTGGTTGTTAGAACTGCGTGAGATTTTGAGCTGCAACTACCCCAGTTGCAGTTGGTTACAAAATCCATAAAGTGATGGCCAGCTTGACGTCAAGGGATGCTCGCGTCCATCTCGGGACTTGTTGAGGTGTGAAAGGGCTTCCCAGCTGGTTTGATTCCTCGGCAGATAAGTCGCGAGACCTTTCTTGGGTGTGTGCTGGTCTAGGCTTACTAACGCCCATGCTCTCGACTCGGGTTCATGCGACGGAAAGTCACAAGATGATGCTCCGTGACAGCCTCCTTTATAAGGTTATTTGGATTGAGCTGCCATCTTATCGAGTAGGCAGCCAGCAGGTCTAGGGTGGAGGATACTGATGTAGCCTCGTCCTCTTAACTCAAGGATCAACTGTATGTAGCAGGACTTCTCGGGAACTCGCCTCTGGGGCGAGAATCTCTCACCATTCTCTTGGAGTTTGACTGATTGTTGTTGTTGTTGTTGTTGATGATGATGATGATGATTAACGCTGGGGCGTTCCTGTATAGGACAAAAGGCGGCTGGAGTAGCTCACTTCAAAAGTGTCAATACAGGGATCCAACTGATAACTCAAGTCCCGTCGTCACAACCGTCCTATCATCATCGTCGTCGCTTATAGTTCCAGTCCTTCTATCAGCCTCCCAGGAGGTCACAATGTAATTGTTCTGTGCTGTTAAAAGCCTAAGGCTCTTCAGCCTCCAGGGGTATCATAATATTCCCCTGTTGCTCTTTGTCACGCAGTGCTTCTGGGGATCTTCGTGTGTCATCTTTTACTGTGGTAATAGCACATCCATGTCTTTGACAGGTATGCTCTGCCAAGTGGTAGGCTCACCTTAACTTCTTTTACCGTGCCAGAAGCATCAGTGCCTGTGAAGTGGGGGGGGGGGGCTAGTCTATTTGCTTGTTTAACGCTCGCTCGCTGGCTTTGGCCTCCCCGAGTACCTTTTGGAGGAACTTAGCTTCTGCCTGTTCTTTGGCCAGCGTCTGGTTAATCTTTTAACGCCGCTATCGTTTCCGGGCCCTTCGTCCTTGGCCAGAATCTTCTAGGTGCCTAGGAACACGTAGACATTATATCTAACCTTGCGTACGGCTTTCATCTTACCAAACGTGCCAGGGGTGTAACGATTGCTATTATCTATGTAAAAACCTCCATTCTAGTAGAGCTAATAATTCAAGTTATTACCTCTGGTAGCTTAGCTGTTCTAGTTGCAATATGGGATTCTGGTGTTAAGTGTATGGCGTCCTTTGCTGTTAAGGACCAGGGTATAGTCTTGGCCTTCTTTTAGGCGCTAGCTTGGCTGTCTTGGACGCGGGAGAGGACTTGAGCTTGTGGCATGCCATGGTATGATGATGCGGTTAGCGAGGCTTTTGATCAATGTGAGGGCGTACTAATGCTTGGATGGCTTGCTCGAAATGCTCGGTAAATGGTCTGGGATTGACCAATTGGGTCCAGCGAGTGACCGAAGGGAATAACATTTGATCAAACTGGGGAAAGGTGTGGCCAAGGGTTTGGACACCCACCGTAAGGACTAATTGAGGTATACGAGGAGGATGTCCGGGTTGTCTCCGCGGTTTCAGATCACCATTGTATTAGTATTGACTTTCACATTGCTTTCGTGAACGTCTAGGGAGTCTGACTAAATCAGTGCCATTAGCAAGAAACAGAGAAGTCTCGATGTGCTTGTGGATTAGGCCTGGTCAGAGGAAACGACTGATGAAGGTACAGTTAACATCGAAGTGGAATCAAGTTGTACGAAATAGTCATTTGCTGCAGCACCCATCGTAATGCATAACTCTAAATCCGGATTCGAATCAGAAAATGCATTCGTCACTCCGGCTTGAAACCCCATGGCAGTTTAGTTCTCAGACACAAGGTGACTCCTGCCAAGATGACTCCTGCCATATCGCCAACACATGTTTCTTTCTGCGTCTCCTTACCAGACTGTAACCATGCCGGCCTCCTCGGCTGCTAGTTTGTAACAAGTCATGAAAAGGCCTATATAACGTTATACTCATTGCGTGTTTGGCGACTTCGTTTAGAGCAGAGAACGCACATGTCACTTTGGCGGACAGTACAGATGCAGTGACCCTCCCACCTGCAGCCTGTGGAAACAATAGTCTGCATGTCGCCCACTTTACTTCTTTTCGCCGTGTGCGTCTTTGCTAGGCTGCAACAAAGCTGAGCTGCCTGTTCCGGCGAGTATGGGGCCTTTTCAACGGGGCGTTGGCCCACAGGAACGCTGGAATTAGGCGATTTGGCTACCTACCCCCGTACCAAACTGTGCAGGATAGGGTGACTATCGGCTTTGCTGACAGACAATAGTTCCGAGACATGAGGATCCTGTCGTCAGGATTGGGGTTCCACTGGAGGAACAAAAAGTCATGGCTAATGTATAGACAGAGAGAACATACACGAGGACAGGAAGGCGAAGTAAACGAGGGTATTTCTGTTGTTGGCAAGAATTATTCCTCCAATGAGACAACGGCATCGTAGACCTTAGTCCATTTCCTGTAAGCAACCTGTTACTGCCCAAGTAAGCCTAGCGTCACTCTGCAGGTAAATGGGTAATGATATTGCAGAGAAAGACGAATTACGTTAAGAGGATTATATTATCAATCCTATACGGATATAATGAGTGTCAGACTCTTATCTGTACGGAGCCTTTCAACTCATAAACATGTAACGTTATGAGCTACTTCGATTTGTTCAGTTGCATTCGTCAGGGTAAGAGTCCATATGTCTCTCGGCAGGAACCATATGGCAGAATCGGAGATGACTAGCATCAATATCCGTTCGACGTCAAGTAAGACAAGTCACGTAGATCTACTATAATTGTTCCAAATAAGAACGAGTAAACCCGAATGTGGACTAAATGTTTATAGTCGTATGCAGGTAATGGAGATTTTATGAACCCTGTCATTTTCCATGTATATTCTCTTCTACTGACGCCCAACTCTTCATGAAACAAATCTTTAGTTCGTCCTCGCCAGCTACCAAATATGACAGCAGAGGGAAGATCGAACAGTCTACCTGAGTACTCGGGTGACAAATAAACAGGATACTTCATGGTGGTGACACCCGAATGCTGAGCAGCATTTAACTGGGTCGGCGGATCCAAACCAAAAGGTTGCCGTTACCGTAAGCGAATTCCGAACCCTGTACCGTGTTATCAGCGCGGGTGCAGTGGTCCATCACGTAGCCGGCACCACGGGCGACGTCGTTGCTAAAAACACGTTGTCAGAACTTGATCTCAAATGCACTTGTCGGTTCTTCGTACCAAGACGAGGCCGTGGGCGTGTTGCCGCCCCTGACTCCGGTGATTTGAGCCCGGCCAATGACGCAGAAGACAGTGACCGCGTCGACTCTGCACTCCTGGCCACCCCTACGGGCGAGTTCGTTGATACAGGCCACTGCATCGGGAACCTGTTTCACTGGTTTAGCACAACACAGAATTGCCCGAAGAAGGGCTTGCTTGAACATACGTAGGCCTCCGTGTTGGGGATGGTGTTGCAGGTGTAACGCTTCTGGATGAGGTTTTCCCCGGTTGCGGCCGCGCTCGTCTCGTTGACAGATGCGTGCCAGGCCTCAACAGCCTCCTCGGGAGTCAAGTTGTCGCCGTTGGGGTTGGCGATGATGCCGTCGACCCATTTGGAGAATGAAAACACCTCTGTGGTGCCGGACTGAGTTGCCACTGGGGTGGCTCCAGTAAGTTGGGCCACGGCCAGAGCGGCCAAGGTGGGAAGAGCAAAGTTGACCATTATGAATGAAGGCAGGAGAGTCTAACACCAAATTTGTCCCGAGACTGCTGGTGAGACAGCAAAAACATTGGGAAGAAAGGTGTTGAACCCTCCCTTATATAGTTCTCGTCGGAGGAACAAGGTATAACGGATGATATGGTGGCTAGGACAGGTAGCCTGCAAGGAGGGTAATATCTCTGCCTAGATTTGCACAGCCTATAGACCATAGACCCATACTCGATGGGGCAAAGCTGCTCAGCATGGTGCAAGGCTTGGTTCCCGAACTGTTTCTTCGCGAAGGCGCCTCGCCGATCCTCCCCTCGCCGATCCACCGCCTTAGACTTACTGGTAGGGGGACTCTAGCTTAGTTGCACATTGAATTGCGAGTGTCTATCTGCCGGCAAGGAAAACACATCAGTCCATGGATAACGTTACGCTTAGTGCTTACTGTCAGATATACGATGGTATCCGCTGAAGTATAATACCCCCTGTCCTAACACTCACCCCCTGCTTATTTCAGTAGCGAGCATTACAGTATTGTTTACCAGCTTAGCCAGCTGGGCTGTGTGGCGATATTACATAACTTGGGACATTTGTTTTCCCCTGCCATCCTGTAAAGGAGACCGTCACCCACAATTGTCTGGAGCCAAGCTGTCAATAATTGTAGGGCTCAATGGCAAACCGTCGCATCGCTTATGGGGTTGTTGATTTCTAAGCTGCAGGCATGTTACCTTGCACAGTAAAGACATCGCAACCGAAGTTCCTTTGTCAACTCCTATCATGTCATCATGCGACTTTGCTCCACGAGCCTGCTCGTAAGACATTTCAGAGGCGTAGCTGGTGAAAAAAAATCACGAATGCAACCATGTGGACGCCAAAAGTTCTCACGGGATTTGGATGGGGAGAATACATTCATATGTCTGCTGGGACGCATCGCTTAGGAGACTGCATCCAATGTACATTCTCATACGAATTTGGATTGCCCAAAGTAAATGGCGTGTTATCACATTCATAATTCAGGAACTCTCCACCCTTGAAATATTTGATTTTTAAATGGCAGCACCTATTCTTTTCAACGAGGAAATACTATCAGCTGACTCACGACTGGTTTCAAAGCTAGCTGCCTTGGACATATACTTATCCATGGAACATATAAAGTAGAAAGAAGAAAACTAATGATCACGAGACTTATGTGCGCAAAATTGAAATTACATACTGATTACATGTTGCAATGAAGTCAACGTTATTTTATTTGCTGAAGTTAAGTCCGCATGTGCTCTGCTCGGAGAAAAAACAAGACCGTGGTATCATGGCAGCGAAGTGGCCACGCAGTTTTGGCACCCTTCAAACTGTTCAAACATTGAAGGGGCCCGTTACTGATCTGAGAGACCAAAGCGATATGCGAAAAAGGAAGCCATTGCTCACCTAAAGCAAGTTTGGCCGCCAGAGTGACGATTTCCCAGCGTCTTTGATGACATTTCCTAGCATCCTTCAGTTTGTAGCATACGGTTCGATCACCAGAAACCGCGGATCTAGTCGACGGATGAGGTCTTTAGAGACGTAGACTAGTTCTTATCTGTTGAGCTTGAGGGTCTCGGCAACAGATAAGTGCCTGCCATGCCATGTGGTCCTGCTGCGGTATGACATGCGTGGCTGCACGGCTCCGCCGATCGACAGGTCAGATAGTTTGGGACTAATTTTAATCACTATTAAATCGAGACAAGCTTGGACCTACAATTCGCAAAACAGTAATCCGACTGTCAGGATTCGACGAAGCTCGCCGAAGCTCGCCGGAGCTCGCCAGGATAGCGAAGTGAAGCTATGAGCCTAGCATATGAAGCAAAAGAAGGCCGTTCACGGAAAGGATTTCCCTCCGCCTAATATCTTTCTTAAAGATCTATAAATATAGTAAATTTAACTACGTTAGCTATGTCTTTAACGTCCTTTTACTAAGTGCCTCGTGGAAAGCATTGGGGTTCCTGAACTCTCTAAATGGTTTCGACAGATGTCACGTAGCAAGGTGATATCGTTATAGGGCAGGATCTAACACTTATATCCCACGTAGTGGATTTGTCCTTTCGTCCAGATTCACTTCTTACTATATATAGCTATATAGTTACTGTTAGTATACGGTAGGTATGCTTTAGGGGAGGTAGTTACGTGATATTCACGTAACACACCGCCTCCCTCAGCAGTATCCACCTCACCACCAGTATACCACCTAAAAGTCTAGATTCACTTTATAACTAATACAATAAGTAACAACCATATTCTATATCACAATTTGTTACGTAATCTATAGGATATCCCTCTTATGTAATTTAACTAACACTAATTAGTACGTAATTAAATTATAAGATTACTACTATTAAACAGATTAGTAAGGTTTATTTTACTAGGAGTAGAGAGGATTAACTAGCCTATTAGTAAATAATCCTCTATAAATTTAACCTTTATTATTATTACCTCCTTACTCCCTTACTCTATATTAACTAAATTCTTATTAATAATAAACAAAAAGGGGAAAAATAGAGAGCTACTACTAGTAACAGTAGGGCCGTTAAACTAATAAATAATAAATATCTATTCCCCTTTATATCCTCTATTATTACTATCTTACCTCTTATAGCCTCTCCTTTTTCTACCTGCCTTTATTTACTACGTTAATCTAATAACGTAAGGTAACTACATTAACTTTAATCTTAATAAGTTAGACCCTTATAAAGTTAGATTATATATAATATATATAATTACTATATAGTTAGACGCTAACCTTTATAGCTGCTACCTTCTTACTGCCTTTTAGTTAGATTTTATAGATTAGACTACTACCACCTTTAACGCTATAAGCACTAAGGCATTATTAACACTTTATAATTACCTTGTTAATAATAAAGTCTTTATTAATCTAGTAAAAAAAAAATTACACCTAAATTAGTAAACCTTCTTAATACTAATTTCTATATATAGACTAAAAAAGATATTACTTTTACGCACTATAAACAGCCTATCTTTAACTTATAAATAAAGAATCCTAAATTTATTAATAATATTACTAGTTAATATATTTTACCTAAGGAAAAATTAATAATTAATTAGGCCTTATTTACTACTTTTTTAATATTATTATAAATAGTAGCTAATATTACTTTATAAAAATAACTAACCTTATTTACCCTAACTTATCTATTAATAGTAAATTATTACTAGCTAAAGTAGAAGTAAGAAGGCCTAACTTTACTTTTATAATAAGATAAAATTTACTAAGCACTTACTAATCTAAACCTAGTACTTAGAGGTAATACAGGCACTTTATTTATTAATACCTTATTACGTAATCTAAGAACCTCTTACCCTACTTATTACCTTACTTATTACTTTACTCCTTAACCTTATTAATCTTATTACAGCTAGTATAGTAAGTAATTAGGTAGTTAGCCTATTATAGTAAATAAAGTAAATCCTTAGTAAGATACACTATTTAACTTATTAAGTAACTATAAGCCTACTACTAACCTCCTACCTTAGGGCACTATATAGAGATTTTAATTATAAGGCTATAATAAGTTATAACGTTAGCTACTATATAGATCTAAATTTATACCTATCCCTTCCTCCTAACTACACCCCTATTAACTAACTAATTTTATAAAGCTACTAATAGATAAAACTAAGTATAGTAGTAAGTTATATAATATTCTTAATCTTAAGTTAAGTATTTTTTAAGATAACTATAGTAAGGTTAAAATTAAGTAACACTAACTTAGTCTTACCTTTTTTATTATATTAAAAAGTAAGGTATCTTAGTTCTATATTAACTATATTTATAGTAATAGTATTTAAGATTTTAATAAGATAGTTAACTATATTTATAACTACTTTAAAATATAAGAATAAATATAGACTTACCTATCTAAATAGTAAGAAATAACACTTCCTTAGGTTACATATAATAATCCTATAATAACTAAGATCTAAGCCCTTAAGGAGCTTATCTTAAAGCTAGCCTTTATCTAACAGGCTCTCCCCTTATTATACTAAAATAATAAGGTGTTAAGAAGTTAGTTACTAAATACCTACTTTAGGGTTCCTAAGTATAACCTTTACTTATACGCTTTAGCTATAATATTAGAAGGAGTATATAGCTAATTATAGTTATTTATTAGTACTACTATAAGGCGCTTTTATTATAGCTAGTACCTTACTAAATCCTTACCTTTATTACTTAATAATTAATATTAAGTAGACTATACCTACTAAGGCTAAGGCTATTATTAATAGTTTAGTAATAACTATAGTAGCACTAATTTTTATAATAGTAATAATAATAATAGTAGCTATAATACTAAAAAGTGCTATATTTACTATAAGCCTAGCTACTAGTTAATAAAGCATACTACTAATAAAAGACATAAAGTGTACTAGTAATTTAAAAGTAACTATTATATTAAAGATACCTTACTAACTATATATAACACCTTCCTTACTAACTATAAAAGCACTTATCTATAAAAAGGAGAAAATAAAGATAGTAATAATAATAAGGATCTTTAGTAGTATCTCTAAGGGGCCTACTTTATTATTAGTAATAATAAAAAACAAGATAATAGTATATTTTACACCTTAACTATATTCTTTAGTAGCGCTAAAGTAAATAGTAACGCACTTACTACTAACCTTACTAACTAAGCTATTTATTACTAATTAATAAAAATTAACCTTAATAGCACCTTTACTAAGTTACTTAGTACCTTTATACTAAATTATTACTTATTAGCTACCTTTTAAGGTATTTTACTAGATATAAGTATAGTAAGTTACTTAACTATAGGCTACTTATAAGCTATTATACTATAGTAAATTTAACTATCTATAACTATTAACACTATAGCTATAGGTAAAGTAAAAATTAGGTTTAGTAATAGTAATACTATTACTTTATAAGGCACTATTATAGTAAAGACTCCCCTTAGGTATATTACCTTTTATATAATACCTACTAACACACCTTTCTTACTTTACTTAGCTAATATAGATTAGCTATTAATTTAATTTAATAACCTTATAAATACCCTTTAATAAAGCAAACTTATAATACTAGTTATATAAAAATAAGGCTACCTATAGATACTACTTAGCCTACCTAAGTAAAGCCTTATAAGTTATTACCTAACTAACGTTAAGCTATACTACCTTTATTAATAGTTTAGCTATCTATTAATTTACTAGCTATATAAAATCTTTTATAAAGCTAGCTATAAGGTTAAAATAAAGGTAATTAAACACTTAATAAAGTACTACTATTACTACTAAATCTATAGTAAGGCACCTTCTTATTTTTAATTTACCTTATATAATAACTATTTATTTAATTATAAAGTTATTATTAATATTATATACCTTAATAGTAACCCTATACTTTATATTATTAATACTACTACTGCCTTTAATATAGCCTACTTTTTTTATAATATTTTAGTAAAAACTATATAAAAAGCACTTTATTACTACTAAATTAATATTTACTAAGGTCCTCTAGATTAAGTTATTACTAATATAGGCTAGAACTTTATCTTAACTAAATTTTTATATAAAGCCTATATAATAGATATTAAAGTTAAGATTATCCCTATTAAAGCGTATTATAACGTTAGGAAGGTTAAAAAATACTACGCTATACTTTAATAAGTATATAAAATAATCTAAAAAAAATACCTATTTATTAACTATAAAGTAGCACTTTAAAGCGCTACTAAAGTAGTTAATAATACTACTAGCCTAAATAGCCTTATACCTACTTTATTAGTATTTAGCGCCTACTTTTATATAACTACTAACTTTACCTCTTTACTTAAGATAATTTAATATATAACTACTATCTATAAGGTAACTAAAGATCTTTATAAATATAATATAATATAGTAAATTAATAAGGCTTTTACTACCTATAACAGCCTAGATACCTTTATAATAAAGGATCTACCTTTAGGCAGTAACGTCTATATTTAGTATAAAAAAGAAGGTTAGTTTAGCCTATATAAATTACTTACTACCTAAGGTAAAGACTTTACTATTAATATTAATAGCCTTTACGTTTTTTAATCTATATTAGTTAAGCTATACTATATAGTAGATAATAAAAAAAGAGGCTTAGCTAAGTAACGCCCTTAATCTATCCTAAATAATAATAATAGTTATAGTAATAAGCCTACTAAAGATACTATTATTATTATAACTAGTTTAAGGCAGTAGCTACATACTAATAATCTTACTATTATATAACCTTAACAAGCTAGGAAAATCCCTATAAGATACACTTTACTATAAGAGACTAATATACCTTATACTACCTTCCTCTTAGTAAAAAAAGAAGCTTATTAAACCCTTATAATCTAACTATATAAAAAAGGCGTTATTATAGCACCTAGTAAGCTATTTAAGTAATTAGTAGCTACTAAAATTAATAGCCTTATTATATAAGGCGTCTTTAAATTTACTATAATTAACTAACTTTAGCTATATAAGTAAATTTTTAAATTATAAATTATAAATAAGGTAAAAAGCACTAATAAGAAGCCTTATAAGAAATTACACCTTATTATTTAAGGCTATACTAATAATAGTAAGGAGGCTATTCTAACTTAGTTACTTACTATCTAGTAAGCTAGCTAGCAGCTTATCCTTATGCTAGCCCCTTCCTTTTTTATTAATAATAAAGTTATATAGCTATATAATATTATATAGGCCTACGTTTAATTTACTTTCTACCTTAACTATACTATCTACACTAAACTTCTAGCCTAAATCTATTATAAGTACCTTAATAATACTATTATAAAGGTTATTAAGCCTTTATATAGGATTACTAAGGTAGGTATATACTAGTAAGCTACTTATAACTATTACTATAAAGAGAATCTCTAGATAGTCTTTACTATATATAACCCCTACCTTCTCCTATTATTTAGTAAAAATCTATACTTTATACTTATTAGTATATAAACAGATAATACTATTAGCCTAATAGACTTTTTATTTTCTAACTAAAAAAATAAAGAACTAACTAAAGTAAAATTTACTATAAAAAATAAGTTATTCCTTACTATTAACTAACTGCTTACCTTTAATAGCAGGATTATTATAGTTATATCTACTATAGACACTTCTATTACGCTTTACTAAAAAAAGTAAGAAGTAAAACTATAATTAATTAACATAAAGTTACCTATAGCCTGCTAAGATTTTATTTAGTAACAGGTATAAGAAGTATATATTACCTTTATTTACTAGCCTAAAGCGTACTTTAATCTTTTTATTATAGCCTAATATAAAGAGCTAGATAATAAGGTAATTAAAGACCTTAATTATTAACTATAATAGTAAATAAGCTTACTTAACTATAGTTTATAATTTATCCCCTTAAATCTTATATTAGCTAAGCTATTTATATTTATAAATAAATTATTTACTAATAATTATAATATAACTTTATAGTTAGGATTTATTATCCTCCTTATAAATAAGGAAGTTAAAAATAACTAAGCTAAATTTCTTCTCTATAGTAATATCCTTTATTTCTTATCTATAAAGTCTAAATAAGTTACCTAAAGCGTCCTTATATCTAAAGTATATAGGATAGTTATAGGCGTTAATATAGCTTACGCCCTCTTTATAACTATTATAATAATTATAAAGAAGCTTAATATCTTATTAATCCTAACTATTATATATATAGACTTATATTTACTTTATAAATACCTAGTTAAGCTAGGAACTATAAAAAAGAAGCGTCTTATAATTAATATTATATTACTAAGATAGTCTTATAAGTAATATAAGCTTTATAAAGTCTAATAGATTACTAGATCTAATAATCTAGCTAATAGATTTATAAAGGTATTCCTAAATTAAGCACTTAAGGGCCTAGTTATAAATAATAAAGCTAAGATATATATAAAGGGTTAGGTTATATAGATATAATAGATTATAATAAGTATATAGTAAAAAATAAATTATAAGTTATATAACTAACTAGACTATAATAGTAGTAGTTAAATCTAACTAATATAAAAATACGCCTCTAATAGCTATAGCTAAAAAAAAACGCCTCTAAATAAGTTAGTATAAGCTTACGCTATTTATAAGAAAAAATAAAAGATATAAGAATATATAGTATATAACTATAAGAAGTATAATACTTTTAGAGTTTTAATTTTTATTACGTTTTTAAGGCTTTTAAGGGTAATCTAGATAGCTAAGGCACTAGTGACTTTTACTATAAAAGAAAAGTTACTAGTGTTAGTATATAGTAGGTATGCTTTAGGGGAGGTAGTTACGTAATATTTATGTAACACACTGCCTCCCTTAGCAGTATCTACCTCACTACTAGTATACCACCTAAAAGTCTGGATTCACTTTGTAACTAATACAACAAGCAACAACCATATTCTATATCACGATTTGTTACGTAATCTACAGGATATCCCTCTTACGTGATTTAACCAACAGTAACAAAGCAAGAAGAAGACATCGAAGTCCAGGCATGCAGTGGGTTGAGGTCAAACAGTGTTGCGTCATTGAAAATTGAATGTTTCATTTGGTTAAAACTGCGCTTCGCGACACTGTTCAAAACTTTATTCATGTGTCCAATGAGACCTGGAATTTCAATAACTAAATCAGCTAACCAGAAGTAGGTCTTGGTAAGTTATAAATTTCCCATTGTACTTAGGGAATCTTTCTTCGATATACATACTAGGCCCAGTGGGTGTTTGTTCTGCGTCCGTATTGGCCACCTTCGTTGATTAGTCTCTATGACTTCCGAGGATCCGGTGTAAAAGCAAAGGGGCAAGACACGACAGGAGGCTCGGCCACACCAAACCAAGCTATCAAACCTTTGATTCATAGCTATTCATCTGGGTGCAAGAGTAGTCCAATTATAGTTGTCTCTGTGCGAGCTGTAGCGATCGGTTTCTCACATCACGATGTTTAGGATAAAGATTAGCACGTGACATATCACATGATTAGAAAAGTATGAAAGGGCGCGGGACGGTCTTGGACTAGCCTGAACCGCGATGCCGTGACTGTTATTTCCACAACAACCAGCGCAGCCCCGATCTTTGCCGGTGGCATACTCTTCATTCGCCAGAAATGAGCCCATTCCGGGCGCGATCTCGGTCTGAAGCAGGGTGGTTTCTCGCCGGCCTCAGCTCCTCATTTCCCGACCTGGGAACTGACGAGGGCAACCTCTCAGACCTCCGGTTCTGTGATACGGACCTGAAGCCGGGATGTAAGGTCTTTCATGTTCCCAAGTCGGATAGTTCACGGAGCACCGAGGTGCTCTTGGCACCTGATACCCTCAGCTACGCCGAAATTGAGGGAGATCTGAAAGAGCAAGTCCTTGTCTTTAAATATAAGGGAAAGTTCCATGCTGTCGATCATGTAAGTAGAGGATAAACATAAAGGCCGGTGAGCGGCATCCAGTCTCCGTGAAGCTGACTAAATGATGGCCAGAAATGTCCGCACTCCTCATATCCCCTGTCGCATGGCACTCCATTTGACATTGAGGACTTTGGCATCGTGTTGAGCGCAGGCTTGACATGCCCAAAGCATGGATGGTCGTTTGACCTGTTCTCGGGAATGGCGGACAGAGCTAGGTACAAACTGGGTGTGTGGGAAGTCCAGTTGCGTGAAATTACAGAGACGAAGATGTCCGTCCCATCGAGGGAATCTCAAGCTGTGATGGAAAGCTCAGATAAAGAAGTATGGGTGAGGAGAAAACAAAGGATAGGTTAGGGCGCCCCACAGACGAAGGAAGTAATGCAAAACGGCTGGCTGTGCCATGATGACACTTACATCTGTCAAGGGGGATATGGCAACAGTTATTACCCGCAATCAGCTATGTCATCAAGGCTCTCCTTCAGACAGGGCCCAGACGTAACTGGTGGCACACTTGCCGTTGCTTATCGCTCTGAGCTGCCGTACTCAACGCAATAGATGTCAAGCTTGGGTTGACACGGTGTCTGAAAGAATGGCTACAGAGGGTGTTGTGGGGTTTCGGGCGTCAGCTGTACCGAATGTTACAGTTAAGGCCCCCAGAACTGTACTTAGTCAACGCCGAACTTTGTTTTCAAACACTACTACTATGAGAAACACCCATATCGAGGAGGCTGGATAACGACTCCTACCATCTGAGCTCTGCAGATGGCAATAGGCAAGGGGGCAGGCTACGGAAAGCTACGCGCAGTGTAGCTGCTCTAATCTAGCGATAGAATCAAGCGGCAAAATGCAAGCTACCGAAGAGGGCTGGAAAGTTCCGATGGTAAGGATCCGGCGAGTAGAACCTTGTACAGATCAAGGATGCTTCAGACGGGACGACGATGCAGGAAATCTCAAGCTTGAGGAAACTCGCACTATCTTGCCATTTCTTGCCCGTCAACGTTTTGTTGGGGTAAGACTTGCCGGCAGTGAGTTGACGACCATGCCGACCTTCTGACACGCTAGCAGCATCGTCGACGATCAGAGCCGATGATACGAAGTACTCCGTCGATAGCTAACTCTCGTCTCGGGTACGGTGCCAAGACACGCGTGGACTTTCCCGCAAGTCCATGGAACCCGCTTCGTCCTTCCGTATGTTTCCCTCGGGTGCCTGAGAACAGAGGGACGGACCATTTCCTGGGGAAGCTTTAACGAGCCTAATTTTGGTGACGACCAGGGTGCTGGCACGATGCTCGTTTCAGACCAACTGCAATTCCGCCCCCTCACGCCGGAAACATGCTGGCGGACGGGAAATAGGCAAATATTGCGTCAATAGTTGCTTTTCCCGCATGCATCATCTGTTTCCATGGCTCTTTCTCCTCATTCTCGTGCCTGGCAAACATTGAGCTGCACGCTAATAGCCTCCTCGTGCAACGGGATCAGATACGCCGCCGTCTTGGTTGATCATCGTATCTCGTAATATTATTGCAAAGTATGTATAGATATATAAAACACTGATTCCTAAGACGACGACCTGCTCGCTGGGTATTCAAAAGAAAGGAAAGTGTCCTGATAGGTCGGACGAGCGACAGGCGTTACCTGTCGTCTCTTATTTTGATTGGAATGCGCCAATAGCTAGGGGTCGGACGACCCATCATCCGATCGTCTGCCGGATGCGTCGAGGGGTATCCCGGATCCAACGAGAAAGTCGCCGTGTCGTCTCGGTAATGACCGTGTGCTCTGCGCGTTTGCCCGCGCTCCGTTATTTTCCAATATTACCTCCCGGTCGGCACAGAGGACCCTAATACCCTCTGGCGTAGCCTATCTCTGGGGAGAAGCGCCCGTCCGGCCCCCTCTCCGCTCTCGGTAGACCACCGGGCTGCGGTTGATAAGAGACGCCCGAACTGTAGCGACCAGGAGTCGGCTGATAGAAGGGACCCGAGTTGTATGGCTGGTACCCGATGTTGATGGACTCTCGGTAAGAGCCCTGGTCGTAGCCCGAGACGGGGTACGGTGCCGCCATGGAACCTGGCCGACGTGGTGGTGATCCGCTAAGCCTCAAGGGCTCGGGCATGGCGGGCTCGTGGATGGACTTATCGTCGTAAAAGCTGTCAGTATTGGCGTCGCGTGTGACGGCGTAGCCGGTGTTGAAGTTGGAGACGGGTGGTGCCGGAAACGTCGGGATCGTGACCACCGTGCCCGCCGTGGGCGGCCGGTCGGGTTGCGCGGGATTCCTGCTCCTGTCCGCATTGTACTGCGACATCATCTGTTCCTCCATCTCCTTCGTCGTGCGATTCGCGATCTGAGTTTGCCTGTAGGTGGCGACGATGGCCTTCTCCCATTCGCGCGTGTTGCGCGCGGGTTGACCGGCGGTGGCGGCGGCGGCGGCCGGCCCGCTCTGGAAGAAGGCGTTACCGCCGCCTCCGGCATTCCGGCTCATGTTGGCAGCCACGGCGTTCACCTTCTTCTTTCTCTTCTGGCGCTTGAGGAAGAAGACTACGGCTCCAATGATGAGCGCGATTATGGCTGCAGGTCAAGTCAGACGGATGGGCCTTCGGAGGAGGGGAATGGGCTTACCAACGACGCCGAAGGCGATCCCGATGGCGAAACTGCGGTTCGTACCCGCCGACGCTGTGGCGGAGATCGGCGTGGCCGTCGCCTTCATCTGTGAGTTGGACGGCATAATAAGGCTAGATTGAGGGGTTCCAGACGCGGCATTTCCGACGGCGGGGGGAGGTTGGTTTGCTCCGGGGGTCTCGGCGGGCATTGTCATTGTCGGAGGTGCAGAAGACGGCGGAGATGAAGGCGAAGGAGCCTGGCTGGCAGGAGGAGATTGGCTTGATGGCGTCGTGGCAGATGGTGATTGAGTAGGTCGTGTTGACGTAACTCGAGGAGGTTGCGGGGGTGGCGTCGTCTGAGGAGGTGACGGTACGAGCGTGATGAAGCCTCTTGGGGGAGGAAGGGCATTGTCGTCAGTTTGGCGTTCTGGCAACGATCCTTCAGCTGCGGGCGGTGGAAGAGAATCTTCTTGATCCGAGTCGCTTGAGTCTGCTTTGCCAGGTACTGCTGAGTCGGAATCGCTTTCTGAAGATGCGCTGGACTCAGAGTCGGAATCTGACTCGCTTTCGGATTCGCTGCTTTCGGATTTGTCTTCTTTTTTTTCTTCATCATCCTTCTCCACTTCATCCTCCTCTTTCTCTTCATCTTTCTCCTTCTCTTCATCCTCCTCCTCCTCCTCCTCCTCTTCCTCTTCACCGGCCTCCTGTTCACCGTCTGCTTCCTCACCCTCTTCCTCGGATGGTGCTGCTGGTTCTTGTCTGCGGGTCAAGTTGTGACGTGGTCTACCAGGGAATTTCGGCTCTGCTCTTCTCCTCCGTTGCCTATTATAGATGTTGTCAGCACACTCGATCGACGCTTGCCTGCCGCTGTCACTGTTTACACACCTCAACATTGACCAAGTTGTGGTGGCCTCCATTGTGACTCTGCTGCTTCCCGTGCTCCACTCTGATAACTTTGTGATAAACGTCGAAATGAAAAGGGGGATGTCGACCAGCAAGTGGAAAGTAAGCAGCTCAGCTGTGTGTCTAAAAGGTAACGACCAAGAAAAAAGAAACAAAAGGACGCAAGCGCCTACGCGGAAAGAAACGAATTGGATCGCGCGTCGATTTCTCGACGGGAAGCGGAGCAGGACCAGAAGAGAAACAGCAGCGCTGCGGCGATAGGAGGCGCTCCATGATAGTTATCAAACACATCACGTCGTTGGTCTAACCCAACACACAGACAGGTTGTGCGTCGACCCATGTCCAGGGAGGCCTGCCACATCAAACACCCCTCGAGGGTACATAAGCAGGGGTGGCTGTTGGAGTGTATATTTGGTGCGACATGTAATAGTACTTGTTGACGACTTCCAAACTTCGCAAGCAGGTGAATAGGCTCTTCCTCGTGCGACACAAATGCACGCGAAGAGGCGTATGGCTGGCTCAAGGACATGAAAGTATACCGGTACAGTTGCATCCAGCGCGCGCCAGAGCCATGGGCGGCGTCATCCTACAATGGCCATTCTTTCATCAACTTCAAGATACCGGAAAACGCGGCCTAGGTCGGAGCCATGGGGGCCAAAAGAGGTGCAAAGAGGATGAGAGAAGAAAACCCATCTCGGCGCGCCCATTCGGAGTGTTTCAGACGGACCCCGGCCGCCGTTATCCTGATCAAATCGCAGTGCCGCACTAAACCCCTCGATTGTGTTTGATGCGTTTCTTGGCACCTTTGCCCAGAGGAGGCGCCCCCGCCGGTCCGCCGGTCTCTGAAACTTGCCAAATGCGACGTGCGGTCATGAGCCCTCGACTCTGCTCTTTATCAGCGGGTGAGACAGAGGGAGAGAGGCCTGACACGAGGCACGACAGGGTTCTGGCTTCTGTCATTTCGCCTCTGGGAAAACTCCGCAGCGGCGCGTCGAGGCCGGAGATGATTAGTGTGCACTGGAAACGGGGTAAACGGGGCAAAGACTCGCGTGGGCGGGTTTTGGGAGGGGGGGGCCCTTGTCGGAGACGGGAAACATTTTTCGGTCTCTGGTTAATTGAGGTGCCGATAGGCGTCTTATCCTGGTTTCATTTCCGGGCTCTCAATATATTGACTTCGGAAATGTTCAGCGGCAGAGGCGAGTTGGGTTTGGTCCAAATAGCTTGCTAATGCCACGTATCAAGACGGCATGAGTGCGCATGAAAGCAACTAAGAGCATGACCACGTGCCTAGGCGCCGCTGGCTGGGCTGGAGACCAACTGCATCATCGTTGCCACTTGTGTTGCAAAGCGGCTCGGCCAAGGTCAAGTCATGATCACCACAGGGGGGGGTTTTGGTTCGCCTTTCCTTGGGAACCGGTCACGTCAACTCTTGCCGAAGCAACGATCCGGCCGGCAAATAGACGAACAGCTGGGCCGCCGACCGACCGAACCCTCGACCCTACAAACCTCGTGTTGCTGGGTGGCCTGTCGTGGCTGGGCCGTATCTGGGTCGTATCTGGGGTATCCTTTGCTCCATCACCGCCCACTACGGGGTAGACTGTGAAACTGGAACCGCAAGGGCGTCTCCCGCGTATCTTTTGCAGCCCCTCACCTGATCGTAACGTTTTGCTTGTCCTATTTTCGCGTGTGTGTGGGTGTGTGGGAGGGAATATTTGAATAAGAGTCTATTAATATTCCCAGGTTCCTTTCTTCTTTCTCCTTCGTCAGCGCGGCTTACCTGATGCGTGGCCTTTGCAACTCGGCTCGACTTGAACTTTCGGCTGCAACGTCCTCCAGACGTTCACAACTCAGGCCATCCTGGGCTTCACTGCGATTCACTGGCAGAGGACTGTATGAACTCGATGCGCACACACCGTTAACCATTGGCGGTTATCACAGGAGGCTAATGTATGTGTGGCGGATACCGTCAGCCACACCACGTGCCATGTCACATGGACGAGCTCGAGGGCCCCCTTTATATGGGCCCTCCACCCGTGGGATTCTTCTTCACACAATACAAGCCTTTTCTTCATTCATTCGTATAACCCTATCTGCTGTGTGCTCTAGCTCGTGAGAGCAGTCTATGGCGTGGCGCGTGTATGGTTTTCCAGATGCCCCCCCCCTTCCATTTCAAGGGTGGGAGGGAGGATGTGATACGAGATAAAAAGTCGCTCTCAGGGGATAGATAATCGCTAACGGGCCTCAGCTCGTATCGCAGGCCAAGCTTGCCGCCATGTCTTGTTTCCGTCTGGAAAGCAAGGCATTCCCTCTTTGTGGCGTCTGTGCAGTACGGCGTCTGTAAAGCCACATCCGACATCACTCGAGACGTTTGAGGAACCATCTCTTAGCCGTCTTGTTGCCCTATTAATAGATTCCGAGGACCTCTTACTTTCCACTATGCTTTGCGCAAACTTGAGCTCGTCACGCCTGCTCACTGCACCAAACTGTCTTCCATTCAGGAAGCAGTCGCTTAAGTACAGATTGAATAGGCTCGTCTCTCTAAAGAGGCGGGCTTTTCATCCACGACGCCTACCGCATCTGACGCCTAAGGTTGGGACCGATATCTATTTGCTACGGAGAACCTACGCCTCGGTGCGTACCATGGCTTCGCCCGGCGCTGGATAACCTCAAAATACTACAGTGCGGTTTCAATGCGGTCCATCAATGACTAAGTCAACACCAAAGAGGTATGCATCACTCATAAGAGAAGAAATAATTCCAAATAAGGCAGGTACGGAGCCGTTCCCGAAGTCTTGTTCATCCTCGCGCCGAGTAATCCGAGCTCATGGATCTCACCGTGTCTTGATGGCCAGCTGGTTCTAATACTACTAGCCATCTTCTTATTCACATCATGTACCTTGCGATGTAAAACCCATTAGTAATCATTGGGTTCCATTCCTTGAACAATGAAACTTCTCTTTTCTAACACTCAGTACCTGCCACCTCAGCTCTTAGCAGTAGATGCAAGCTGCCGAAACTGTAAAGGTGCGGGACTCTTATCTCTCGTCTTACTCAGCCAGTGATTGTCTCGTGCTTCTTAATGAATTAAATAGGGTTGGCGGTGAAATATGTACAAAAGACAACGACAACCATCTCATCGACGTTGGAAAATGCAGCCAATTCGCTGCCGGCTTCCATTCCATTCAGCCTGTTTCATTGACAGTTATCGCCGTGGCCAAATTATAAGAGTATCGACAAGGTAGGATCGTATGTCTCAAACCCCAGAAGAGGCAGAAGGTCATGCAAGATGAGAGGCTTGATAGCATATCAGGGACAATTTCAGCAGTGGCTGAAGACAAAGATGGAAGTCGTAATAATGTTCTCCTCAGACACGCTCCGGAATAGTGTCTTAAACCTATTCTTAGAAAGATTCTTAGAAAGCGTCAATTGAGTCTTTGTTGGCCCCATGGTATAGTGAGGGAAGAAGAGTAAGGGGTGTCAATATTATAATATGTTGGTGGCACACCATGAATTAGCTCGATCTAGCGTCGATAATCCGGATTGTAAACTAGTTTTCTTGGTTTGGACATTGATAGAACAATTCATCGATTCGCTTGATCTTCCAGCCACCAATACTCTTGACTCGCTGAAGCGTGGGGGCAAAGAAAGCCCCCGGAACGTTTATGCCGATGGGTCACCAAGGGAAATATTAGCAGCACCGAAACCGCCAGATGCGCCCCTCTTGACCTAATATAAGAAAAGACAATCCAGTATCCTCGGTTGGGAAAAATAGCCGGGTCAAGGACCGTACCCATCAATCTTTCAGCCATGGCTGATCCCTTTCCTGCGTCATAAGCTCCAAGCGACCAGCAACGAATAGCAAAAAGCCGTTTCACAATCAGGACCCGGCGGCCCTCAGGGTTCTCAAGGGCTCTCTCAACGTTGGACCCTTTTCCCATGTCGCGAGAAAGCCTATTCCCTGATCTGGCGAGGCGTTTCTTGGTGTCCGGGGCCCGTCTGGAGCTCATCTTGGCCAATCAAACGGCGGCCGATGGTGATGACAGCCCCGGTCTTCAGCCAGCCAATCCCGTATTGTATCGCCGGGGGCATCGTCAGAACCCGGATGGCCCGTCGTGCGACATCACCACCCATGAGATGCTGCAAAGGCTGGGGTGATTGCCAGCTTTCCTGAACACCTTGATGGCGTTGCATTAGACACGAAGGCTGCCCGATGTAGACATTGTATAAATACGCAATTCCAGTGAGATTGGAGTTGCACGACCTTGCCCTCATACTATCAAGTCTCAGTTTGGAAGTGAATTATTACCCGAGTCAAGAACAAGATGGGCAGAAAACTTACAGGATCTGCGGTCAAAGTCAAGTCGGGCGGTGTCGCTGTTCCGACCACTACGAACCCCAAATCACACGATGAAGCCCCCAAACTTGTCCGCAGTGACTCCGGCGTTGACGTTACGAAGCCTGGCCAGACCAAGCCGCTTCCTGTAACTCTCCTTTCCGGGTTCCTGGTAAGGTGACATCTTGTGATTGACATGAACGAATCATTAGGCTGACTGATGATGCGACATAGGGAAGTGGGAAGACGACACTGTTGCAGCATATACTCAAGAGCGACCACGGTCTTAGGATAGCCGTTATTGTCAACGACATCGGAGCGTAAGGCCATTCTCTCATCCTTCTGCGTATGACCAATACTGACGTCCGAGTCTCTTTCAGTGTCAACGTGGACGCATCCCTCATCAAGAAGAGCCACCGACTCACAAAGACGGAGGAGAAGGTCATAGCTCTACAGAATGGCTGCATCTGCTGCACACTCCGCGGTGATTTGCTGGAGGAGCTCGTCAATCTATCCGAGCTTCACGAGTTTGACTATGTCATAATCGAGAGCAGTGGTATCAGCGAGCCCGAACAGGTCGCGGAAACTTTCGACGCCAGGCTGGCCGAGCAGATGGCCGCCTTGGGCGAGGGTCCTGAGGGTCTCGACAAGGACACTTTGAAGTTGCTCAAGAGATTGTGGGTTACAAGTGCTGACAATACTGTGTTGAAGGGCCTTGCTAACGTTCTCTTTCTACCAGAGCCGACGCTGGCGGTGTCGACAAGTTCGCCCGCCTCGATACCACCGTCACCGTGATTGACGCCTTCACAATCTTTAACGACTTCCACACAAGCGACCTCCTGTCCTCACGGCGAGACGACGTCGTACCGGAAGATGAACGGACGGTTTCGGACCTGATGGTCGACCAGATCGAGTTTGCAGACGTCATTGTTCTGAACAAGGTTGACATGGTAGGAGACACCACCTCCAATGTACACAACGTCGACATACTAACTTAAAGCAGGTCTCGAATGCAGACCGCGCTCGTGTCCTCGACCTCATCAAGAAGCTCAACCCGCGGGCCAAGGTTCTCGAAGCCAATTACAGTAAGATTGACGTGAAGGAGATTGTAAACACCAACACTTTTGACCTTAAGGTCGCCCAGTCCGGCGTTGGCTGGCTGCAGGACCTTCACGCCATGACAGTGCGCGAGGTGAGTTTGTCCATCTTGCAGGTCTGCTGGGGAAAGCAATTGACTGACAATCCGGTTTACAGGTCAACGGTCGCAAGGCCATTACTCCCAAGCCAGAGACCGAAGAATACAATGTCCGCAACTTTGTCTACACAAGAACAAGACCTTTTCACCCCCGTCGCTTATGGTCTCTTCTATACGACAAGTTCATTCTACAAATGGAAGCCCCCGAAGACGATGGGGATGCCATGGACGAGGACGAGGACGAGGACGAGGCTGAAGGCTCCGAAAAGGAGGATGAAGAATGGGAAGACGACGAAGAAGAGGAAGAGGACGACGATGCCGACGAGGACGATGACATGGAAGATCCCCTCGAGCCCCCAGCGAATGACGTTATCCTCGCCAACAAGACCGCCCACCCCCTCTTCAACCGCCTCTTCCGCTCCAAGGGCGAATTCTTCCTCGCGACGCGGCCGCACCGGGCGGGCGACTGGTCCCAGGCCGGGGCGATGCTGACCATGACCGGTGGCCGCCCCTGGTTCTGCACCCTGCCGCCCGAGGACTACCTCACGGGCGACCCGGAGGTCGACGCGCTCGTCACGCACGACATAAAGAAGGGCGGCGAGTGGGGCGATCGCCGACAGGAGCTCGTCTTCATCGGCGAGAACCTCGACATCAAGGGTCTGGAAGCCGCGCTAGACGCCTGCCTGCTCGACGAAGCGGAGTGGGCGAGGTGGCAGAAGGTAATGCGGAACAAGCGGTGGGATGACGAGAAGAAGAGGGACAAGCTGCAGGACCTGTTCGACGACGGATTCCCGGACTGGGAGGACGACGATGGGGACCACGAAGGCCATGACCATGCGTGAGGAGCGATCCGGCAGTGAAAGGTGTAGAGAACTGGGCCTTAGGCGTCGCGTTTCTAAAAGTTTCAATGATTCAAACTCAGATCTGTTGGGCATCCATTGTGGAATCACGACAAATACAACCATCATTTGATAGCGTGCTCCAGCTCAGATACATGTACGTTCTCGGCCACCTAGAATTTCGTCACCAGCCTGCCCTTGTACTGCATGATGTGACAATTCTGCGGATCTATCATGAATCAGAAGCTTACATCGGGGGACAGGCACTGGCATTGTTTCACATGGTCATCTTCAGGATGGGAAAAGACATGGAGAAACTACTTGAGTACATACGGGAGAGTTCGCCTGGGCTGGAGAGCGTAGAATTGCGTGCCACACAAGGTTACTTGGCCTGAATTGGGCCGAAGTAGTGGGATATCACGGCACAGGGGGAATCTCGCCAAGATGCACAATGCCATGAAGGCATCGTGACGTATTGGTATGAAAGAATTTGATATTTCAATGAGAACACCTCTACAAGAGGGATCGTCCATTTTCGAATAACATTTACATCCAGTGTGTCAAGTCATATATGTCCAAGAATAGAGTTAAGCTCGCAGGCCTCCAAGTGGTAGTCTGCTCGCCCGGGTTTAACAAAATGGCCCTGAATCTCGCCCACTTCCACCATCATCGTCGCGGCTTCGGGGGAACAAAAATAGGGTACGTTTAGAGGGCAAGGCGAGTGGTGCGGCGGCGCATGGAGCGGGCCTGACGGCGGGCGGCAGCAGCCTCGCAGCCCTCGTCAGAGGCCTCGGGAGTAGTGCCGTTGGAGGGAGTCTCGGGAGCAGTACCGTTGGAGGGAGCCGGAGCAACGGGGGTGGTGGCGCCGGCGTCGCCAGTGCAGTCGCCGTCGGAGGTCTGGCCGGCGAGGTTGCCGGTGTGGTCGACGCACTTGTTGGGCCAGGTGGCGGGTCCGGCGGGAGTGTAGCTCGTGGGGACAGGGTAGTACAGGTTAATCAAAATGCCGGGCTCCTCGCCGGTGTAGACGCCGGGGATCTTGACGGTGGGCGTAGGGGTGCCGGAGGCGCCGCCGGTGACGGAGATCTGAGCGCAGGAGATGTAGAACTGGGCACCGTCCTTGGAGCCGGCGGCGTGGAGGGCGGTGTGCTCGACGCGGACGAGGTACTCGCCAGTGGGAACCTCCTTGGGGAGGGTGAAGGTGAAGTTGCGGAGGCCGTCGGAGGCCCACTGGAGGCCGGCGGAGGTGATGTCCGAGGTGGTCAGCTCGTACACCTTGAACCAGTCGCCATCTTTAAGACTTAAATTAGCTATACGATCCACTCAACAGTAGAGATGAGAATAAACCTACCGCCCTTGTAGGACGCGACGCCGGAGGGGGCCTTGGACATGTAGACGGCGAGGGGGCCAGGGTGGCTGATGTCGCTCTCAGCAGTGAAACCGATCTCATCGCCAGCCTTGACGGCCTTAGTCTTGGTCTTAGCCAGGACGCTGGCATCGTTGGCGCCGATATTGCAGACGAACCCGTCCGAGGTGACGTCCGTGACGGGGGAGTTGGAGTTCGTGGACGCGCGGACAAACTCGTAGCGCTCCGTCTCCTCTCCGTTGACGATGAGGGCAGGGAAGACGTAGTGAGCCATGGCCTGGGGCACGATGGCCGCGGCAGCGAGGAAAGCAACAAAACGCATCTTGACGGTTTGAAGCGTTGGTGAAGACGGGTATTTTCGTGTGTAGAAGGATTGGACGGGAAGAAAACAAAGTGTTTGTTTTTCCACCAGGGAATGAATGAATGTAACTTTTCTGACAAGAAATGAATGTGGTTTAACAATGATAAAAGACACTGGTAATGGTTGAGGACGAGGTGGGAAGAGACAATCATGCCAAGAGGCGGGAGAAGGTGGCCTTATATCTTAATCTACGAATACACTACCGCCATCCCACCCCTGGATGCCTGGAGCCACCAGCTATCTGTTGTCATCCAACGTTCCCGATGAGGTTTCTCAGCCCCACGTCCTCATTGTCGGTTTTGGTCTGGGCCTTGCAAGTTGCCGGCGCGAAAAGGGGGACACGGGTGATGATGGGATCGTGAGCAAGGGTTGTCGTGGCCGATAGAGCAGGCCTCGTCCGACGGGGGTTAGGTGGCACGCCACGATGAGAAGGACCAGCCAGAGAAGAATCTGTATCCGTAGACGACGAAATGGGCCAACAGGTTCTGGGAAACATCAAGATGCAGGCATGCTGAATCCATTCTCCACCAAACGCGGAGCTTGCCGCCGAGGGTTCCCTCCTTATAATGGGGTTGACTGGAGACAAAGTGTCCACGAAGTGGCCACAGCTAAAGTTGGCTGACGACATCGACCCCTGGAGGACCATTGGTCGAGGGCCGATTCTTGATGAGATACGGAACAGTCGCGAAGCTAAGCTCATGCGCCGATTCTTAGTGTTCGTGGTCCTGTTCATCTAAACATCCCACCTGGTTGGCAGCGGCACACCCTGCAGGGGGGAACCGGGGCCTACGAATAGATGGGCTAACGAACGCCTATTGTACAGAATAGATTGCCTAGCATCCATCAAACTCGCCTCATTCGACCTACAGGCGCCAACGGGCTCCCGTTCCTGCATGCCATGCCCGTGTGAGGTCGCGTGAAAGGCTTGACCGTTGCTGCTGTCAATTTCGGGCGTCATTCCAAGTTTGCTCGTCAATCCCAGGCAGCCCACGGTCAATCGTCGGTGGTTGATCGCATGATTTGATGAGTATTGAATCGCTCCGTGTTCGGATCCGCAGTATATTTGCTGTAGCTCGACGGATCCCGAAACTGAGTCAATAATCAATCTACCCAAAATCATAGTAGACCCATCTCCCCGGAGCCAAAACCGTCCAACCCGTCCAACTTCCATCTTTCCACGAGGGGATCCCTGAAGAGAACCTTTGCCGCCGTGAGCTCTGTTCTCACGTAGTATTTCCGATCGACGCACCCGTTGTGGGATTCACCTGAAACGTAAGCCCCGGAGGGCACCGAGGAGAGGCGGGAAGCCCCTGCTGCAGATCACTTTACCCGGGACGGAATGTCCACTCAGTGGGAAAGGGATACCCACTCGCACCACGGCGCTTCGACACCGTCTTCGGAATGCTCCAGGGACGGACCAGTAGGCACCGTTGCTCAGCATATGCAGCCGAGAGGCCTTGAGGGGAATCGCGGTCCGACGTACAGATATTCTATTATTCTCTCTACCCTGCTGCGAAGTGATGACCTAGACGAGCATCGGGTCTCGTCGTCATCACAGCGGCAAATAGCTCCTTGCCAAGACGATTTGATGCTTCGCAAAACAGGGTGAAAACAACGTGTCAATGTCAAGTGTGCTCTCTCGAAATATAGCAACAGGCCTCACCAAGAGTTTTGCTAATCCAGATGAGTGCCATTCCATTCCACGTGGTCCAGGTTGCTTGCCTTTGTCGCCTGCAGGCTTGCTAGTCAGATCTGAGCCACCCGGAACAGCTTCTGCCAGTGGTGGAGGAGCATGGGAGGTGCTGATGGGGCGTCCAAAAAGAGCGATATTGACCCCATCATGCTCGAACTTATTAATACCAAGCTACTTACGGCTGATCCCATGGGTTAAATAGTTGTGCGCCACCTTTCGGCCGGCTAGCCGCAAGTGTCTCGGCTTCATTGACAGCGACGATGCTGTTTTCCTATTTGTTCTCATCCCCTGTTTACACAACTGCCGTCTTGCAGAAAGTGGGACTCCTAAATTGAGTGAAGATTTCTCACGAGCTAGGGCACACAGCAAATAGGGGTCATAGTCAAGGTGAAGAGGAGCTTGATTGTAAGAGATGGGCTTCTAGGAGTGACGGCCCACGGAGATACGAGTCCCAAAGTCGGTCAGGTGATATTGCACATGTCGTGGCTGATATCATCCGATACACTGGCATGAGCCTCCTGTGATGAGATTATATTTACGTGCATATAATAAAGCATAAACGACGGCCTCTCACAGCCATCCTAGGCGAAGAACTTTCCAACAGACTCATAAGAATCCTGGAATCCTTCACACGGAAATCTTAACAGGCCACAGGACTGCAGCTGGTGATTCCATTGACTCTCCGGCGAACACGGCGGTGCGGCATACGGGGCTATTAGGCCGCTGCCGAATCGCTCTCGAGCTCTTCCGCCGGCTACGAGGGTACGGTCTGTGAGTAGAATCTTCGGCATCCGTAACCTGGCTCGTATTCCCTCGTTTCGACCTGTCATAAACGACAAATGTTGCTTGCGTCGAGGTGTTTTGAGCCCATGTAACCACGTCCAACGTTTGGCATTTCTTTAGTCCAACGGGACTTTTTACTGTGAATTGGGCATTTGAAGAAACTTATGAAGAGCGGTTTGCCTACAGCTCAACTGATCCATGATGCTTTTCAATCCGTTCTCTCGAATATAGCGGCCCATCTCTTCCTTCAATGGGAGGGGGCTGGCTGACTCCCCAAATTCCCTGCGGGTGTATTAATAGCTATGCTATTCTTCTACTCATATGGAGTATGCCGGTCCAAATACGTCAAGCATGTGGCAATTGAGATTGATGTGTCCTCCCTCGGTCGCTTGAAAAACTCTCGAGGACTTTGAAACTTGAATCCGTAGACGAAACTTGCACATTACATCGTTTTGCTTAGACGTCAATACATCAGCCGCCAATATTTACAGCTTGAAAACCATGAGAGAGAACGCAGTCATAGCTGTGATACTGTCGCGCTGCTACCACTCGAGGCACTTAAACCTGCGTCTAGAACTGGTATATTTTTGTTCATCTTCGCAAGTCTGGTAGTCCGTACACTAGGTGTGTGTTATATTGATCTACCAATTACCAGATAAGATTTATGCCTGGCCTCCTCATTCCCTGGGGTATGGTGGATTCCGTAAGTACTTTTGAGTGAATTGTAGATTTTGCTTGATCACGCTATGTCTGACCTTGGTAAGCTTAAAGTCAGTTTGCTGTGAGATGCGCTGACGCCTAAATTCTATTACTGGTGTGCTTACTCTATCCTCACATACTAGAAGGACGAGGCGTACTGCCGTATCACACTGACAAGAAAAGCAGTACTGGTGATAGGTCTTTATAAGTATGTGACTTTTTCCTACCAAGGGGAGATTTGTTCATGTTTGAAATGTCTCTTAGCTGTGTACCTATTGGTATAGCCGTAAATAACACTCCGAATCCTTTTTCTTAGCAAGTTTGAGGTCCACGTAGCTCGTCTACAGCCGCAAGATCCAGCTGTTTCAACATCATCCGAAGCGACAGACTCAGCTGACACAGTCAAATTTACGTACTATTATACGGCTGTTGAAACCCCACTAGATGTGAGAACCACACAGCTAATACACTATTACGAGTAGAAAGTGTGTCAGATGGAACCCCCAAACGATAATCTGTCAGACCCGTCCACCAACTAGATCAGACTACAGAGGCGCTATCCAAGTTGGCGCCCATGATTCGACAACCAACGCGGAAATGGGTTACCGGAGGCGGCTCGCTTCTTTTGCCCCGGGATCTTGTGCATGTACCGGCGCTTCCCCCGCACTTTGCCCCCACTAGCGCTGGCTTGAGACGGGCCGAGTTGGCCATTGAGCCCTTGTGGTAACATGTACCTAGTTTGATGGCATCGTCGTAGGGATACACCGTCACACGGGTAGAACTGATAGCATTGGACTTGAATCTACAGCTGCCATCAGTTACATGTGATGATTGTTGGACGAAAATGGTATTGTACCTCCAACCCTGAGGCGATAGCTTGCAGCAATCTCACAACCCTGCACTACGCGAAGCCGGCTCTTCCGACCCCGCGACATCGGTTGCGGAGAAGCTGTAGCCAGTATGGCCGGCGGGTGCGGTGTGAAGCTACAGTTCAAGCTACCCTCCATGGCATTTCGCGCCCGCACTTGGCCACGACACCTCGAGCTCTGTGATTTGACCGGGGGGCCGGCTTGTATGTTACTCCCCCGCATTGAGGGGGCCAGTGGCGCGCTATTTTGGCGGTAATTGGGAGGGACAAACTAGACCTCGACCTTGGCGATCTGCATCGTCCATCAAACTCTACAGGCCTGGCGGAAAACTGTTGAGAGTTGGGCGGCACCACAGCCTCCAGACGTTGTCTGAAAGCCTTAGAAAGTCTTGCGCATGCCGTCTCCTCCTCCTGCCCCCGATCTATCTCCGGAGGAACTCCTCACAATGAGTTGTTGCACCGGTTCTGTCAGGTGATGTCACATCACAGCCTCCGGTGCGGAGGAACCAAATAGTCTTTATGTGGAAAGGGAAGTCGCCAGCTCACAAGGTTTACTTTGTGTATCCCATCCTTGATGCTGCTCTCCCATCGCCCACCGCCCACAGCTCATTATTATCCATCAGTGCTCTCGTAGACTTGAAAACAAGACAGAAACCATGACAGGAGCCTTTCCAATAAGCGAGCGGATTGAACCCGGCTCGGTGAACCTGCCGCCCCGCGCATATCCCCCCTCAGTCCGCTCGACATCTGTTGATGCGGGGAAAGCCGCGGCAGATGTCATCGACGCCTTCAACGCCGCGTTGAGATCCAGAAACTACAGGGACCTCGCACAACTGTTCCTCTCCGACGGCTACTGGAGGGACCACTTGGCCCTCTCGTGGGACCTGCGCACCCTGAAAGGCAGAGACAACATCCAAGGCTTTCTCGACGGGGCGTGCCGCCTGAAGGAAGTCGTTATCGACACCTCGACGGCCTACCGGGCACCTCACTTCGCCCCGGTCGACGCCCATGGACAAGTGCTGTGTCTCCAGTTCTTCGTCAAGGCCGACACCGAAGTCGGGCCTGCGGAGGGTGTGGTGCGGCTGACCCAGTCCGGGGATAAATGGGAGATATTCACCTTCTACACTGTCCTTCGCGGGCTGGAGGGCCACGAGGAACCGTTGCGTCACCGGAGGGAGAAGGGAGTCGAGCATGTGCGCCAGCGGGAGAGCAAGAACTGGAAGGACAAGCGGGAAGATAGCATCAACTACGTGGATGGCGAGCCTGCGGTTGTGATTGTCGGTAAGCGCGATCCCTGCGTCGCAAGGTTGGATCCGCAACTCACAGTCATTTAGGCGCCGGCCAAGCCGGCCTCACGGTCGCCGCGCGGTTGAAGATGCTCAACATCAACGCGCTCGTGGTCGACAAGAACGGCAGGGTGGGCGACAGCTGGCGCAAGCGGTACTACCAGCTCGTGCTGCACGACCCCGTGTGGTACGATCACCTACCGTACATCAGCTTCCCAGACTTCTGGCCCGTCTTCACGCCCAAGGACAAGATGGCCGACTTCTTCGAGGCCTACGCCAACCTCCTCGAGCTCAACGTCTGGATGTCGACGACGCTCACCGGGTCGTCCTGGGACGAGGAAAAGAGGCAGTGGACGGTGACGCTAGACCGGCAGAAGCCCGACGGGACCAAGGAGACGCGGACGCTGCACCCCCGGCACGTCATCCAGGCCACGGGGCATTCCGGCAAGATGTTCTTCCCCGACATCAAAGGAATGTCGGGGTTCAAGGGCGACCGCCTCTGCCACAGTTCCGAGTTCTCGGGCGCGCGGCCGGGGTCCAAGGGCAAGAGGGCCGTCGTCGTCGGGTCCTGCAACTCGGGGCACGACATCGCGCAGGACTTTTACGAGAACGGTTACGACGTGACCATGGTGCAGCGGAGCTCGACGTCCGTCGTGTCGTCCGAATCCATCACGGAAATCGGCCTCAAGGGCGTCTACGACGAGGACTCGCCGCCCGTCGACGACGCGGACCTCTGGCTTTGGAGCATGCCCGCGGAGCTGTTCAAGGCGCTCCAGGTCGGCATCACGGAGCTGCAGAACGCCAACGACGCCGAGCTGCTCCGTGGCCTACAGGAGGCCGGCTTCCGGCTCGACATGGGGCCCAGCCACGCCGGCTTCTTCGTCAAGTACTTCCAGCGCGGCGGCGGGTACTACATCGACGTCGGCTGCAGCCAGCTCATCATCGAAGGCGCCATCAAGATCAAGGGCGGCGAGGAGATCGCCGAGGTCCTCCCCGGCGGCCTGCGGTTCGCCGACGGCTCGGAGCTCGAGGCCGACGAGATCGTCTTCGCGACGGGGTACCAGAACATGCGGACGGAGGCGCGCAACATCCTTGGCGACGCGGTCGCCGACCGGATCGGCGACGTCTGGGGCTGGGACGAGGAGGGCGAGTTCAGGACCATGTGGCGCAACTCGGGCCACCCGGGCTTCTGGTTCATGGGAGGAAACCTCGCGCTGTGTCGGTATTTTTCCAAGATCCTGGCGTTGCAGATCAAGGCGAAGGAGGAGGGGATCGATCAAGGGGGGCAGCCAAGCGGCGGTGGCCGGGACCGGCGGGTGGCCTAACTAAGCTTTGATAGTTTCGGCGTCAGGTATCTGACATTGGTATGGATATTCTGTTTCTCTCATTCCGATCCCATCATGCGACGCCCGCTCCGCAGCGAGTACGCGTCTGCATGGTCGTGTTTTGCGGGCTTGCGGCCAAGAGTTGGAGATAGACAGAGTCGACGAAAGTGATGGGAACCAGGGAGAGAGTAGCGTCGACGCCCCTGTTGCGCAACCACGATGATGCCTAGTTCAAACCCGATCAAGTCTTTTTGCTGGCGTCGTTCTACAACTGTTTCTACTTCCTACCCACAAAAAAAAAGAAACTCGCAGCAGTACCATGCTTCTGGGCCAGTTTCACGCTTGTGCTCTGGGGACCGGAACAACAGACAGACAGACAGACAGACAGGCTTTGCTGATCGACACGCGCTGCTCCCGAGTAACATGCTGTGTATCCGTTTGTTAGTGGGGCTTGAGGCCGATTCAACCTCCTATTGTTTCTCTTCCCGATGCAGATCTTCATTCAAACCTTATCGGTATCAACTTGGTGAGTAGCTCAGACGTGTACGCCGTCGCTCGACAGACTTCATAACACCCTCACGACATAGGCAGCGGTGCTAGTTGGCCGCGGCGGGGTTGAATTGGGCTTAAGCGTGTGGGTGAAACCCCGTCTCGTGGCATTCAGCTGCGCCCCCAGCCCCTCCGCCCCTCCCCCTCTTACTATGCGTAAACTAATGCGGACCAATGGTTGCTGAACGATGGCACGGCAGGCCCTGGTTTCTGCTGGGTTACACAGTCATTCTGGTAAGCCAAGAGAAGAAGCGATCTTCGAGATGATGGGGACTCACCAGACACCATCGTTTTGCACCGGACAGTCGCTAACCAAGAACAGATGGCCAGGGCTGCGACAACAGCGAGCGTTGCTGTTTCTGTCTGAGACCTCGTCGAACCCAAATTTCAGGTTCGTCTGTTAGTCGAGCCACGTCTCACGGTGTGGCCACCTCGCAAATCGCTCTCCTTGGCCGCTCTTTTTTCCTTCCCCCATCTTGAGGCAAAGTCCGAGAAAGCTTTCAGCGCTCGGCCGGATGCCTGGACGCGCCTTGCAGACAAAGCAAAACCAACCCGGCGGCGCAGGATATCTTGGAATGCGCTGACATGACATGCTCTCGAGTCATGAGAACTCTCATATGGGGGGAACCAGTCTTCCGACCCTTGAACTTTCTCTCGCTACCCGACATCCCCGCCGAATGGGAATATGAGCCTCTTCTCTCCCCTGCCCCCTTGTCCGCCCCACAACGCTCAAGTTGGTTACGGGTTGCGCCCAGTTCGAGTGTTGTGTGTTGTGTGCCTGGGTGCCCAAGTCGGCGGGAAAACAGATCGACAAATTGCCGTGTTTAAAGGATGGTTCTTACTAATGAACTCTATCACGTTTTACCTTCCTTTGCCCTTTCTACAGAATGATTTCGCGAGTCCAAGCGGCTGTCACGTCACCTCGTCGTCACTTGTCACAACCGCCGATCTGTCCGTTATAGCGTGTGATATTGTCCTGCAGGTAAGTCGATGCCTTATTGTTGGTCCATCGTGTAATTTGCCGACACAATGCGGCAGCCAGGGGAATAGGAAGAAACACCCTCTTCTATTTCTGTATATAGCTGGCGGCCGCTGACACTAACCTGTTGCTAAGCCCTGAAAGTTCAAGCGGGTGGCGGGCCAAGGCCGCAATCGGACGACGGCGCAACGCTCAGGGTGTGAACGGCCGCTGCTCATGAGCAGTGATTAGTGGCCAGGGGGCATTTCCGGCGTGCATAAATGCTTCCGAGCGGTATCCGGGCCCGGATGCTGGCGGCAACTAGAAAGTCAGATTTGTGTAATGTATCTTTCTGAATCCCCCGCATCCCTCTACCAAAAGAGGGAAAGCGTTATTTAAAACAGCCTTTTTTGCTGTTAATCTTAGCATTGAAAAAGGGTAGCTAACGTGATTAGTGAGTAGCCTAGATGTGCAAAGGAGGGCAACACTTACCTTATTAGTAGGAGTAGTGATAGTGATGGTGATAGTGATAGTGATGGTGAACCCCTCACCTCTAACTTTCACGATGCTTGGGGTTAGGGTTAGGGTTAACTATTACAGTAAGCGGTGAGCTACCTACGGTCTAACCCACTTTAGCGGTACTTCCAGGGGTAGCACAAGTAACGAAAAGTCCCTTCTGGCCACTAATCACTACTCATGAGCAGCGGCCGTTCACACCCTCAATGTGCCATGAAGCGTGCCAGGGCAGCCAAGGGCTGGGATGAAGGCTTCCAGAAGACTAGAGAACAGACGTTAGACCAGCGTCCCGAAGGACGGTTAACCGTTGACATTTGCAGATTGACGACGCCTTGTGATCGCCGACAGGTATGTGGTCGCAACTTGTGGCTTGTTCTTCTTGACCCTTTTCTCCTCTCCCGTGAAGCCAGCCCAGCCCAGCCAGCCAGCCAGCCAGCCAGCCAGTCACGGATGATGGTCGGAGACGCCCACAAGGCGGCAAGCGTCTCGGGCCGGGATCTGCGTTTGTTTTGAAATCCCAGAATACCAAAACCCTAGCGGGGAGGGAATGGCCGGCTTCAATTCTCCGGCCGACGCCGTGTAGAAGTGAGTCCCGGAGATCTGGTCTTCCGTTACGACTCGTAACAGGACTCGTGGCGATGCACGAACTCGATTCACGCTAGGTGATAGCCTTTTTCTTTTGCCCTCACTCAGCTCAGGGGGGGGAAGAGGGGGACACCACCATGTTGTCCTTAGCCGTAGTCGCAGTCGTACGTTCTGCGGAAGACTTTCCCGGAGAGCACATCCGCCTGCTTCCCTCCCTCCCTCCCTTCCTCCCTCCCTCCCTCCATCCCTGCCACCTCCATCTGTAACCCCGGTGAGACTACAGCTCCCATTGGTTCCTACCGCTTACACGAAATACACCATGTGGCCCCTCTTCTAGGCATCTCGCCCGGGAAGGCTAAAACTTCCTGGTGGACACGCAGAACGCCATGGGTGTGACCTAGTTTCGGCATGCACATGGTGCGGTAAACTTGCGGCGTCCCCGCTCCAGATACTGATCTCTCGGGGCTGTCTTCGTGTTGGCTGGTCCATCCCTTCGAGAGCGACCCCACGGAAAAACCTCGAGCCACGGGCCAAACGTTTACCTAGTACTATCAGCGCCTCTATTACGACGTTCAAGCAACACCCTTGCCCTCCGCAGAGATGACCCGACATTCCACATCGGGTCTTAGCGTATGTAGGACCAGAATTGCCCTTCTGTAGCCGCATAAGTTTCGATGCGGGCAAGGGGCCTAGGTGAGAGCAGGCCACACGGACGGAAGGGGGGTGGGATAAATATGATGAAGCCGCGCTCATTAGGTTCTGTCACCTTAACCCTATATTCTGTGCGATTGTCCTCAAATCCGAATCCCACCTTCACCATCTCATGCTTCGACGCCCAGCAGAATCATGACGGCAATCGTCTTCCACCAAGCACTCGGTGCGGTGCGGCATGTGCAGAGGGATGCCGCCGCCGAGGCCTCAGTCATCGACCATTCCCGAGATGGCGAGAGCCGTATCCCAGAAATCCTCGCCATACTCATCATCGGCACCGTCTTGTCGACATTAGCCGTGGCACTGAGAGCGTTTACGAGGATCAAGATGCTTCACACCTTTGGCCTCGATGATGTCCTCATGGTGGGGGCACAAGTGAGTGGCGGTCCTCTCCCTTTTCCAGATTTTCCAGAATGTCTGCTCACCATGCCGTTCAACTAGGTTCTCGTAATTGGGACCGCAGTGGCCATCGGACTCGGTGAGTCTGCTTCGCACTGCGAAATCAGCGACGCGTTTTACTGACGGCACGAAGAATCCTCGTGGGGGCTTGGCAAGCATTCCTGGGTCCAGCCAAAGGAGGACTACATTCCCTACATGAAGGTATATTGACGGTGCAAACTCCAGACCGGCCCTGTACACACACAGACACACACGTTGCTGACATCTTCTCTCCCCCAAAAAAGTCATTCTATGTCTCAATTATCCTGTACAACATCGCGACGACCGTCGTCAAGATCTCCATCCTCTTACAATACCGCCGGATATTCGCCAACAACCTGATGCAGACGATGACGACGTGGGGTCTGGCTTTCATGACCGCCTGGACAGTCATGCTCTGCTTCCTGCTTCCGATGATGTGCCTGCCCGTGGCGGCCTTCTGGGATACGACCCTCAACGGACGCTGCATCGACCTCCTCGCCAGCTGGTACGTGATGGCGGCAGTCAACCTCTTGGCCGACTTTGTCATCTTTAGCTTGCCGATCCCCGTCATCAACTCGCTTCAGATTCCTCGACGCCAAAAACGGATGCTCATCTTTGTCTTTGGTCTCGGATTCCTGTAAGTGGCCATCCCCCCCCCGTGCTGGCTCTGGTGGTGCCCAAAGACTTTGGAAACTCGGAGGCTGACGTGAACCTCAACAGCACCTGCATCATCTCCGCCTTTCGCATCAAAACCCTTCGCGTCGCAGCTCAGACCCAAGATCCGTTCTGGGACAACGTCGACGCCGCCACCTGGTCGTTCCTCGAGGTCACCATCGGCATCCTGGCAGCATGCCTGCCGACCCTCCGGCCCATATTCGTCGCCCTCCTGCCCCGTCTCTTCAACGGGTCGTCGTTACATAGCAGGTCCAAAGGTCAAACCACGAGCGAGCCCAGCAGGCTGCAGGGGAGGCACGAGCTGGGGCGCCATCTGCCGTTGAGCAGCACGGAAAGACTGAACTACCAAGCCCAAAACGATATCGAAATGTCTGGACCCGAGCCGGATAGGGCACCCGAGTACACCGTCAGCGTCAGCTCGGGGTCACCAATGGTCTCGGAAAAGATGTCCCGGGCAAAAAGTCCCGGTGGCGTGAGGGATGAAAAGGCAAACGTCATGGGGCAAATCAGGACCACCACCGTCGTCACACAGCAGGTCACTTTCGACAATGCAAAACGCAGCCCGACGCAATTGTAGAGAAGGACGGGTTTCAATCCTTGTACAATCACTCGGTGGCCTTTCACTGCTGATATAGTTTCATTTATAATGACATTATTCCATTCGTGTTGCAAAGAGGCGCCCCCCAGCCCGTGCGCGGCATAGCGCGAGTCACGCTTTGCCCCCCTTGGGATTCGATTCATGACATGAGGATGTTGCATCATACCTTTTTGACCTTGAACGCTACCCGATTGGTGACCTGAGGATGATGGTGTATAACAAGCTTCTAGGCTCCCGAGGATCCCGAGGATTGGTGTGGGCTTCTCACTGCAAGGTATCACCTTGGAAAATCAAGCATGACCAACAGCCATGACTAGGTAGCACTGAAGCCCCCCCCCCCCCCCCGGCTTGTAGAAGGCTATAGAGTGGGAATATTCTCGGTAACTATTCCTTTTTCGTTTATTGCAAGTATTCGTCCAACACACTCCTGGGCTCTACATATTTGCCCAGAGGCTTATAGTTGAGATCGTATCCGAACGCTCTCGGCCCGCCGATGTCCAAGCCGGCCTGTGTCTCTGTCCAGCGCGGCGAGCAAGCGATGCCAACTACCGTGACCCTATATCCGTACTTGAACTCGGGCACCCCGAGAGCCCGGCCCGACTCGTTGTCCAGGATCGAGATCAGGTCAGGCACTGCCGCCAAGATCTTGGTCTGACCGCTCTCGTCGGTGTGCTCGGCAAGGATGTTCTCATTCTTGAAGGGGATCTTCAGCATCCCGCCCACCGCCACCGCGGTGGCCCTGCCCTTGATGCCGGCCGACTCGTCTTCGTCGCCGCTTTCGAAGGCGGCAATGTGTACCTCGCCATACGAGTGGCCCTTGAACAGCCGCCTCTCCACCTTCATGATTTTGCCTCGGAACAGCACCTTGGCTGCGTCGGCCCCGCCCGCCTCCTCGATGATGGACTCGGCCACGGTGCTCATGGTGTTGGTGGCCTGACAGACTGCAATGCATCGCCCAATGCGCCACGCGAGCGAAACCGTGTTGAGGACACCAAACCTTTTGACTCTGTCACTGGTCGTCGGCTTGGCCGCCATGCCCACCCGCGACCCCATCTCAGAGCACGACGCACGCAGAGCGCGATCGACGATCTCGTCGTTCGGCGCCCTCGTCATGACAATGGTCTTACCGTCGCCCGAGTCGATGGCGCAGGGAACCAACTCCAACGGGGCATGTACTGCCAGTGTGGTCTGCCAGTATGTCGGGTAGGCCCTCCCCATCCAGTCGCCGTCGATGATGGGACTGTCAAAGAACCGTGACGACCCGACGAGGAAGGGCTCCAAGCCGTTGGCGCCGCCGATCTCAAGACCCATCACTGCGTCGAAGGAGTCATGGCCGAAGTACTCCATCAGAGCCTTGAAGGCGTCCACCGTCTCGATAGATTGCAAGCGCTCTATAGACACTGCTGGGGAGCCCATGTGGCCTGCAAAAATATCAGCATAAAGAGGTTCTGGATTGGGTCTTCAGCCAAGTCCAAGACGTACCGCCCCAGTAAATCACATCCGACTCCTTGAGTGAGGATGCGTCAACCACACGCATAGTGTGGCCTGCTCGGAGCATGTTCCGCAGCTGGATCTTGGAGGCTGCCGGGCTTCCGCCCCCGGCGCACCCAAGAACATAGCAGCCGTCGGCCAGGTACTCCAAGTCTGTCTCGGTTATGTGCCACTCTGCAACCGCGTGTGCGTTTCGGACGACCGTGGGCTTGTACGTCGCCGGGTCGACCTTCTTCTCCTCGTGGGTGGCACGAGTAAGATCTTTGGTCGCCTCGACCAGCTCCTCGTCCTCTCCGTCCTCGCTTCCTCCAACGACCTCGTCGAGCTTGGCGCGGAGGTCAATGTCGCCGACCGCCTTGACAAGGGTCCTGATCTGGTTGGCAACGTACTGCAGCGGCATGGTCTCGATCTCGGCAATCTTGATGCTTTCGGGGACGGCGCCGGCGGCGACGGCGCGCTCGACTGCCATCTTCTTGGCGTTCTCGATGGCCTGGCTCTCCGTCTGGTGGGTGGTACCTTGGACGATGTCGACCGCACCGCACACGCGTGCGATGGCTGCGCCGACCGCATTCGCCACGTCGTGAAAGGGTGGCCGGATGAGCTCAGAGGCCCCCCTGAGATTGTCAGGGGAAAGGATGGCGCCACCTCCGACGAGTAAGACGGGGACGGGGTCAGGCGACGTCTTGATCACATCAACGGCGCCCTCCAAGAGTATCTGAATCCGCGACACCGCCTCTTGGACGAAGTGCGGATCCAGGCTCTTGGCTTTCTCCGTGGCACCGACGACTGCCATGCTAGCTGCGACTGCGACGTCCGTTGTCGTACAAACATCGCCCCCAAAAACGAGACCGCGAGTGACCAGCTCAAGGCCAACAGACTCGGGCCCAACCTTGACCTTGCCGTCGACAGCCCTCACGATGGAGCCCCCGCCAAGTCCGATGGAATGGAGATGAGGCATGGAGTAGTTGACCCGGACCCCGGCAACGGTGACATAGGCCGAGGCCTGGCGTGGAATGCCCGAGGGGAGCAAGACGCCAACATCGGACGTTGTGCCGCCAATGTCCACCACAATGGCGGAGCTGTCGGCGCCGGAGTCCAGGCCGGCGAGGTAGGCGGCGCCTCTCATCGAGTTGGTCGGGCCGCTCGAGAACGTCCGGATAGGAATCCTGGCCGCTGAAGCCGCGTCGAGAATGGTGCCGTCGTTCTGCGTGAGGAAAAGGGGACAGGCGAGGTTGAGCCTCTTCATGGCGAGCCTGAATCTGCTCACGGTTCTCCGCGCGTAGCGCAGGATGGCGCCGTTCAAGATGGCCGCGTTCTCTCGCTCGATGAATCCGATGCTCGCGCTGGCCTCCTTGCTGCAGACGACGTCGACGCCGGGCACCTCGCGGAGGATGATGTCGCGGACCTTCTCCTCCTGCCCAAAGGCCTCGTCGATGGGCGAGTACACGCCGGACACGACGACGGCGCCGACGCCGCTCTCCCGGATCTTGACGCACTCGGCCACGACCTGGGCCTCGACGACCGGCGCCTCCTGCGAGCCGTCGATGTGCAGGCCGCCGTCGACGATGCCGACGTAGGACTGGATCACGGCCGCCAGGTCCGGGGGGAACTCGGCGAACGCTGGGACCTCGCGGAGGAACGACTTGCTCAGGCGGAGGACGCCGACGCGCTGCAGCCGGCGCACGTCACGCTCGATCACGGCGTTGATGAAGTGCGTCGTGCCGATGGTGACGCTGGCGATGCGCTCCGGGGACTCGGTCAATCCGGCCGCCGCGAGGACGGTGCTGACGGCCGTCTCGATACCAACGCTCGCGTCCGGGGTGGTCGGGGTTTTGAAGTGCGCCAGCACTCCGCGGTTGGCGGTGTGTTGAAGGCTCAAGTCGATGATAACTGCATCAGTGTTCGTTCCTTTCGACCACGGAGTCAGTTGGCTTGCTTGGGCATGGATGATGGCTGCGCTCACCTCCAACATCGACCCCAATGCGCACGGTTCTACATGGTGGTGGTGGCATGTCTTCCATGTTGACTGGGAATGCGATACTGCACCACACTTGGCCAAACCTTTAGGAATAATTCGTGTTTTTGGCCAGTATATGGCAGGCAGTCCGAGTGCCAGGATAACATATAAGCAATTTAAGCAAGCTCCTTGGCCGTCAGACAGCCACCTGGTGATAAATGACCCCGAATCAACATTACGCAAGTTGTTTATAAAATCTCTATGTAGCTGGAGATCATCCCCCCGACTAGGCGGCTGAAGCGGTTAAAGGAATAGGAATAACCAGCTCCACGTCTGTGGTATCACGTTTCCCAGAGCCCGTTTCGGTGGTCGGCAATGGAAACTTTGGGGGGATAGCAAGATAAGCAGGTTTAAGCAAGCAGGTACAAGCGTGGAGCTTCTCCGATCACCATACGGTCAAATGACATTGTTCTTTGATGTCCAAGGGCGAGCTTGCGGGGTGACCCTGGGTACTCCAGCTTGGAGACGTTGCAATCTTGTCCAGAGACGCTCTTATCATCTCCTTGCTCCACAACCCGGTTGAACTCTGATAGGCATCTCGCACCGGCGACCTGGTTATCAAGTGGTTGGGGTTTGACCCCAATGATAAGAGCTATTAGTGCACTGAGAAACACCACGCGGCGCTGGCTATCAGTGGAGGCCCGATGCAACATACCCGAAGCCATACCGAGATGTAAGAGCGCCACACGAGCTGCGTCTCGCCGCATGCCGTTTTCTCTTTCCCAAGCCGGATCCATTAAATCAAGGCCTTGTCCTCGATCCCGACATCGAGACGTTGTGGTCGCACTTCCTATGCATCAACCGACATGAATCTTAGCGGTATCGTCAGGTGGCTGCGGCTGCCCGACAGCGAGGTGGCCGAGTCCAATGTCTGGATCAACGACGACATTCGGCCCATGCCGCCGAGCCGTCGACGATGGACGTCATGGACCTTCATCTCCTTCTGGTTGACTAACCAAGTGGCCAGTAAGTGTCTCCTATGTTGTGTGGTGTCGAGAATCCGTCAACTAAGGCGCCGACAGTCTCTAACTGGCAGTTGGGAGCGTCTCTCGTCGCCGCAGGGCTCTCGGTCTGGCAGAGCGTGATTGCCATCATTGTCGGGAAAGTCATCATCGCCCTCGTTGCCATAGCCAACGGCATGGTTGGCGCTGAATGGCACATCGGATTTCCCGTGGTATCTCGCTACATTTGGGGCGTTTACGGACAGTATCTTATATTGATCCAAAGAATCATTCTTAGTCTTGTCTGGTTCTCCGTCCAATCTTGGACTGGCGGCCTGACAGTTGTCAACTGGTAGGTGAACTCGGGCTTTGCCAGGCCTTGGTAATTAATGACCACTTGACTCTAACGTGCCGTCTAGCCTGTCTGCTATCTTCCCTTCGTTCGAATCACTGGGCAACGTGTTCCCCGAGTCTTCGCATCTGACATCAAAGGGCTTCATTGGCTGGATTCTTTACAACATCCTTCTTATCCCGATTCTCTACATCAGACCCGAGCGCATCCAAAAGCTCCTTCTCGCCTTCAACGTCATCTCATCAGTCACCCTGGTGAGCATCATGATCTGGGCTTTGGCAACTGCAGGCGACGCGGGTTCTCTTGTCAGGCAAGGGTCCAAGTCCATGTCCTCGAGCGAGCTCGGGTGGCAGATTGTGCACGGAATCACCACCGTCATTGGCAGCATCGCCGTCGGCTTGACCAACCAGCCCGACTACTGTCGGTTCGCTCGCAAGCCGGGAGATCAAGTTTTCGGACAATGGTTCAGCATCATCTTCTTCGGCGCCATCTTCCCCACCTTTGGATGTCTTGCTGCGTCGGCAACTGGCGTCATTTACGGCGAACCGATCTGGAACCCGCCCTTGATCGTGCAAGCATGGCTTGACAATGACTACAACTCCAAGAGCCGCGCTGGTGCCCTTTTCGCCGGCCTTGGTCTTCTTTGCATCCAGCTCAGTATCAACTCGGTTGACAACGCCTTCTCTGCCGGCATGGACCTTGCGGGCCTGTTCAGCCAGTACATCAACATCCGACGCGGCGCTTACATTGGCCTCGTGCTGAGCATTGCTCTTTGTCCATGGGAGCTTCTATCGTCCGCATCCGTCTTCATCAGTGTTCTCTCCGCCTACAGCGTCTTCCTGGGGCCCGTGATCGGCATCCAGATTTGCGACTACTTCATCATCCGTCGCCGGAGAATTAAGCTATCAGACCTGTATCACCCCCACTCCGACGGTTCTTTCTACTACTGGAAGGGAATCAACCCGCGCACTTTCGTAGCCTGGGTATGTGGCTTTGCGACGCAGCTACCAGGGTTCGCGGCCAGCGTCACTCCTGATAGCGTCAAGGTCGGCACAGCATGGATCAACCTATACTACTTGGCATTCCCTCTTGGCTTCGCCATCTCGTTCCTCCTGCATCTGGGCATTAACACCATGTGGCCACCCCCGGAAGCTGGCGTCATCGATGATGTAGATTACTATGGAACCTTCACGGAGAGCGAAGCCAGGAAGATGGGAGTGACGCTGCTTGAGACGGAAGTTCTTGAGGGCTCCCAGAAGGTGGTTGATGTAGAGACGCCCAGTAAAGGTCCCCAGGCTTGGCTTAAGTCAGTATTGAAATAACTGTTGAGCATGGCGATGTGCTGGGTCGAATGACTACCACGAATTCTATAGTTCATGTAAATTGTCATATTCAAGACCTTGATCGGTGGGATGATTGCTGATTATTAAAATTTTACAAACAAGCTGTGTTTGACTCCGAGAGCCAACGTGTGAGATGATATCAAATACCATGATGCCAAGGCTCTTGATGCTGCTCCAAAGTGGAACTCACAGTGATTGATACTCATTCCGTATTTGCTAGAAACTGACTAATGGTCGAAATCTTGGGTATCTACAGCCCAATGTCTTCTTCCAGTCTGACGACTCGTCGCATCATAGGTATGTCGCTTCCCTTGTAAAAACAAACACTATTCTAGATATACACCAGACATCAAAGACTCGTTCTCTGATCATGTGAATACGTTCTTCATATCTTGCCCAGGACTCGCTTGACAAACGACTTCTTACTTGGTCTCGGAGGAGGCTGGTTGATGGACCGAACCTGTCGGAGCAGTCCAAGAAGAGTGGCCACAGCCAACGCCTCGGCTTCGCCATTGAGATTCCCCGAGAGCAACAATACCCCCTCGCTGTATTCGCTTGGCAGGCCACAAGCGATTCCAACATGGTGATAGACGGCATGTATGACTGGCTCGCCGTTCTCGGCAACCTCGGCCGTGTCCACGAGTGTGTATCGTAATGTTCCGAGCTCTTTTGGGAGAACTTGCCATTCGAGGTTGGAGGGCACTGTGACTGCTCCATCTGGCAACGTATGCGAGATAGTGAACCATGGGTGTCGCACTGGGATTGCACCCATGTACATCTTACTGTCTGGTACAGGAAACGAGGTCGCGACGAAAAGCTCTATGGCTTGCGCCGTGTTGAGCGAGGTGAGATGAAAGCCACGGTCGCCCTCGCGAGGTAAATGCCTGCAATGCCTTAGACCTTGTAACCAACTCAAATGCATCTTCCCCGCCTTGCACAAAACGTACATCTTGACTATCTCTCCGTTGCGGCCTAGGACTCTCCTCTCGACAGTCACGTCCGTCTTGGAGGAGCGACTCTCAAAATTGACTAGATAGCGGACGTCTGCGCCGGTGCCGTCTCCGTTTTGTCTCTTTATCATAGCCAATCTCAGCCTGTACTTGTTGCTTCCGATGAACTCTGTTTTTACGGCCTTGGCATAGGTCTCTGTTATATCGTATAGTGGGAGATGAGAGGTAACATCTTGATGCTCTGGAACGTGAATGATGCGAGAGAGATGGGCCGGGGTGGGCTTCAGATGACGCCCTAGGCTTTGATCAAGGGCTACATCAAGAGCCCCATCTGGATGACTGAGGTAGTTTCCAAACCCTGGAAGTGCAGCCATATTGGGCAATGCTGTGATGAGCATCAATGCCGAGGTCATTCTCAAGTCTACTTGGGGATTGATACCGTCATGGACAAACAGGGAAATGTATGAAGACTGTAGCTGCCTGTCTTGAAAAGGGCGATACTGATACCGGATGAGCTGACAGGGGCACGTGTCTGTTTGTAACAGGATGGCGTGAAATTAATGATGCATCGATCGGGATATCTCACAACGTAGCTTGGTTTCGTCAATAATACAGAACAGTGTGCGATATGCGATTAAATATTCGCGCGTGGAATGATGGTGACACCTTGGCAGATGCATAGTACGAGAGGAAGCTATCTTCAAAAGTTCACGATATGGACAAAAAAGGAAGAAAATTCTTCATAATCAGTGCGCTACAGGTGGATTTCTAATACGCATCACAAGTTTAGGGGGCCATATGGTTGCCGTCGCATGTGACGTCGATACGGAAGATGCTGTCTCAATAGGTAGATAAGAGCTCGCGGTTTGTAACCGACTTAAACCCAAATGGACGGTAGCGTTGCATAAGGGTCAAATGACGGGATGATCGCCAGCCGTCATACTTAGAAACCGGACTGTTGCACGATTGGAGAAAGAATATGATTTGCCCGTGGAAAATGATTTCCGTCGCGGACAGAGGGCGTCGACAGGCTATGATCACTCCCAAATATTGACACCGCACCATGCTTTGCGTGCCATGATAGTCCCGGTGTTAAGCTTATGTGAGATAGGGCCATGTGAGCATCGCCCCGCAAGATTACCAATGTGACGGTCGAAGGGAGGAAATTAAAGGTACAACACTGGACTTTAGAGAAAATGGTATAGAAGATACACTACGGTGGTCTGTATGTTGCCTACCGTGAAGAACTGGGTGAGTAATACCACTATAATATACATGTATTAGAGATGAATATCGTAGATAATAACATTCCGGTGGCACACCAAGACCATCAAAGATGTATGAATCCTTGGCGCTACAAGAATCCGCAACGTCTATAGACACACATTTTACGCATTCTATCATTTTCTCTGACTGGTTCATTGGTTGAGAGACATGCAGGAACGAAAGAAATGTAGATGTCACAATAGTCAGATGAAGTCATAGTATAATGTTGAAAATCAAGGTAATTTCGAACGTAACTAATTAACTAAGAGTTAAGCAAGGTCTTTAATGATCTATCAGTCTGGTGGACGTCGAGTTCCATAAAGTATTATCTATCATCTGTCAGATAAGGCATTATCAATAACATGGTTGTGTCAACATTATCTTGCTACTAGTCAAGATGGCATAGGATTTCGTTTCTATTAGAAGCGATTAGGGGTTTACCCCTGACAAATCCCACAAGCAAAGTCATCTATCCCAGAGGTCTCTTCTCCCTCTCTACAATACCTAAACGAGATAGCCCTGTCAACCAAACAACAAAAGGCATACCACCAGGTTATCTAAAAGTCAGTATCTCTTAACAATTAAGAACAGGAGTATTGTCCTGTTCCCTCTCTCCCACTCAACTCACAAACCAATACTACCTACCTTTTCAAGTTTATAACACTAACAATCAAGGACTTCCAACACTAACATAGCCTTTCTCTTGTGACAATCCCTCCCAGCTACTCTATCTCTTCGTCCTACCTAACTAATTCTTCCTCATATCGTTTACCAGCTTCTGTTCGTTACAAACTCCATCCACTAATGCCATATATACTTAGCCTTCTGCCCTACAAGAATGCACTAACGGTGGTCGACAATGGAAATTCCTTCTGCTGATAACAGTTTCATAAGGCGCATCTTAAATCTAGATCCTCGGGGGAGGCCGACCGTGGAGGAGGTTCTCGAGGATGATTGGTTCATAGAGAAATCAGACAATACTCGGGAACCTATACCTCCCTTCCCTACTAAGCATGAATGCGAAGGCTTCAGCATGTAAAGAACCTGGTTCCGCTGATCGTGTGGGTTAGAAAGACGAGGGATCGAAGAACCACGGATATTTTTAGATATAGGGGTCTCCAAAGCTCATCACCTGATATAACAGAATGTGACTAGAATAGACATGCGATCGTTTTATTGTCGGAGACTGAGATCCAGCGTTGCAGTCAGCCGACATGAATCTGCCGTGGCGTTGTCGGGACGACCTTCCGACATGATAAGCCATCCGATCCCGACATGTCGGCACGTGAGCACCGCACCGACGCTTGCTGTTTCCGGGCGCGGCCTCCCTGTCCAAGACCCAACTCTGGTCATCTGGCCATTGTTATCTCGTAGATCTGAACTCAATGCACCCGATGGCGGCAGGGCATTGCGAGATTTCGGTCCCATCGGTGACCCAATGGCGTCCGGATTCCCCTTTGGTGGCGGCCCTGTCTTACCCACTTCTGAAGTAATCATTAACAGCCAGATGAGCCGCAGGAACCCTTGTGACGTGGTTATAGCCGCAAATCTATACGTCAGGGCCGTATACCCCAGAGTGTACAAAGAGGCTATCGGAACGCCGATGGTGGGGTCGGCAAGTCGGAGAGATACTTCCACGATAATTTGGAGCGGCCGCGACTCAGAGTTTATGCCGTCCATAGCCGTCTAGGATAGATAAATACTTATGCTCAGGCACCCTCCCACCCGTCCGCTGAGTTTAACCACATCACGCGTATAACTCATTCACGATGTCCGCCAGACTCGTCGTGTCCAGCCAGGCGCCAGTGCCTTTCTGCAGGTCCTTACGCCTGCAAGGAGCGACGAGATATTCCAGCACCGCCGCCACCACGCCGGCGGCCAAGACTCAGACTCTACTTTCAACCACCAAGAAGTCGCCTCTATCCAGATTATCTACAGTCAGTCTGGTGCGGTCACTTGCCCTCACACAGTTCATGTCTTCACCACTGCTCATGAAGCCCGCGCTCCCTCTTCTACACTTCATCTCCAAGTCCAAGATGGCACTATTCAACCCCGACCGAAATCCCGTTCTTAAGCGTTTACTGCGATGGACCATCTACGACCACTTCTGTGCCGGCGAGAACCTGCGAGAAGTCACAAAGACCGTTTCTGATGTCAAGCGAATGGGGTATCAAGGCGTCATCCTCAACTACGCGAAGGAAATCGTCCTGGACGCTCAGGAAGCCAGCGCCGAAGGACACGCTGGTGATTACGCAGCACCCTTCTACGAGATGGTCGACTTGTGGAAGAAGGGAAACATTGAGACACTTCACATGCTGGCTCCTGGCGACTTTCTCGCCGTCAAGTAGGTTTCTTCTTCGACAATGGTTCTCCCACAATTGCCCAAACTAACACATCTCCTCAGGATTACCGGTGCTGGTCCCATTGCCGTGGATGCGATGAGAGCCCGCGCCCCTATTCCGGACGTGATTCGTAAGGCCTTGGATGAAATGTGCGACGAGGCCAAGAAGCAAGGCTCCCGTCTCTGGATCGACGCCGAACAGCAAGCCCTGCAACCTCAACTGGACGAGTGGACCATCGATCTGATGAGACACCACAACCGCAACAGCAAGCCTCTGGTTTATAACACCATCCAATCATACCTGAAGGCCTCCAAGGCCAACGCCGAACGTCACATCGCACTGGCTGCCCAGGAGGGCTGGAGCCTGGGTGTCAAACTGGTCCGCGGGGCCTACATCGAGAACGAAGTCCGCTCCCTGATCCACGACACCAAGGAAGACACCGACCGCAACTTTGACGACATCACGGACATGTTCATCAGCCAGAGACTCCCCGAGCAGGCCAAGGGCTGCGAGTTCCCCTCGAGCGCGCTCTTCCTCGCGACACACAACGCCGCCAGCTCCGCCACGGCCATCACAAACCACCGTCGGAGGCTCCTCGAGGGCCAGGCCACAACCGATCTCGAGTGCGGGCAGCTTCTCGGCATGGCGGACGAGTTGAGCTGCGAGCTGCTCGACAACTATGACTCGTGTCTGACGGACTCTGGGCTGAAGAGGGACGCGATCCCAAAGCCGTTCAAGTACCTGCCCTGGGGAACCGTTTCGGAGTGCATGGGATACCTGCACCGTCGGGCGGTGGAAAACAAGGGAGCCATCGAGCAGAGCTCGCACATGCTCGGATCTCTGAAGAGCGAGCTTCGTCGTCGGGTTTTCGGATGAGAACGCCGGGGTCTTTATTTTATGTCTTTGTTTCAAGCGATGCATGATGAATTATACCTAGATATCCCATAATGGCAGGCAAAAAAACTGAGAAATACCCAAGAGGCCACGGTTCCTGCTGCAGGATATGACTGTGAAATGAACAGAGCCCAGGATGCAAGGACCCAGCGACGTGAGCCGGGTTTTCATCGCCCAACGATCCATCCTTTTCGTCCAACTCTAGCTATGGTGCAACTGAGAATGACTGTTCCAGCGGCTCTTCTCTCATTCTTGCCTTGATCACGGAGTTCTCTGACACGCCATCCCCATAAACGCTCGACTGTTTTGCGCCAGGTATGGCGGCCCCTTGACGGAAGGCCGACTATGAACCTGGGCAGGTCACGGCCAATGACTTAAAAATAGCTGAAGGGTGCCAAGTTTCTCGTCGCAGCCTTTGATAACGCACTGGACACTAATGGCCCAATTACGATGCCGAAGACCAGCAGTTGATAGTTTTCGATCAATGAGCGGTCTAGTGCGTATGGATCGACATCCCCCTGGGTTGGATCGTCGTCACGTTCGGTTCGGACGCCTTGGCTATATTATGTCGGACTTGAGTTTGGGATTGGGTCACGTTTATTGATACACTAGAATGATCTTATGTGAGTGTTTGAACCATATCTTGTTAAAATTATTTATTCCTTACTCTGCAATGAACCATGGCAAAGTGCTCGAACCCATTCCCAGCCTAAGTTCCGGGGCTGGTAGCTCGTCTGGTGTGGCAGACGAACATGATCATCACCGCCTCCGATAAGAAGCCCAGATGTGATTGGTGTGGAAAGCATCGGGATGTCTGCCCGATCTCCACCCTGCAGGCGTCATCAGCTGCTTGGGAATGTCGGATGCGCCGCCCGACACGGGCATTGCGCAACGACTCGGTCATCCCACATCCGTATAGCAAGAGACTTTCCAGTATCTTCTCCAACGCAACCTGGCTTCTTTCGTTGGAAAAGTCTTACGCAACAAGAATCCAGGTTGTGCGGCTGTGGCATGTCAATCCGTTGGCGTTGATCCACGCATGGAATCAGCCCATGATGAATCCAGCTGATAAAACGAGTACATGCCATTCATTCATTCTCTCTATCTCTAGAGGATTCTTCAAGTCTTCTTTCAGTACCCAGCCCCTTTCGATCCTCTGCACTTCTGTTTATCATCGGATTTGCCGAAACAGTATACAGAGCAAATCGGGATGCACAGCGGTCATCTCTCGTAGTCTATGCTACACCCGGCTTGGCCGTCCACAACTCCAGAGCCGGAACTTGTCTATGACAAACTGCTCCCCGGAACCAAGTGGTCTCGTGCTCGGCCAACCCCCTGATGTTCAGAGATGGCTCTGTAGGCCTACGATTCGCACCGCTGTCGATCTTCCCCGCGAATGACGCGTATCTCGTGTCAAACGCGATACCCACCAATACTAACCCTGGAGTTAAGTTACTTTAGGGGAAGTCTCAACTTTGTGGGGTAAAACGCAGGCTTGCAACCCCCCCGAGTGATAACGACTGGAGTTGCAATATTGGCTTGTCGGCTACCTTCGGCGAGTAATTCTACCCCAGACAGACACCATGTCCGATAAGCCTGCCACCAAGAACGCTAGTGCCTCTGGAGCCTCTGTGCCGAGGTCGGTTCCCCCTAGCTTTGCCCATTCCATAAAGATGATAGGGCCCGCACGCATAGAAGTTATCGGAACGCTGCTCCGACATATCGATACTCAGACTCAACGCGATAACCTGTAACACCTCACCGAGGGAACGATATGAAGTTTTCGACCCGGCCGCGCGAGACCAGTTCGCCATGCCGCAACTAAGCCAAGGGCAATACAAAGTGACCAAAAAGTGCCAAAAAGCGTGCGTGCGTGCGTGCGGGCGGGGGTGTTCCGCCCCTCGTCCATTCCGACAGAACATGAACAAGAAAATGAGGTCCAGTTAACTGACATTATTTTATCTTTCCGGGCAAAAGATGCGAAAGATGTCGGGTGATGAAAGTCAAGTGCTCCGGCTCTCAGCCTTGCGCCCGTTGCGATAGGAAAAAGCACCGGTGCATCTTCGCCGCCGAGGACAAGCGGGTGTCGGTGTCGGAAAGGTGAGTTGTCGGAACCCCCCTCCCGACAACGATTGCTTCTCAGCGCGCGCGGCGGTGATGGTGAAGAAGCTGAATCCGTCCCGCAGTTACCTACGTGAACTTCAGAACCGGAATACCGAGCCGGGTTCTGACCGGTCAACGAGGGCTTTGAGTCGGGGGGTCGATGTTGAGGTTGAGGATGTGCAGAGCCGTGCATACGCGACGCCGCTTCACACTTCCACAGGCCGCAGTGAAGAAACGACGAACCAGCTGGAAACGCCAGGCAATGGTAACAATCACCAAATATCCAAACCGCACATCAACAGAACCCCCCCGACTCACAGGTTGTTAGTAGACAGTCCAGCCCTAGGTGGTCCTGCCCCGTCAGACCCTGATAGTGAGGTGGACGACGGTCCTTCAACCCACAGAGATGAGGGCGAGATCGGACCGGGATTTTGGCAGAATCCCCTTGTCGACAACGACTACACATTCGCAAAAGTGGGCGACCGGTATTGTGAGTAGAGACCGTCTCCCGTGGTCGGACAAGGACGTGCTGTGCTGATTCGGAGCTCGGTAGGGTACATGGGCCCGACCTCTTCGTGGTCTTTTTCCCGCAGAGTCCTGGCCCTGCTCGGGAAACGCATGCCGGACGCCGCCCCGGACCCGTGGCATCTGCCGCACGAGGGCGCCTTCAGGATGCAGTGGACGCCCCTGGGCGCCGCCGAGACCCCCGACGTGTCCAATCTCCCGCCGCTCGACTACGCCATGTATCTGCTGAACACGGCAAAGTTCTACCTCGGCGCCGTCTTCTATCTCATCGACGAGCCGTCCTTCGTGAGGCACATGCGCGAGCTGTACGAGGACCCGGTCGGGAAGGCCAGCTCCTCGAGGCTGTGGTACGCCCAGTACCTGCTCATCCTGGCGTTCGGCAAGGCCTTTGTCGTCAGCAGCGGTCCGCAGGCGACGGCCCCTCCCGGGGTCCAGTACGCGACGCGGGCCATGGCACTGCTCCCCGACTTATCCGGTCTCAGCCCGGATTCCATCCATGCCATCCAAGCCCTTGCGCTGGCGGCATTGTACTTCCAGTGCTTGGACATGAGGTTGGCAGCGTATCAACATGTAGGAAGACCCTTCACTCACCCCCCACCCCCTTCTTATGATAGTCCAGACCCTCGAGCGGACGGGCTGACACAGTCGCAGATCGGACAGGCACTGCGCATCGGCATCGTCGAAGGCATCTACAGACACATGCCCGAAGACGTAGTAGGCGCCGACTACTCGAGGCGCTGCAACATTGTGTTCTGGGTAGTGTACACCCTTGACAGAGAATTTTCCGCCCTCATGGGGGCGCCGACATCGATCCGGGACGAGGACATCACTGTCAAGCTGCCCTCGAATGGGGACAGCTCCCTGGATGCGCTGAACATGACCCTGCATGTCCGGCTCTCGCGCTTGATGGCACGCATTCTCACGAGTAGGTTCTCCCTAGTGACGATCCCTCTCCGCCTCTTTATTATGGCTTCACTAACCCCGCGCCTCAGCCGTGTATGGTGTTGGCAAGGAGTTTGATGGCTCGCTTGTCCCAAACACCCAGTCTATCCTCCGGGACCTTGCGCGTCTATCCCGAGACCTTACGGCATTGCTCGACACTCACTTCCAAGGGTCTGTCAGCAGGGCATCGAGGATGGCATTACGGCTCATCCTCTCTTACCATCACGTAAGTCCACAGCCGCTCAAGGAGCAATCGCAATTGACTAGCTAACATTGGTAGTGCGTGGTGCTGACAACGCGTCCACTGGTCATGTGCGCTCTCCACATGCACATCGAACACTCGGACATGCGGCAGTCCCATACCGTCACCCTGACGCCCCCCGTCGCCTCCCTGCTGCAGTCGTGCGTCGACTCGGCGCAGACGGTGCTCAGGACCCTCCGCGTCCTCGGCGACGAAGACCTCCTCGAGGCCTTCCTGCCTTTCCAGCTCGAAGACGCCTTCTCCTCGGCCTTTCTCCTCCACCTCATCCGGGTCATCAGCCCGTCTCTCATACAAGACGACACCTGGTGCGAGAACGTCACGAACGTGCTGGACAAGATGATTTCAAAGGGGAGTCTGGTCGCGCCGCTGCGGAAGCTGGAACTCAGCCAGCTCGAGCACATCATGTCGGCCCTGACGCCGCCCGCGGAGGAGCCGCCGACGCCGCCGCCGAGCAGCGCGAACCCGCACCATCATCACCACGGACACGAGCATGGGTCGTTTCTGGACCAGATGGAGGAGGCGGGGTGGGACATATTCGATACGGGGTGCATGGGCGGTCTTTCGCCGCAGGCGTTGTTGGATCTGGCGGAGCGGCTGGACGTGGAGGATCTGATTCAGTCTGTCGATTCCGAGGAGGTTCACAGAAGATGAAATGAGGTCTGGCTAAGCGAGGACGGCCGTCGTGTACGATAAACGCCGCTGCGTTCATGCATTTCACGAGTTCATTCTAGGTACTCAACTGAGGCCCCTCGTGGACAAAGCTACAAAGACTCTCGCACGGCAGACTTGAACTATATCACGCATCGACATTAGCGTCTCACTGCGAAGCAAACTCGTTGCAACCCGAGCATGGGTCATTGGCTTACCGGAATGACCTGGGCCTTCTCGAGATCCCACACATCGCTCTTGGCATAAATGTCGTCCCTGATGAGCTCCCAAGCCTCTTCGGCATCCTTGGCAGTGTAGATGATGACGCTGCCCTTGAAGCTAGGTGTCTTTCCTTCGGTTGGGTGCTCTTCAAACATGGCGCCTGCATTCATACACCGTCCCCATCAGACTGACAGCTTCATGTGAGAGGGGGAGGATTGAGAGGACGTACCGCCGAGAGCTATCTTTCCATTGCCCGCATTAGTCTGAGCACCGGCCAGATGCGTGCTTCATCGTGTCAGCCTCATCATCACAGTGCTTCATTGTTCTCAACGGCAGGTAGGGAGTCTACTCACGCCCTGACCTCCAACCGCCGCGCGAGCGCGTCCGGCTTATCCGGGAGGATGCACAGGAACTCCTTTGCGCTGGTGGCCATCGTGCGGTATCTGAGACTGAACGGCGAGGTCTGGCTGGCGGTGCGGGGTAGGTTTCTAGCGGCGGGGATGAATCTGTTCCTCAAGACTCGTGTGGGGATGGACATTGTGGACATGGATGGGACAAAGGGACCGCGCAGGCCCTCGAATGCTTCCTGGGGCGTATTGATTACACCGTCATGTGACCGGATCGTACACGAGCGGAGCGGAGGGAGCAGCACGACATCGGAGGGGGGAGAGATGAAGCACGGAGCTCGATCGAGTAGTTCCGATGCCGGAATAGAGTGCCGAGAGTAGCCGGCAGGGCATCTGTGGCTGGAGTTCCGCTTAACAATCAATCCTCTACTTTATGGTTATGCCACCAAAAGCTCGTATGCACTTAGTTCAAGAAGAATAGGCTTGTTTAACAAGCGAGGCTTTTTACCGCAATCACCGTCTGAGATACCCAAGACCGCCGTCAGAAAGAAATGTAATAAAAAATAAAATAAAAATAAAAAGGAGAAAGGTTAGGTCGTGCCCGGGCTCGAACCGGGGTTGCCGGAAGACATTTGATAGCAAGTGATCAAAATCCGGCTCGATGGAAGTCAGTACGTGATGAATGCCAGAGCGCTTCAACGAGAACCTACAGTGATAACCACTACACTACACAACCACTTGTGTGTGTGTGCTCGCAGAGCGGAGGCACGCGATGCCCCGAGTATGTTCGAATCCACCTTAAGACTGATAGTCCCGCACGATTACCTCGGCTTTTCTCAGATACGTCTTACCCCCGGGTCGGCAGGGATACGAAGAAGGCCACACACCATCTGAAACAAAACGATCATGATTGGATCCTCCAATGTTTCGGTGGTAAGCTTGTCTTGGGTTACATATATCCGTACATGACCGTTGTTATTCAAGATAGGTCTATACAATTACTAGCTGTGCATCACTTAAACAATGCCATTCTGTAATGTCGTGTCCACGGTAAACTGATACTCAGTCCGTCCGTGCAACGCAATGCTCTTGTTGCCATACATAAACTGCCCTTTCGTGTCCATAGGAGCGCTAATGGTGACCCCGATCTTATCACCATCCTTCCGCCACTCGACGCTGAGCTCCCCACCAAACGCGGTGACGACGCTCGCGCTCGCCCTCTTCAGCCCCAATGCCACCCCGGATGCCGGTGCCACAACCCAGTTCCTGTAGCCGAACCCGTCGGTCCCCTCGACGGCCCGCAGGCCCGCCGCCCATTCCGTCAAGACATACGTCGGGGAGCCGCCCCAAGGGTGGCCGAGGCTCGTGAACAGGCCCAGGCCGGGCTCCAGCGTCGCGGCGTTGACGTACTCCCAGCTCGCGCCGACGGCGCTCTTGTTCTGCGCCTCGCTGGCGCCCGGGAGCATCGCGCCCCAGAGGCTCCGCATCAGCTCGTCGGCCGCCTGCGTGGCGTTGCCTACGAAGAGCGCCGAGAGGAGGAACCCATTGGTGTTGGGCGAGATGTTGACGCTGCTGTCGTTGGACGGCACGGTCGAGGCGTCTTTGTAGCCCGGGCCGAGCTTGAGGCCGGACAGCAACGCAGCGATGGAGCGGGCGGCGCGGTTCGCGTCCGCCACGCCCGAAGTGATGCAGAACGAGGTCGCCGCCACGGAGATATTGCTCATGTCCGCCAGCGAGAGACCGTACGCGCCGACGTCGTCGTTCCACAACTTCTCGTTGATGGCGTCCGCCAACGAGCTTGCAGCCTCGCGATATCGCGTCGCGGACGCCGTGTCGTCGAGGGCAGCGGCCACGTCCGCCACGCCCTTGAGGGCCTGGACGGCCTCGCACCCGATCGCGGACCCCGCGTCCGCCGGCCCGGTGAAGGCAAACCCGCCCGGGAACGTCAACAACCCCGTCGTCGAGTTGATTTGCGGCAGAAGCCAGTCGACCACCCTCTGCCACTGCGGCCACGTCGCACTCGCCCACGCGAGGTCGTTGTGCAGCCGCACGTGGTTGCTGAATGCCATCAGCCCCAGGAGCTGGTAGTCCTGCAACCCGAACGCGCCGCCGCCTTGCGGCCCCAGCGCGTCCGCGGCAGACGCCAGATCGTACCCGAGGTTGGGGCTGATGTTCATCTGGCCGTTGGCGATCTGCGAATCGATCAGGAGCTGCAGCGTTCCGCGCGAATGGTCCGCCCGCGACGTGCTGGCGGCGATGATGCGCGTGGTGTGGTAGAAGTCGCCGAGCCAGATGAGCCTGTCGCGCTTGGGCCCATCGACGCACGCACTGTCGGTGTTTGCCTGGGTTCCGTACTCGACGAGGACGTCCGGGGTGGTGAGGTTGTTGGCGTAAATAGTCGAGCCGTTGACGGTGTCGTAGACGTGCGCGTTTTTGAAGTAGGCTGCTTGGTCCTGGTACGCGCCGAAGCCGATGGAGCCGGTGAAGTCGGGAGAGCCTGCGTACACCAGGGTGCCGCTGGTGAGTGCCCACGGATAGTCGGATCGCGAGATATTGAACACCTGCGTGTCGTCGATGGAGACGGCAAGGTGACCCGAGGGAGCCATGGATGCCTTGATGTGGTACCATGTGTTTTCCTTCACGTTGAATGGAACCTTGAAAACGTCGAGCAGGAACGTTGACAGTGATGTCTGGTTCACAAAGTCGGCTCCGTAGGCCAGCGAGATGGTGTTGGCCGGCGTCAATGTCGTGTTGGTGTTGGCGAAGCGAGTGGTCTCGGGGAGCTCACTGGTCAGCAGCATCATGTATCCGTTGCCGGCCACAACACCTCCCTAGGCGTCGCGCTTAGTTGCACAGTCTTGCGGATTATATGGGAGAAAGAGGGTTGGGTCTTACAGTCATGAACCAGCTTCCGCCTTTTTCGATCTTGGTGTCGAACTCCAGTGTGTAATTGCTCCAAGACGTGCCCTTATACGTCGCGGCTGGCCGCGTGCTGCGGGCCAACACGCCGTCTTCCTCGCTCACTTGCCATGTGGCTTTCTGCGTGCCCTTGTCGAAGCACGCCGCCGTCGCCGCTCTGGCGCCGAGCTTCCAAATCTCATTCAAGGTCTCGTCATCGCTGTCAAACTGCCCAGGGAGATCTTCCGGCTCGGCCGTGTCAATGGTAGCAACGAAGCCTACACTCGAGATTTCCACCGTGCCGTTGGTCAAGAGCCTGATGGACTGCCACTTCTGGCCTCCTTGGAGCAGCGGAGATGCAAGCCGGCCGGTGGCCGCGACGTCGAACGTCTCGACGCGGAAGTTGTTGCTGAGCATGTTGGTGAATGTGAACGGCCCGTCGCTGAAGGGATGGTTCAGCCCGTCAAAGTGCTCCGTGTACTTGACTTCGATTTGCGCCGGGGCACTGAGGGAGGTGACGTCGAAGATCGGATAGCCTGCCCTCTCAGCTCCATAGTCAAGGGTGGCTACCGGGGTGTCTGGGCTGAGCGTGAAAGGTGAGAAGGGTTGAGTCTGCAACTGGACAGCGTTGCCAGTGGCTACGCCTTTCGGGGTAAAGATACTGTACGAAAGAAACATTAGACTCCATAATCGATTTCTAGTGCTAGGAAGCGGGTGGGACAGGTCCTCCTACTTGGCATTGGTTGAATCACTTGTCGGTAAAGCTATCACAGATCCGATTGCAAACACTAGCAAGAGGGAGAGAGCCTCCATGACAGGCGTTACACTGACGGTTGGGCCTATGAAATATGGAAAGACATATCCAGAAGTCAAATAGTCAACCGGCAGCCCAGCCTTCGGTACTTATATGAAGAAGATCTCGGTCGTAGTGAGCCCGATCCCCTTGGGAGTGGGGCGTCCTCAAACTATTCTTTAGCAGTATTCGGGCTATTAGTCGCCGACTAGTCTTGCAAAGTGACGAGAATTTGAGATGACTCTCCAGGGGTGCGTTCCGAAGAGGGGAGACAGAGTAGCATTACCCCAGACAAGGCATACCCGGCCTGTGGGGGAAACGCGGGGAAACACATTCGGAACTCGAAAGAAACCACACTTCCCGAGCCGAACCGACGAGGTCGGAACACTTACATCAACTTCCTCGGCGAATGGGTGACGTGGGTCTGGAGAAAAAACCAGCTTGTCTTCTCGATGATTATTGCCAGCACTCGCCAAGCAAGCGCTAGGTTTGGTGCATGGCAAAGTAGGTGTTTGTTCAAACTCCTCACTGACGTCTTCCCATGTGCCCCTGCCAGGCAAAGTCAAACGACAAATCAAAGTTCATATTGCGCGCATTAGGTATCATTAAAAAACTATTACCATCCATATCTCCGGGCCAAAGCTTGTTCACGTTGGCCACCCGGACACTACCTATGTACCTAACCCTACTTGTCATTCTTCTTCTCGTCTAGGCAGATGCACAGGGCACACATGAGGGCCATGTCGACCCCAGGCGCCACGGTGAGGGCGTAGGTTTGTTTGCCCCCAAACATGTCGCGCGCACGCAACATGTTCCTGTCGATCCTGCCTAGAATCTGGCCAGTGCTCGTATCGACAATGTCGGCCTGTGTCGACAGCCAGTTGCCCTTCATCTCGAGAGTTTCGCTCTTGCCGGTGTGGGGGGACACAAAAGTCGCTGTCGCCTTGGATCCTATGACTACATGCCGTCAGCTACCTAGTCTACCCCTGAACAACGTTTAAACGGCAAACACTCACGCGCGAGGCTGCTCTTGACTTCCATAATCTTGTTGCCCTGCGGGTCCTGCGCCGCGAAGGTGGTGTGCAGGTGGAGATGCTCCTTAACGATGTCGAAGAGGTGGTTCCCTGACATGTCGTAGACGGACTTGCGACCCGAGATGGACAATGCTTTACCCTCCACCCGGAGGATGGGCTGCCCGTTTGCGAGCTTGATATCGAAGCTGTCGCCGGTGAGGGACAGCATCTTTTCCTTGAGGATGAGGGTCTCATTTGTTTTCGCCGTCAATTGTGGAAAGATGCCGACAGCATTGTTAGCCTGGGGTAGCTGGTGCACTGCTTGTGCGGCCGCCATCTTGACACTAGGGATATCTGTAGCTGTGATCGTTTGGTAGCTTGGTTGCTTTGTTCCGCGAATTATGCCTTCCAAGTTGTTGGTAGAGATGCAGTTGGCTGTGGGTACGCTGCTGTAGCAAAGCCTAGAAAATAGGGATGGGGTAATGAAGAACAGAAGACGACGATAATTGGGGATTTCGGCTGTTTTAAGTGAGATACATGTACATGTGAAATACGAGACCTGCTCTGAAGATCACGCCTATCAAATCGGCTCAAAGTCCGAACTTCAGCCTACCCAACGTACGTATGCGGCTGAGCAAAGTGCGGGAGGCTTTGTCGCAGCGCCACTGGTCAGCTCTTTGCAGGCTTCAGCATAGAGAGGGAGGCGTCACAAGTGAGAAGTGACGAGGGACTGAGCGTTGGGAGATCCAAGTCAGCACATACTCGCGGTGACGTCAAAGGATGCACCTGTGCACTGAGACCGAACGCTCGGGGGGGATTGGGTACATTTTCTGCTGTTGACATATTCAAGAAACGGAATGGGAAAAGTCTCAAGCTAATTTGCCATGATCTAGGTACGGGTCCAAGTGACCAAGCACTTTTGCGTAAAACGTTCATCTCTCTGTTTCAATTCATGATCTCTTACTTGTAGAGGCTTTATCCTTCCCTGCCCGCCAACCTTCGCACTGTTCACCCAAGTACCTATAGCAGTTGAAAGGGACTCTGGAAGCCTTGGCTTATAGGATTGTTACGGTATCCCATGCTGGTGTGTTTCTATCTGGAAACCTTCATTGTGGTGTTACTCATCGGGCATGATGCTTATAAAGACTGTACTTGAGTAATACTGCGTAGCGTTGCGACCTTGAGGAAACGCCTCGGCTACACAGTTCATCATTCTGTCTCGCCAAAGACAAGACTTTCAGCTAAGGCTTACTTGCGGAGAAGCTAGGACGCTTAACGCCAAACGCCGAGTACCTACTCCGTACACGTGAGAGACTTCATGATGCACAGCCATATATCAATGTGGCTGTGTACTCCAGCCACTCGCCACCTATCGTCATCTCGCAGATGACGTGCCTGTTTACGCCTCGGTGGATCTGCATCTCCGTAGCTAGAGGCCGCCGAAACAACTGACTTTGCGGAAATGTCAACCAAACATCGCGACTATAACTTACTATGAGTCCTGGTAGCGGAACGAGCTTCATGTTAACCGCGAACCTTCAATTCGAGGTCGGCCTGCACTATGCTTTCTCAAGCCACTCTTGGATCTTCTAATGGCCTTGGGATAAATAACCGTTGATCTTGATAGTCTCATTCATTTCGTCGTGGCCTTGAACTATTCATCGTAGTTGGGTTAGTTGCATGCAGATGTTCAATTGTTCATCGATATTGAGCAGATGTGCAGCTCAACAACAGAAGGCCCGCTCTTCACATTATCACCGTCGCATCAATTGAACTAGCCTTGTTTGAAAATGTAGTCGTAGTAGCGATACATGACGTTATACTAGGTTAAAGAAGAATCTATTAAACAACACTTGCGCTAGGAGTTTAAGGGAACATTTGTAAGCTATAGTTGCAAGAACAGCCTCTTGCCGCTAAATCACCAACAACAACTATCGAATTTCTTGATGATTCTCCAGAACTGCACCCTTGACGTTGTGCGGTAAATTGACTGACAAGCAGCTGACATAATAATGTAAAAAGCGTGTATAGGTCAACTGACCCGCCAAACACACTGCGTCTAACCGAGGTTTCTCCCGTTTTGACAGTACCAACTATCATGTCCACAAGAGTCGGAATTCTCTTATAAAAGGCTTAGTGTGGCCCATACGACCGGCAGGCGGTCTTCTTGGCCGCTACAAGTGGACCGCGGACTTCTTCCCGGGGTTCAACAGCGAGGTGGTGACCGGACTTGGGTGTTCGTCCTACTCCTAGAAGCCTAGGTTGGAATCCTGATATGTGACCATAACCCTGCAGGCTCGAAGGTCTCGAACGGTCACTCCCAGCGGCCACAGGCTCGTGGCGTGTTCAAAGGCTACTTTTTCAGTTGAAGTATCCGTACTGTGACTGGCCATGACCCTTGCATGGCAGCTCTCACCATAGACTCCCGAGAGGATTGCCGATGCTTGGCAGCCGAGATAACGCCGATGACAGTCCCCAAACCAGTAACTCTAACGATGTCGTCGCCCACGTATTAACTAATCCAGTTCGTACGGTGACAACCGGCACGTCTGACGACATAGTCACTGGCATGCGGCTTATTATCAGCGGCAAGGAGTGTCAACTTTAGACTGCAGAGAGACAACTCTGTCACGATCCTAGCGCGGAGCAACACTCCCACTTACGGCACCGCGCAGAAGCTCCAACGATGCGGAGCCTGTCACCGGGCTCAACCAGTGTGGAGATGTCATTGAGCCTCAATTGGGATAGCCCCTCGCTTGAGGGGAGTCAGGCTTTGACAAACTCACCGCACTGCGCTATTCTTGGTGGATCCAATCGCCCTTCTCCATGGACCAACACAAGAAGCATAGACGATATTGCAGACTTAGTGCACTTCATGGTCCACAAGTTACCACAAGTGTTCTCTCAGAATCAACATGACCGCCCATGCCTTTATATGCTGTTGGTTATTGCTGAAAATGAACTACGTCTCTCAGTATGGCGATACGGCTTCGAAAGAATTGACCCGATCACACTTGGGTAAGCCTTTTTCCAAGCTAGCGCTTCCAACTGCCATAGATGATGATACGCCAAGCAAGTCCAGCAGCGCGGACCCTTGTCTGCAACGCGAGATCCCCACACCCCGATCCTGCGCTGATTGGCATGATTCCATGTCGATATTGCCTGCCCGCCCCTCGTCGCCCAGAGGCCAAGCCACAGAAAGCAGCTACGGCATTGTCTCTATCACGTACATTTTGTTGCGCACAGTCTCGGCAACTGTGGAACCTCTGGGGTTGGATAATTTCCCTGGGGTAATGGGGTTGACCAGACTATCCGGGGACCAGCTTTTGGCTCGCGTCTGACCGCACAAGATCCCATTCTGGTACGATAGTTCCGGCTCATCCTCGTGTCCGCATCCCACTCCGGGGGCAGCCGCGGGCCATAAGTTTAAAGAGTCTCACCGTCACTTTGAGCCTTTTCACGCTTGAAGCACCCTCACCCTCTTTCCTCTCGAACTCCCCGCAACACTACCACTTCCGCCCCTCGAGGAATGCTGTATCCATGAGCGCCTCAGTCAAGCAACCGACGGCCAACGAGGCCAAGTCCGTTGGCCAGGAGCTGGCCAGCGTCCTCCCCAACGATGGCATCCGCTGGTGGAAGAAGAAACACCTCCTCAAGCTCAACTTCTGCATCTTGTCTTTTATGCTCTTCACCAGCTCCAACGGCTTCGATGGCTCCATCATGAACGGCTTCCTTGCTCTGCCTCAGTGGCGTGAGTTCATGGGCAACCCCACCGGTGCCTGGCTCGGCTTCATCAACGCCATGTACTCCCTCGGCGCCGTAGTCGGGTTTCCCCTCTGCGCCATGCTCTGCAACCGTTGGGGCCGCAAGCTCGGCCTCTGGCTCAGCGTCGCCTTTGCTATGGGTGGCACCGTTCTGCAGACGGCCGCGCCCAACGTTGCGTCCTTCATCGTCGCCCGTTTCTTCATGGGCGTCTCGCAGGGCCTTTCTGTCGGGGCTCCGCTCCTGATTGCCGAAAACGCCTTCCCCACGCACCGCGGTATCGCCTCCAGTATTTACAACTCAGGGTGGTACATCGGAGCGATCGTCGCCGCTTGGGCGGTAAAAACTTTTCCCCGACCCGGAATTAGTAGTCTTAATGGCTGATTTCCACGTTGACAGACTTTCGGTACGAGAAACATGGAAGGCAATATTTCGTGGCAAATCCCCTCCGGGCTGATGGCATTGCTGCCGCTCATGACAGTCCCATCACTCTTCATGATGGACGAATCTCCCCGTTGGCTCGTCTCAATGGACAGAGCCGACGAGGCACGTGTCAATCTCGCTAGAGCCCATTGCGGTGGTGACATCAATCATCCTCTGATCGCATTCGAGATGGCCGAGATTGAGGAGACCTTAAGGGCCGAGAAGGAGGCCAACGAGAAGACCTCTTGGGCTGATTTGTGGTCCAAGCCCGGAAACCGTCACCGTCTCTGGATTTGTGTATCTCTGGGCATATACGCGCAGTGGTCAGGTGAGAAAGTTTTGATTGTAAGCGTGATTTGTTCAGTCGACTCACAACCCCCTTCCAGGAAACGGCGTCGTCAGCTACTATCTCGCAATCATCCTTGAATCTGTTGGCATCACATCTGTCACCGACCAGACGCTCATCTCGGCCTGCCTCCAGATTTGGAACCTTATCTGGTCTGTTGCTGCCTCTGTCTGCGTCGATAGGGTCGGCCGTAAAGCCCTCTTCATGACGAGCGGCGTTATCATGTTGATATCGTACATCATCGTCACCGGCCTGTCGGGCAGCTTCGACGCAACCAAGCATGGCCCTACTGGACTCGCAGTGGTTCCTTTCCTATTCATGTAGGTGTCACTGATTCTTGAGTCCTCTGTTTCCGTCAAATGAACTAACACAGGATTCCCTAGCTATTTCCTCGGCTATGATATTGCCCTTACACCACTCGTCATATCGTACCCAGTTGAAATCTGGCCGTATCAGCTGCGAGCCCGCGGACTCGCTATTTCCCAGATGGTGTCACTTGGCGCCATCTTCTTCAACACCTTTATTAACCCCATCGCCCTCGACGCCATTCAGTGGAAGTATTATTTCGTGTTCGTTGTCATATTGGTTGCCATGCTATTCTCGGTTTGGTTCACGTACCCCGAAACGCGCGGCCGCACGCTCGAAAACATCTCCTGGCTGTTCGACGGCGAAGGCGCCAACGCTGCCATTATCATGGCCGCAGACACTTTGAAGAGGGAAAACATACACATCGAGGATTCCTCCCCGAAAGATTCTCAATCTCAAACCGAGGAGAGGCGTGCGTAAGTGTTATTGGTCGCTGCGCTATAGGGGTGGACAAGACAGCAGCTCTACCCTGGCTGTACAGCGAACGCTGCAGCAAACCGCATACGCTAGTTTTAGAGTTGTTGGAATTGATTATAGAAATGGTAAAAGCCTGGGCTTGCCAAGGTCTGCGAGTTACGTCGACCAACTGCGTCAATGCCCAGAATCTCACCCTCCAAGACTGATAGGTTTCAGATGTAATACCTTTGATTTTCGAATCAACCTATGATCGTCTTTAAATCCCGCTCTCGCTTATTCGGAAACACCTCTTAGGTCTATTCCCTCGTAGCTTCGGCAAATTCTCAACTTTCATGTTTCTTGTATCCTCCCAGCTTTCTATGTCCAACTCAAAATGTGCGGCCGAGAGGCTGATTGTATTCCGTTCCCGCGCATTCTCCCGATTGTTTCATGTTTTCTCATTGCTACACACGAGTGCTTCTGGGCCCTTTCTCTGTGACGATTCAAACAGTGAAAGGACGGAACTCCATCTATAGGCCTCAGAAAAGCACATACTTGAAGTGGCATTATGCATGCACCTTGCCATAGGGTTTGAGTATGTATATGGTATGGTATCGAGGTTGATGGCGAGAGATGTGGAGGGTAAGGAGGTCAGTGTCTGCAGGGCGTCAGCACCAGCTGACGGGGGATGTGGGTAAGCGGCATGTGTGATGGTTAATAGACATATGTAAGTGGAAATGAGAGTCACGTCAATGATGCACTTGTCGAGCCTGGCTGAATTTGTCACATAGCCAGGCAGCTACACCAAGTACTCACCCGATTGTACAATTTTCATGTCAATGAAGGGCAGTTGTAGATGTCAAGCGGGGTAGTAGCTTCCTTCCAAAATTCAGAAGCAGCGCATAATATGTATATCTGTTGTCCTCCTGCTTGCAAGTTAAACAGAGAGCAGGGTATGTACCACTGTCGGCTGTAGGCTAGAGATACGCATGTTAGCAGAGGTTCATTTCTTGAGCAAGGGCAGAAGGCATGAGATGCTAGCGGACGGAGGTGTTCCACTGCAGAAGTGCAATAAAATCCTTTCAAGTCTCGCAGAGGGTCTTTTGAATGTAGCTATGTGCGCCCAGCCAAGACTGGTGCATGAATTCATTATCTGCAGTAGAAAGTAATTACAAAAGGAAGATTAGACCCAGATGTCTTCAGAATATAAACCTCAATCCGTTCAGCTCGTTCATCCCCCGCGCACCATTCCCCAGAAGCCCCTTGCAATGCTTTTCATTAATATCTGACCCTTATTTTTATCTACCTAGACTTTTGCATGAGTGACGTGATGGCTTAGCCGATGTAGCTGACAGTAACGGTGCTGCCGCTGCTGGAGGCCTGAGTAAGGTAAGTTTTGCCGCCGTTGGGCGAGATGTCGAAGATTTCGGCACCGGAAGGGGTGATCGAGCCACCGGAGCCGGAGGCGGTAGCACCCGTGAACTCGATGGTGCCGAAGTCGGCGAGGGTGACCTGTTTGCCGCCCTCCTGGAAAGCCTCGACAATCCACTCGGCGTTGGTCTCGCAGAGAGTGGAGGGCGTGCTGGTGAAAGTGTGGGTGACCTTCTTGCCGGTGGTCAGGTTATGGAGAGTAGCGACGCCCTTCTTCGTAGAGGACGCGTCGACGGTCATCTGGATCTGGTCGCCGACGCTGACGTCGAAGTTGTCGAAGCTGTAGGCGTTGTCGGGGATCCACTCGTACCAGGCGTCAAAGGTGCCGTCGGCGTAGAGCGAGATGCCGGTCTGGAGAATGGCGGTCTCGCAGGTGTCGCCGTCAATGCCGACCCAGGCGGAGGCGGCGTCGCCACTGTTGCCGCTGACCTCGGGGACCGTGATGGTGCCGGTGACGTGGTTGTAGCCGTTTCCGATCTGGACGGCGCCAGACCAGTTGCTGGAGTAATGGGCGTTCTTGACGCCAGTGGAGTTGAGAGTGAGGGATTCAACCGACTCGGCGGAAAGCCTCCTGTTGGGAGCAGAACTGTGTCTGGCGCGGGCAGAACGAGGAACCAGGGGGGAGTAGTCGCGCTGGACGAGCTTGGTGCCAGGGGCGGCGGCGACGATGCCAGCAGCGGCGAGGGCGAAAGCGGAGAACTTCATCTTGATTGGAAGGTTGGGGAGGAAAACTGTGATAGAGTTCTAGTTGGCTGGGCTTTGGGGATTGATGCTGGAGATGCTGGCGATGCTGAGTGGAATTCCTGTGTCTTGTCACTGGGGCTCGGCCATCTTTATAGTCGTTTGAGACGCATTCGGCGTGGTCACCAGTCGGCGGTTCTCCTTCATCTTCATCGCATCAACATTGAAGACGCTATACTCCTAATCGCAGGTCGGTCGATATCACGATGCCGTCTTGCCGGTGAGGCTTTGGATCATGAGCAAAGCCCCAATCAAGTGGCATGGAGATGGGTCACTGGCTCGGTTCCATACTCATGTTTGGCCAACCTCCTCCCTAATCGGGAAACATGGTGAAGTTATTGCTGTGAGCATTGGTCAGAGGGTCCATATCTGCATACTACATTCCTCTTCAAGCTTGTCTTACTGTACAGGACCATCCTTTTTCGTAGCTCAAGTGCCGATTGACTTTGGGGCAGTGGGGATTATTGACCGGAGGATGAGGCGAATTGTCGATTGGCAATTAGGCTGTTGGCTGGGGACTTGGCGCTAAGCTGCCAAGACTGGGGTTCGCCCATGGCTGAGGTCCCGGTTGGGGTGATGGGCATTGCTCACAATCTCGGATAGAGGTACGCATTGAGAAAGGTGCGTTGCGTTTTCTCCGCCATAGGGTTCGCGCGAGGGACGGCACCGTAGCACTCCCGCCGGCTATCCGGCACCGTCGCATCCACTCTGGTGGTAATGAGATGACCCATGAATCGTGATGGACCGAGGTAGTCAGTCACCTACTACTCCGTACTAACGGAAGAATTGCCAATACTTCTAGCACTGAATACTCTCTCCAAACACAGTGATCTCAATAGTGCGCAGGCGAGAGAGCAGTAATAAGTACGGTTCTGGACCTGCATTCATCCTTTATTGAGATCGAGAGTTAAGCCCTCGACTTGCTTGCTTCCGATTACAACGCGATAGTTACGTCACAAATGAAAACGTCGTCTTGATCCGTAAAACTTTTCGACTGCATTATCTGATTCATATCTGCCATCCTATCCGGAGTACAGAGTACTCTGTACTTCGGTCTATATTGTTGAGGGTAGCAATATTGCCGCTGCTATCAAGCGATCAGACAAGCTGATAATGCCCCCCCCTTGACAACCCGAGAGTACCGTGCGCGCTGGCCCGTGCAGGCTTGAGTTGACAATGGATACAGTTATAGCCAATAGATAAGGGTATAGATAGAGGGGAAAAGGGGAAACAGAGGCAAAAAACGGAGGTAAAAAACAGAGGCAAAAAGGGATAGTCTTGGCCTATCCCAACCTAGAGCGCAGAAGAGGAAGCAGGGTCAGATAGACCATTCTAACCCTCCCTAGTAGAGCCGTGTTAGAATTACCTAAAGAAAAAGTTAACAAAAGCTAGGGTTAAGCCTAAAGCCTTTAGATTATTAGGAGCACTACTTACTGCTAGACTATATAGAGCAAGAAGAACCAAAATTCTTGTTTAATTTAGAGCTATAGACCTTTATGACGTGTGTGCGCGTATCTATTAGTTAGAGCCTTATCACCTACTCCACTGTCAGCTCAACTGTGCACGGGCCGCTATTGGTTATTGTGCACGGTACTCTTGGGTTGTCAGGGGGGGGGGCATTATCAGCTTGTCTGTAGACTCACCCAACCTCCCTGACCCCTGACTTTACCTAATAAGTAGCTGTCGTAGGCCTTATCGGACAAACAATAGACAGCGTTGCATTCAAAACAAACTCTAATAGCCAGCTTACCAACCGAACCACATAATTCTGCAAATAGCTTGACTTCAACCAACCAATTTGAAGGCTAAACTTGGCTTAGGTGTTCTCAATACATAGATATGCAAGGAGGCTCCTCCTAAGATGGCTCAGGGAAGTAGCAATACTCTAACACGACCGGGGAAAAAACACAGTGTCTGTGGATGAAGCACAACAGACACGAGTGAGTCAATACAACTGTGTTGGTGATGATGATGATGGATGAGGAAGAAGCTCCTCATCAGTGGGATGTGGGCTGAGCCTGGAAAAGATGAGGGGCTGTGGGATCACGTGACTGGTCTCACGGGCCCCCTCACAACAGTATCAACATTATCCCCATGACTCAGCGGGGTGGGGCCGACCCGATATCACGTGACTCTCCTAGACCGCCCACTTAATATATCGTGAATATCCACGGCAGCGGCCACTTCCCTTCTTCTTCAATCAGCAATCACCATCAGTAGCAATATTAACACACCACTATTTCTGCCACTCGATCGATCAACCCGTGATACCAACAGAAGCACAGCACCATAGAGTCCCGTAATCAAACCCCCGTTCGTAATACAACTCCGACCGTGGATAAAAACAACCCTCGTCGGTGTCGAATCAATCCACATTTCCTATCTTATTCTATACTGAAAGTGTTTAGGGTAGTTTAGGGCTCGTGCGGTGCGGTGATCAAGAGAGAACACTACAACCTACACAAGCAACCAGCGCTTCATTCAAAGCAATCAACCCAACAACTTTGGCCTTGAAGTTGGTTAGTTGACTCGAAGCTATTCCCATAGTTAATTGGTCGGTTGAATGCCATTTTTCCACGATAGTTGTTTGAGTTGGCTGTTTTTAGTTGAATACCCTGGGGCTCATGATGCTATTCCCATGGTATATAAAGGCAGCCCATCGCAGCCCATCGCGGCAGCCCTATCGCGGCAGCCCATCGTGGCAGCCCATCGCCCTACCATAAGAATAAAAGGTCTGATTGGGGGGGAGGCAAGTATAAGGGGCTATGGCTCGTGGCAGAGCATCCACTTTATAGCTACATAAACACTAAGAATAACATCACTAGTAGGGATATAGTGTAGGTATATTTGGCTTCGCAACAAATAAATAGAAGAGGAATATAGAGATAATCTGACTCCACATAAGTCAGCCAACCAACCCAACTGTGGCCTTAAGTTAGTTGGTTGAAGTGAAGCTATTCGTAAATTTGACGGGTTGGTTGATGAAGCTGGTTGGTTTGGTTGATCTGAGCGAAGCGCTGCAAGCAACATAAGATTCCTCACCGATCCGTGTACGGGTTTTCCCGATCGCAGCTGCAATCACTCTTGATTGATAGAGTTAACGAGCTGATCGAGACACTGCCAAGACGGATCAGAAGAGCAATACTCCTAATCAGTCTCGTGTTATCACGCTCAACGGTCAACTATTTGAAAGGCCTCAAGTCAATCAGGATCGGGAAAGGTAGGTCTAAAAGATATTGTAAAAAAGTGTCGATTCTTCCTCTACCTGTCTGCCGCTCGACTTGTATCTGTTGGTAAATCACAGTAGAGGGATATCCCAATTATCACGTAGTGGATCGTGATCAGGAATGTGGTGTTGTTACTTATTAGTTGTGTGTGTGTGTGTGTAGACTTATGGCACTTGTGTTGGTATATCCCCTGTAGTGTGGGAAGGTGGATACTGCCAGAGGAGGCGGTGTGTCACGTGAATATCACGTGACCCACCTCCCCGGAGCATTCCTACCGTATACCAACAGTATCCTTTAAGTCTCGATCGGCGTATCTGAGTTACGATCGATAATATCCATCTATACCTACGGTCTTATCTACTTCGCCTTATTCCAATACTAAACATGGAAAAGACGCAAAGCTGGGAAATGGTCAGCTCACTCAACTCCTTTTAAGGTGTAATTGTTGGTATTGCAGGTCGATCGATCGGAAGAGGAAAAAAGTAAGGTCGACGAACAAGGGGGGAAACGATGCTTGAAGAAATCTTGATACAGGTAATTGTGCTAGTTTGGGCGGAGGAGATTAGTAGAGAAGCTGTATGTGACGGAGGGGCCCTCTATGAAAGCGACGAAGTCGATGGGTTGCGTAATGGACGCAGGGCTGAAAAGGTTTCTTCGCAAGATATCTTGAGATAATCTGGTTACTGACGTTCTCCAGTTGAGTATCACCCCGTGCTTCCGCGAGTTATAGTCAACAAGTGAAGTATCGTGAGCCTCTTCTGTAGATTCTTGCTGATCTGCAGTAGTGGTAATTGCTAAGTTAACCAGTGATCAGTTTTAGTATCACAGATCGATCGATCAGGTAGCAGAGATAGGTTATATTGGCTATTAGTGTTCAAGTTGTTGATGATGAGAAAATGGGAAAAGTGACTGCTGTCGTGGATATCCATAGTATAAGTGAGCTGCCGAGGAGGGTCACGTGTGGAAGCAAGTGACCCCGGAACAGTCCCACCCTCCACGCGTTGATGTCCCGATAATGTCATTGTCGGATGAGTCCCAAATCACGCCCGTTAAACTCCTGGAATAGAGTCAGAGTGGGTGTGCCTGTTCTTGTGTAGGTAGCTGTGGTCTTTGAGTTCGCCACAACGCAGCTATGCCACGGGAAGGGTGTCAGCGCGCATCAGCGCGCCGCGCCCTGCACTCATCCGCTGCCTGGCCTAAACTTGCGGTGTAATGAGATCCAATGATAACAGCTAGACTACAACATAAGCATTCTTGTAGGACTTTGCTTCGGAGATGGATAGGCAATGTCAAAAGCCACGTACAAGGCTAAAGTGTCTCATGCTTCGTGCATCATGCTTACCGATGTGGGATTATAAAGGCCCTTTTACGAAACAATGTAGCTTAAACTATGTATCAGGAATACAAACTATGTAGCTGCGTTTTCATGGTGTAGGCGCGTTCATATCATGGCAGTGTGCTATGAAGCCCTTGGAAAGTGAATTAGTCCTCCCCTACCGTACAACTAGGCAGACTCTTCGCCTACATAGTTTTATACCTTGATAAGGGAAGCAGAGTTCGCTTGAACTTCAGGATCATAACCCGGGTAGTCTAAAACTTACTTGTCTTTCTTCCTCTAGCCCCCTTCACCCCCTCACTAATGACCTTGCCTCCATATGTCTCTTTTGACTTCTCCTAGCCCTTCTAGAATTACTCTGTGGACCTAACTAGACACTGCTTACTACGGACACGAGCCTACTTGATGTAACTATATTTTTTATAATGCGTACCATGTCCGTTGGTACCAGGCTGTCTATCATGTGAGACATTGATGGATGTAGTCTTTCCAAGCCCTCATATTGTGAGATCACACTACGTCAAAGCTCAATACGCTGCACCTCTGACCTGTGCCACATTCTCATCTCTTAATACGATATAGATCACTATATAACGCGTCACGTAGGGTATAGGCCGTTAGCTACTGCCCGTGACTAAGGACATCGTTTTTGCGTGACACCGCCACTTAGCGTGCGTTACTCCATCCATATCTAAGCTTTTGTACTCTTCCCGAGAGACCTCTTTGGCAAAAATACCTAACAAACTCAGGGTAAAATGTCTTCTACCTCCCCACAAAATAGCGTAGCATGTAAGAATCGTAGCCAGAATCTTCTCAATAGAACTGTTGGAATATGGGTAATAACCGGGCGCGGAAGAACTGGGCTGCCGGGCTACCTGGCAGCCCAGTCCTGCCCACTTCTTTTCAGCTGCTGCATACTTTACCTTCTTCTTTCTTATTCCCTTCTTCAGACAACTGTAGGTATAGCCAATCGAGATACTGCTGGCTCACCCTGCCGAAAGATATTACCCACCTGGCGATTTACCAGCAAGACCATTGCATTGATATAGCCACAAGCTGTGTCAGAAGAAGAGAGTACATAGTCCTGGTCGTAATACGCAAAAGAAAAACTGTAACATCGTTCATGAGATATCGGTCATACATTTGGCAAACGTCGCTTGGAAGACAACATAGTTATCAATATATATACGTTGTATTTGGAACTCCTGTAGCCAGAGTAGTTCTTTGGGCTGTTGCCTTTGCGAAAACATGTAGTACCTCCTGTTCCGCAATGTGTCAGGCCTTTGCACTATGTATGTATGCCGAACGCTGCACTCTGTATGGAGGTCTACAGGTCCTTTAGTGTTGAGTGAGGGATTTTGGATGCTAAGGGGAATATGATGTAGCTGACGTTTGGCAACAACAATGGCCTTTGTTTCTCTATTCAGACACCAGTTTTGGATTTTGGCAATGACGGAAACAGGCCGAGACACCCAAGGAGGCTATCCTGTCGTATATTGCTCGCAGTGGATGGCATATGGGTTGACTACTATACAAAGGTGCCACCATTATCTACTTAAAGCTCCCAGCTGTTTGGTGACGCCATAGACCCCGGGCAAGGTGTTCGAAACTTGATCGAAAGCAACCTGTCACGCGGTAGTCTCTGAGGCGCCGTTTCCCTGTTTTCTAGGGCGTCCCTCATCGGATCCCTGTGCCGGCGCGCCACAGACCGGAGACAAGCTGCTACTGCGGGAGCAGATGTTGCTCGATCACACATATCCCCGCAATTTATGTCATGAATCCCTTTCTCGCCGTCATGACGGTGCTTCTCGACCCGAAGCTGAGTCTTGGGAGTTACCTGCCCACCATCCGGCACCCCACATGAGCTCATGCCGGTTATACAGGTGTTGCTACCTGCTTGTCGGGTCGCAGGAGAAATTGTGCGCAGCGAGGTCACAGCTGGTACATTTACGCGGAGTCTAGTTGCATTACCGTGATTTCTTGCAATTCCAGCATCACGCAACACTGGTTTTACAGCGTGTTTGGCTTTTGGGTCTCTCGTCATGTGTTGATGTCGTTTATTTACATAACGGTTATGCCAACACTGCAAGGATGATGAAAGTCGGTCATGACCCGATACTTTCTGGAAACAAATATTGGTGGTTTCTCATATGATGTGTCAGAGATAAAAATAACGACACAGAGGTATCTGCTTCGGGATAAGAGGGGAAACTGGAGCGCACATGACCTTCGCATCTTGGTGTTTCTTCCTTAGGCAATTTGTCAGTCCAAGGTTTAACCCAGGCCGTAATGGTTGCACTTCCTTACATACAACAGCATACGTAAAGATAATCTTTAATGGTGTCCTATATGACAAGACACCGATTGCCGAGTAGCCGTTCAGCTGCACCGCCATTGCTCAACTTCAAACAAGAACTTGCAGCCAAGTCCACAAGACCAGTTCCTAGGGCGGGGACCTGCACCGTTCGTTGGATAATGGAAATCTGTCTCCATTTCGCCAAGCCTCCCAGCCTTGTTTTCGTTACATAGTACCTGGCCGGCTTAGACACCTTCCTGTATTGTAATCTGTGTTGCGTTGCTGCAATCCCTTCACAACAAGGAATCTCCAAGCTCCAGTGGACCATTCCTCCATCCCGCCAAGCTTCCTCCTTTTTCTCCTTCCTCTTCTTCTCTTATTTTCTGCCCGTATCGTGCTTCGTGGAGTCCGGGACGCAGCGGCTCGCATGGACAAACCCCGGTGGATACGGAGGCCGATGGGAATAGCCCTGATGGCCTACCCTGATGGCTGGATAAGATATCTGTTGTCATCCTGGACGGATATGCGGCATTGAGCTTGGGACTCGTTCCGCGTTTTTTTTTTTGCTGGGAATACCATGGAAATACCATCGGTCCACTGCAAGGGACCCCAAAGGTAGACCAAATTATGTATCCTACCTCACGCTACATAGTATAACGTTATTAAGGATAAACATGCTCTTATTGCCTGCTTTCTTCCGTCATGTCCGGTTTACCTTGCAAAATTACAACCTACTGCAGGCTTCGAAAACGTGCCAGGGGTATGCCCCATTGCTGCAAAAGCCCCTGTCGTGACACTGGCGCGGGTGCAACCGACTATCGACATCCCCCCTTTATTTGAGACCCACCGTCAACAGACTAGGGAGCTCCACGGGAGCCAACGTGCCATCATCACGACATTCCGCTTCCATGGCCTGGAAATTGCCCAGAATTCGCTCCACTGGGCTCTATCGCCCGGTGCCGGAAAGCTGGCCTTATGTTATCATGTGTCTTGATAGCGTTGCTTTGAGCTCGGATCTTGGCCTGCAGATGTGGAGGTCGGATGCGGATAAGGGGCAATATATGGGTGCCAACAAACAAGGCTCCCCCCGAATACCAAGGAGCTGCTCGTATTACAAGTACCCAATGAAAATGAAGAATAGAGGCGCGGCAAAATAACCAACCCCCATAAGAACCGAAGAGCGCCCGAAAAAGGAATGGTTGGAAAATCTGCAAAAGGTATCTACTAGTAGGTAAGGGAGCTCGGATCGGAACCCGTCCGTCCCATGGAACAAATCCTACGTTCTGGCGCGTACCGAAGTCTTTTCTGGCACGCAACGTCGTATTCCTCGTGGGGGTGTTGATGTCTAGCCCACTATTTCTTTTCTCCTTCTCCCTTTTTTTCACGTCGAATTCATCAGATTTGCATATGCGGGCACCACGGATTGATTTAACAGTTTTATGGACGACGCTGAAAGACATGCGGATCTTTTAAACACGTAATGCCACGTAGTCTATAGGTATTGACACGAAAACCAAACAAACGCCTAAGATATTCGTAAAAGCTCGGAATGGACCTCCCGCGTCCGATGCCGCTTGGACTAGAAACCATTTCCCTGGATCCAAAAGATGACACTTTTTACCCAATTCATACTCCATCCCGAGCCACCCACGATCCAGAAGGCCGGCTAAGGACGCCAAATGTGGAGTAGTGACGGGCTCTCCGATCCAGCCTTACTCATAAGGCGAAGCAGGGTGCTTAGTGCAGCGTTGCTAGCGAGAAAGGGACGGGAAAAATACAACATCATCATCATGCTTTCGTCCAACCGAGAGAGGCTTAGCACCAGCCACGGACCTCGTCAGGGGGGGCAGTGCAGCGCAGGCCCTGGCCGTCAGCGCACTGGAAACCGGAGGTGGCGACTTCGCGGCAGGCTTCTTCCCACTGGTCGCCGGCGATCTGATCCGTGTCGGTAGCCTTGACGCACTGCGGGGGAGGTCAGCATCGTGGTGTACAGAAGGGGACCATCGCTCTGATGGAACGGGGACTCACGTTGCCGGACGGGGTGTCGTAGACGGTCTTGCCCCACTCGTAGTTCTTGGAGGCGTACAGCTCGCAAGCCTTGATGGTGATGCGCCAGTTGTAGCTGTCGCTGTTGCCGCAAGAGCAGTGATCATGCAAGTCGGCGGAACTTGGTGATTGTTAGCCATTACTGTTCATCTCAACACCCGGAGAAGCTCTCGACTACTTACGCGACGGATAGAAGAGCGAAGACGGAGGCGATCTTGGCGATGGAGAACTGCATCTTGGCGGTTGTGGAAAGTTGACTGGGAGGCTTTGGTGAAGAAGGTAGTGACAGTAACGGCAGCTGAAAGGTGAAAAAAACAATGAATGAAGTTGGCACTGATTACTAGATCTGTCCGAAGAAAGGAACGTGGTGGGCGTGGGATGTGGCTGGAGCTGATACCTTGAGTGATATATGTTGCGGAACCTGTCGAGGTTTATATCCACGGTCACTTGCAACGAGTCAAGGACACCTTGATCCCGCTCTTTCGTCCGGCAGGCGATAATCTACTAGTATCACCATGCAGACAAGTCCATAGTGTGGACAGACGAGTGACGGGGGCCATCATCCCACCGCCCAAGGCTCCAGGGCCCGCAATGATAATTTGATCATCGTTGGCTGCGGACTCAACGTGTGGATAGATGTGACCTCTGGGCGCCGTCCCGGGCGGTGCAAGATAGGGCAAAGCACACTCCTGACCACCCGTCCGTCATCAACCATGAGGTGAGTCCTCTGGATATGGATTAGCCCAGTCTTGTTTTGAGAACCCTGAGAGCTCCAAAACCTCTCCTATCCTTGGTCACAGGGCTTCCTGTGCCCATACGCGTCTTACACAAGGTTCTTGGCGACAGATAGGTCGGGGGTTCTTCCGTGTAGGGGGAAGATCACATGCGTAGCAAAAAATTAACGTCTAGGTACTTTCCTAACTGGTCAATGACAAGGTGGGCTTTGAATTACGTAGTATGGCATGAAACGGTGAGGAGGGGGCGGAAGCCGGGGACTTATACATGACTCGTAGCCGCTCCCAAGGGTCGCCCGGGCCGGACGTACCCCGTGAGCCGCAACAATCCACGTGCAAATCATCCGCGCCTGAGTCTGGCGTCTAACGATATCAAAGTGAAACAAGGAGACCCCAGCTATAGAGTCGCTCTCGTTCGTCCGATTCCCATCTCATCTCCCCTTCATCCGAGCAACCTGCCGGCGTAAGCCCCTCCGCCCTACCGATTGAATGGAATGCATTCCACCTTCGAGTCAGCGCATCGTCGTATCACAGTCGGGCCTCTTTGATTCAGCCATAGGACGGATTCTATCCGTATACATGGGATGTTGACCCGTTGTCTCGTTCTTAGCCGTGAAGGGGGGGGTTGATATTGCTTCTCCATGGACGTCTGGCCAGGCTCCGAGCTTGGCTCTCAAGGCGGCTATGCCAGACGCGGTGTAGGGATGCTCTTAGAGATGACCCGGACGCTCTCCCTGGACTCTTTCCCCACATACGGGTGCGCGAACTGCCCATCCATGAAGGACACTCGCAAAGCGCGCGACCGGAGGCAAAGAAACTTCGATGAGCGCCATAGCCGCTTGACAGGACGCCTTAGCTCCGTGCGTTATAAGAATAGACGCCTCCCACCCAGAGCATCGGATTCTCATCACTCGAAAGGCAGGCATTCACCATCAGTCTTGATTCCCCCACACTTCTTTTTCCTTCTCAACCGACGTTATACCTTTATGTCTTTACTTTTCGAAGCCACTCTTGTTGTGCAAGATATCATTCGCCTTCGTTTCGATATTACTACAAACTAAGAACATAACCAACCCACACCTTCACTCTTCAAGATGCGCTTCTCCATCCTTACCACCGCCGGTCTCCTCGGCGTAGCTGTCGCCGCCCCGGCCCCCTCCCCCGTCGCGCTCAACTTTGACGATGTCGTCGTTGTTGGCCATGATGGTACCCATCAGATCATGAAGAGTGCCGAGTACGACGCTCTCCAGCAGTCTGGCTCCGCTCTCGCACCGGCTCCCCCCCTCAAGATCCGTGATGTCTCTCGCCGCGACTGCGCACAGTCCACCGAGATCCAGATCATGTCGGATGATGAGTTTCTCAACTGGGACGTTGCCATCTCCCCTGTCCTGAGCTCCAACGGCGGCGCCGCGACTGTCTCCGTTTCCAACGGTTACTCCATCGCCAACACCGTCACTGTCAACGCTGGCATCACGGCCACCATTGAGAAGGTCATTGGCCTCTCCCTCTCCGTCAGCTACGCTCAGAGCTGGACCACCACCGAGACCCAGACCATCGGCTTCAGCGTCCCTGAGGGCCAGTTCGGCGTCGTCGTCTCCCAGCCTAGCGTCCGCCGCGTCACTGGAAACGTCCTCTCCGGCTGCACCGACAGCCCCGACAAGAGCAGCTTCGTCTCCGATACATACACCTCGCAGTCCTACGGCAGCCTCTCTTGGGTCAAGGGCGTCATTCGTCTTTGCAACAGCACCACCTACCCCATCCCCTACTGCATTGGCCAGGGCACGCACAGCTAAATGTCCCACGATGCGGCCGCCCCGGACCAAAAGAGTTTGGGTGAAGAAGCCTGGCGATCATCATTTTTTCAGCTCTCAGAGAGAGTCATCGAATCTTAGGAACGTCTGGAACGGGCAGGCGTTTTTGCAGCTCTTGGCTTAGAACATCTGGGACACGCATGATGTAATGCCCACATCATCTCTTGTCCTGTCATACCATTTCAATTATCTGTCTTACGCGAGCTACGCATATTATTGTAAATGAACAACGGGGGTTTAGAAATCTGGATAGACTTTATGTGAAAGTTGATCAATTGCGACCTGGCCTGTCTTGACCTACAGTGATTGTTGAACATATGATTCAAGTGACGTATTGAAGTGACCAATAATGGTGAAATGGCAGTACAATGCCTGGATACTTGCAATGATTCAAATTGCCAGCAACGGGACATTGCCATCAGGATCCGCTCATACGCCGAAGTGGACGTGACCGAGAGCCGGAAAAGCCGTGAAGGGGTTGGTTGAGGGGGCCACCGAGCCAACATAACAAATCCATGAACCGAACCAACGGAGTTCCGCGACCATAACAGAAGCATAAAGAGCCTATAGTAACTTTATTCATTTGTAGGAGAGTTTCTGTTAAGCCAATCCTTATGTAATTGCCGTGGAATAGGCGGACTGATGGCAGTAGGCTCTAAAGTGTCCGTGTTTTTATTTTTATTTTTTAATCTCTTCTTCTTGTTTTTTCTTTCTCTTTTTGTAAGCCAGTCAAAAGTCAAGACATGCAGAGTCAGCTTTTAAATTGCCGGGACATCGTGAGTGATCCATTAGGTCACAAGAAATTGATTGTATCCCCGTCGTCAAACACGGCCAACCAGGTGGCCTTGGATCCGCTGACCCACCGGGGGTCCAGACCCTTCACGCCTTTGTCCTTTTACAGCATCAAGTCCGAGCCCAAAAGGGGACGCGGTCCCGGTTGAACCAGAACAGTACCATCATGTCGACCAGCTGCATAATTAAGACAACACTGCCCACGTTTCTCTACATAGTATAGAGCTTAGTTCGAATCACATATCTTTGAAGAGATGAAGTTGGATGAATAGAGGCTGATCCCTGGGAGACTGAGTCATCTGTTTCCCCGCAAACATAAGGGTATGGGCAGCATTGGGGTCCATATGCAGGACACTGAATAATTAAGCTTATGGAAAATTATCCATCTTGAGTCTAATGAATGTCCCGCGCTGGCGGACACACCCTGAGTCAACATCCTTCCAGACACACTCAAATCGCATCCTGGATCAGAAACAACGGATGGGCGAGTCAAGTACCATGAAACTTCACACACGCACATACACAAAGGGGTTCTTTGCTCCCCCGGCTGCGACTCCTCTCTATTGCTACTTTCGGCCGGAGGATTCCAATTGCCCCAGGCCCCAAACCACCCTCTCGATTGAGTCGCCGGATCGACCCGGCAATGCAGCACCCTCCACAACACCACGGGCAGAAAAATGCACCGTGATGCTGACTCGGTTCAAGTTCCACATCCCCGGTTGATCATTTCCATTATGATGCTGACAGAAGAATCTCGACTTCTCCGTGAGCATGACCGACAGCGTTTCCGACTATAATCGCTGCTAGACCACCACCCAGTAGTATAAGATGCTGTCGTAGTGCACACTCCATAAGGCGTTAATTGCTGCCTGCAGTTCACGGCGTCGTTTTTTGCGACAGATGTTTTGTTCCTAGTACAGATATTGTTAAGTCTCTTTTTATTTCCTGTTCCAAAAGTTTATCTACTTTTTATTTGTAAACTGTGACAAATGGCGATAACCATTATGTTTGGAATGATGCTGTTGTTACACTCGTTCCGAAAACTAGGAACTTGCTGGAAATATAGCAACTTCGTTCTATCTGAAACATGATGCTTTATGATCAGCAAATAAGCACACTAAAGTCATATGCTCTTGGACCATCACCCATATAGGTATTATTAACCCTAGTCCGATCTCCCGTCAGATCTTCACTTGATATTACTGCCTCCGAACCCGACGGGCGCAAAAACGCATGATCGGCGCTCGCCAACTGCGGGGTATCCGGCCACTGACAAAAGGCTATCCAATGTCAGCGTCGGCTTCTCATCTGTCAACTTGTTTTCCTTCGTGAATGCACGACACGATACCTACGCTGGAAACATCGTTCAAACGCATTCCAGGGACCCCCGTCACAACCATGCCTCATCTCGCCAAGCTCATGCCCAACTACGTGACAGCGTCCATCGCCCTGTCGTTCGGGGGCTTCCTGAATGGCTACGACACGGGGTGCATTGGCGCCATCGTCCATATGGAGCAGTTCGCGGCGACGCTCGGTGCTCTCTCCGCCACCGTCCGTGGCATCACCGTGTCCGTCATCCTCCTGACGGGCACTGTCCCCTCCTTGTTCGCCGGACAGCTCGCCGATAAGCACGGCCGTCTCCGCGTTATCTTACCCGGGGCTGCGCTCTTCGGCCTCGGCGCCTTGCTGCAGGCCACGTCCTTCAGCCTGGGACAGTTCATCTGTGGCCGCGCCGTCAGCGGCGTCGGCCAGGGCGCGTTCCTCGCCAACATCGCCGTTTACATCGCCGAGATCGCGCCCTCGAGCCGGCGCGGTCGCCTGGCTGCCCTGCCGCTATTCATGACCACGGTCGGCATCTGCCTCGGCTATTTCTCCTGCTACGCGACGAGCAGATCCCTCGATGACAGCATGGCATGGCGTCTTCCGTATGTACTCATGGTGGCCGTCTCCGTCATGCTCGCCCTTGCGTGTCGTGTGTTGCCCGAGTCGCCGCGTTGGCTGCTGCTCTGGGGGAGGACATCGGATGCAATGACCGCGCTGGTTTTGCTTGACTTTAACATGGACGAGGCCCGTCGGGATTTTCTTAATACCCCCCAAGAGCAGTCGAGTCTCTCGATTCGTCAGAATTTCATGCTGCCTTTCAGAGGCCCGTACCGCTCCAGGACCCTTCTGGCCCTGTTCATATTGTCTATGGTTCAGCTATCAGGGATCGACGCCATCACTTATGTGAGTTGTCCCTACCTTTGATCCTCAAATGTACTAAGAAAAGGAAATGAAAAACTGACTGTAAATAGTATGCACCAGCACTCTTCGATCAGGCAGGGATCTCCAATTCCAACTCTTCGCTCGTTGCTTCGGGGGTCTCATCCATCACTATGCTTCTCATCTCCATCCCTGCCTTCATGTTGGCCGATAAATGGGGACGGCGAACCTCGGCAATCAGCGGTGGTGTCTTCCTATCGGGGCTGATGATATTAATCGGAAGCCTTTACGCAGCTGGTTCCGTCGGTCCCGCAGGCGCAGCGCGATGGGTCGTAATCATCTCCGTCTTCGCCTTCGGCATGGCGTATTGCGCCACCTGGGGCATCGTTGCGAGGATCTATGCCAGCGAGATCCTCCCAGGCAACACGCGAGCCGCAGGAAACGCGATCGGGATGGCTTGTAGCTTCGTAAGTCGTGTTTTTGTGATACGTTAAGGATATTGGCTGACGCTGCAAAGTTTGCAAATTGGCTGGTCGCACTCATCACGCCGATATTGCTATCGGAATCGGCCTACGGCGCCTACTTTCTCTTTGGCGCTTTGACCATATTCACTGTTGTTGTTCTCACGGTTTTTATGCCCGAGACTCGCGGCCGCTCACTCGAGAACATTCAAAGCGAGTTTCGGCGCCCAGTCTTTGAGAACATGATCGGTTCTCTATGCCTTCCAGGAGTCCGTCGCCGCGCTGCCGCTTCTCAAGGGGCTTCTGAGTTCCCTCTTGAGTCGCAGCCCCGGCCTACTGAGCCGTCATATGTGGCAAGCTCATCTGCAGTCGCATCTTGATTTTGTCAGAAGAAATCGCGGCATCATCAGGTGCAGGTTGATCTGGCAGGTTGCCGGTACTCAACATTCTCACCCCTGTATTCACAAACTGTAGAAGTCTGTACGAAACTGATCACAAATGATCCCATTGTACTTGGATCATCTTGGTTTCAATAAAATTGGGTATACAATAATCGACAGCAGGATGTAGCTTCCTAGAAAATTCCTTTCGTAGTTTTTTGCAAAGATCATCCCAAAAAGTCAGTCCTCATCCGTGCCCTCGACGAGTTGCGGTCGTCCCCGTGTTTCAACCGTATAATGATGCTGGAGTGAATGTTACCAAGCTTTTATGAGTGTCACCCGCTGTGTACCCCTTTTTTTCACTTCCCCAACATACCTATGCTGTCTCATATACAACCTGCGCCTTGGCGCAACTACTCTAAAGGTCCTGACTCTGACGCTTCAAACTCCGCCTCCCAGTCTGATAAAGCGGAAGCAGAATCTATGGTATCAGGATGATCAAACCCCAGGTATCGTTCCCTACGACGAACACAGTCCTGCATCATGTAAATTGCGTCGTTCCATCGCTTTTGACACGCCCAAGTTCTTGCCAGGTTAGCCATGCTGATTAGTGTGTCAGGATGCTCCTCTCCAAGCAGCCTCTTTCTTGCCTCTAGAACCTGCACCTCTAGTACCTCAGCCTCCTTCTAGCGGTCTTGATGACTATACGTAAATGCTAAGTTACTTATACTCAATAGTGTGTAAGGATGATCCTCTCCAAGCACCCTCTTTCTTGCCTCTAAAACTTGTGCCCCTAGTACCTTAGCTTCCTTCTAGCGGCCTTGTTCATTATATGCAAATGCCAAGTTACCTGTGCTGATTAGTGTGTTAGGATGCTCCTCTCTAAGCACCCTCTTTCTTGCCTCTAGAGCCTGCACCTCTAGCATCTTAGCCTCCATCTAGCGGTCTTGATTATAATATGTTAACGCAAGGTTGCCTATGCTTACTAGTGTATTAGGATGCTCCTACCTAAGGATCTGTTGTCGCAAGTTTGTAGACTGTAAGTCGTAACTTTCTGCCTTGTTGAAATCGCCCCTGTAAATAAAGTAACCCGCTATGCAATTTAAGAGGGAAGCTCTAGTGGCGTTCTTAGCATGCGATTGTGTTCCTTTGTTTTGAAGCACAGCAAGGGCATGAGGCAGGCAATCTATACATTCTTATCGAGTCTTGTGTTCCCTAAAAGGGAACAATGTGGATACAACATCCATAGAATATTCCAAGTATTTGGTATACTTATCCCGCATGATGAGCCACTTTTGTGTCACTAATTGAACCAAACGATGCATATCGAGTATGTCACCCTTTGACTTTGCGACGAATGAAAATGCTTTGAGAGTTCCTAAAGCTTTGGTGACTTCTTCTATGCCGGGTTGTTGCGGTCTGTTGAGGTTTCAGTTACAATACCGTGAAACGAATTTCTTTGGAATAGTTTGACGGTCCAGAAGAAAGATGAATGATAGAATCTGACTAACAAGGGCGCCCCGTTGTTGGATTTGGTTGAAAGAAACGATCCATGTGGTTGTGACTTTATTGGGTACGTCCGAGTCTCGACCGACGGTGGTGAATGGCTCGCTCAACTGGTCCACCAAATTCTCATCACTCTCATCCAGGAGTTGGAGGTACTCCCTGATTGAAATGCTGTTCTCTTGTATGAATGCAGCAGCCTGGACAAGGGCCAATGGGAGGTACTCAAGCCGGGCTGCAAGGCTTTCGGCATCCTCGAGGGAAGCTTCCTTGCCTAGAGTCTTTTGTAGTAACTGCACTGTCTCGTTTTGATTCATTTTTTCAATCTCAATGATGGATGGCTTTCCTTGAGAAAACCGCAACGCGGCCTTCTTGTCCCTGGTCGTGATCAAGATGGATCCGTGGGCGCAATCAGGGAGATAATCGCTCAATCGACTCGATGATTGGACGCTCGTTTCTTTGGAAGTGTTGGCTCTTCCTGTCTCTCGTGCAAAGAAAAGCTCCTTGTCGTCAGCGTTGTCGATGATCATAACCCAACGCCCACGCTCTTCCCTCTCTAGCCATCTGCGAAGGAGCATTGGCACGTCAGATTTGCTGTCGTCATGTCCAGGGACCTGGAATTCTGCAGCCATGGATGTGAACGCCTGACGGAAACGGTCTGTACTAGCTGCATGAACCCAGAAGATAGAAACGTCCGAATAGTTGTCTCTGACCCAATAAGAAAATGCCAGTGTAATCTGTGTTTTCCTGCGTGGTTTGTCAGGATAGAAAAGAATACAGGCCACGAAAACCACATACCCAACTCCACCGAGGCCAAAAAGCGACACTCTCGAGTACCGTGTGGTCTGGCTCTTGCCGTAGCCAAGTGTTTCTTTGATAGTGTCTAATGTCTCAAGGCGGCCAATGTAGTCTGGGTTTTGGTTGTATGGTACGAGAACTAGATTGATCAGCATAAATTCGGAAATCTGTAGCTTGTAAAACGTTACATACAGTTTGTCTTCCCAGCCCTCAATCGGCTTTGTACGGTAAGCGCTCGTTGCGCCAGGGCCTCAAGTTTCCCCCGTACCGACTCATAATCATGGTCCTCAACCCCAAACTTGACCATATCCGAATGCGACCGGTTGATAGCACAGATGTTCTCCGGGCCATCCTCCCAGTGCCGGCAGTGAGTAGCCGAAGCCTTCGTGACAAGTATTATTCTCTCTCCACTCATGCTTCACGTGACATCCTCGCCCTATGGCTTGTCAGCAGCTGTGGCCTAAAGCATACGTGTTTCAAATACCTCTTTGGCTGTAGGTGAATCCTGAGTTTCATAAAAACAGAACACCTCTGTTTGGCCCTTAGGCCCTAGTGCCCTCAAGTCTCATTGTTGTATACTGAGAATTTGCGAGTTGATTTGGTTAAGAGATCCAGCAAGCTCGTGATTCAGCCCATCCCCAACCATTAGGACGAGCGACCTAATGTCCATGCCGTCATGAGGAACTCCAAAAAACACAACGCCTTACACAGCTTGAAGAAGCTTATGATGGTCATCCGCTTTCGAATTTGCAAGAGTGATGAGGGCCTGGCTTGCGAATCAGCACGCTGCTATTACCTCGAAGAATAATCACTAACCTGCTTTACAATCAACCCTCCTAAGCTGTATGCGACGAAAATTAACGGTCTAACTTGCCAAGAAGATATAAGTGCACTAAGGCTGTTGCGAAACGTCGTAGCGAGGTCCTCTAAGTTTTGCATGCTGCGGCTGTTCACAACTGCAGACTCGTAACCGTATGTTATAACGCGGGCCATAGGGTAAAGCGTCGCGTAGCCACATGTGCTGGCCTTTGGTTCTCTGAAAGATCCAAATGGGTGACCCCCCAGCCCCGATATCGCCACAATGCTTCTCAAATTATCAGTGTCACCCATAAAGTCATTCTTCGGAGTACATACTCCACCCTGTGGTCTTCTGGCGAGGGAGTGAAAAGCGTAGTCAGTCCAAGAAAGCCGTGGTCCAGTATGAGCGTCTGGCTCTCCTCTTCAGGTCGTAAGCTGCCTTGAAGCATCTTTGGAGGGTCTGTCCCGTCCTGAAAAGTGGCTGTCCCGGTCTTGGAGCGTCCATGGGCTTCTCTGGCAAGTAATTTGACGACTGGATCGTGACAGTCATCATGCATCAAAAGGAATGATTGAAGGTCATTTTTATCCCATACGAGAGGTACGCCTCGAATACGATAGTTCTTGGCACCGCTTGCTTTTTGACGTTTTGGTGGCGGAGTCAAAGGTACCGGCGCCGGGGCGAACAGAAACATGTTTCTAATGAAGATGCTCGCGATTGCGACGATGATTAAGAAGACGGCGGCGGTAAGGTCATTCCATGCTATGTTGTAACTTGTGCCTAGGTGAACATAAGGACCGCTGATTGATTAAAAGTAAGATATCGATATGACGAGTTATGACTGATGCTTCCCGCCGGTCAGCCTCGAAATGCTTTGGCTGGAAAGGATTATATGCCCCGAAACAACTAGACAGGACGGCTCATGCAACGAGAAATCCATATAGAAAGGACAAGAGAAATGATTTTACATTTGCAGGAGAAGAGATCAGGCAGAACATAGTGTCAAGATGGGTAGTCAGGCAGCCGGATGGCTGAGACAGAGGTGAGGGGGGGAATGCACGTCAGCAATGGCGAACCCTTATCTGACCATTCGATTAATTGAACATGCACATTCTTTAAGCGCAGAGCAACCTTGAACTTCAAAGTAGATCAATCAGTATCTTCAGCCCATGGGCCTTTTGCTCTCTTAGGGATAGCACAGGCGTTTCCGTTGGAACCTAGCAGGCCCGAATAAAACACAACGAATCAGACGTCTATCTGCTGTTGTCGAGAACCCACCTTACGAAATTGAATAGTCGATACAAGATGAAACCAAAAGAGTGCTGGCCACATAGCCAAGACGATACTGACAGTGATCATAAAAAGTCCTATCGACGAAAACGCTATTCCATCAGAAAGGACCTGGAAGCGAGCATCGTTTCCAAGCCTTTCTGTGGCTAGAGCTACTTGCATTGCGAATAGTAGAACTGTGAGATACACAAATACAACAAACAGCCAGCCCAAATTGCGCCCAAAGAAGGTGGTGTAGCGTTGTGAGCCCGACATGTGACCGAGTACCAGATTTTGCAACGATAAGCCAGGTGCCCCGATTCGGTAAAGCAAGTTAAGACGAGATAGTCGCGACTCGCCATATGCACCGGGCTCGGGCCGGAGTGGACGAACTGCGTTTCTCCGGCTCGGGAGCGAGCCCGTACGACATAGCAGGCGATCGAGTCTGACCGTTGGACGGCCAGCCGAGATAGTGATCAAGACAAAGGTGTGGAAATATGAAGACATCCACCTCCGTGTCCGAGACCACGTCGGAGACTTGCCCCCTTTTACCAGCCCAGTAAGAGTCAAAAGTTCTCCACGATACAAGTCCACCTCCGCATTGAATGCCAGAAAGGTAAAACAAATTATAATTATGGGGGTTGCCGGGCTCTTTGGTACCTAGGCGATTACTATATATCCACCATTATATACAAGATTGTTAGGTGTATGTATGCTGTAGAATGCGTGTGCAAACGCTTACTGGTGCGCCAGTGTATGCGAAATGCTGTAGACCATTTCCGTGCGACGCGGACTCCAGTGCTACGCTGTCGTCTCGTCTCAAGCCAAATATCCCGACTCCGGTTGTCCATGTATAATGCATGGCCCAGTCACAAACACCACCTTCATCCCGCTCTCCCTCCATATGAAGAAGACAAAAGAAAAGGTGGAGGACTCGTTACCAGTCACAGAACATAAAATAGTGGTTGATGAAGAGGTTGTACACGTTGATGATGATGAGCGGCAGCGGGTGGTACCACGTGAAACCAGTAACGATGCGCCAGGTGACGACACCGATCATGGAGCCGGTGACGATGATGGTCCATACAATGCAGAGAATGCGCATGTTGCGATATTTGTTGCTCTTGTGGGCTTTGGAATCACCGGAGGCGGCCCACAGAAGTTCAATGTTGAAGAGACGGTCCTTGATGGCGGTCAGGTAGGCGTAACTCATGATCGTCATGGCGTGCTGCACGTTGAAACCGTACTTGGCCTTGGCCCAGCAGCGCATCAGAATTATGCCGTACGCAATGGAAGGAATGGCGAAGGCTAGGTTCCAGAACTTGAACCACTCAGGGCGGATGGCGAGCAGAAGAGTACCGGCGATTGGGGCGAGGAAGATGTTGAGCGAAACAGCCATGTAGTACATGAAACCTGAAGCAAATTAGCGTAACGAAAGACTACAAGATGGCGATTAACAACATACCTGACAGGTAGCAGATCTTTTGCATCAAAGTTAGGTTGGAAACCCAAAAATGGCTGTTGGTGAGGAGAGTCGTTGAACCGCGAGCCCAGCGCATCTGCTGGGAGAAAAAGGCGCGTGGAGAATTGGGACAGACACCGGTAGCGAGGCAGAGAGGAATGTACTTGACCTTCCAGCCACGGTCAACAGCGCCGAAACTGCACATGTAGTGTTAGCGATCAACTCCAGGCTTTTCCGGCAATCTTCACATACCCAGTGTGGACATCTTCCGAGAACCCAATCTCGGCCGTTCCACCGACTTCGACGAGAGATTCGCGGCGATAGAGCGCGTTGCTTCCAACACAAATAGACGCCCCCCATCGGTTGCGGTTGACCTGGACGACGCGGTAAAACAGCTCCTGTGTGGCACCGGCGCCCTGCTCGACCCACGTCTGGTCGTCGGTGACACGGAAGTACTGGGGGCTCTGAACAAGGGCCGTCTTATCGTCACCCAAATGTTCCACCATCAGCTCCTTGAGGAAGTCGGGGCGCGGGCAAAAGTCGGCATCGAAAATGGCGAAGAAGTCTCCGTTGGTCTTGGCAAACGTCCATCTCAGGTTACCCGCTTTTCGGAGGCGAGGGCGGTCGTCACGGACGGAGTAATTGAAGCCGTACTTTTGAGCAAGCAGACGGACGGGCTCCGAGGCGCCGTCATCCATGACATGTACCTGGAGCTTGGAAGCGGGCCAGTCAATATTGACAATGTGCTTGTAGGTGTTCTCGAGGATCTCGACCGGCTCCGAGCAGCAGGGCAAGAAGATGTCGACGGTCGGGGCATTGTCCCCAGTGATTGGAAAGCGCTCGACTAATTCCAAATGGGCCTTGTAGTCCCAATCCCTTCCGATGATACCGACAGCGTACGAGATAAGAAGGTAGATGCACATGGCACCCGCAAACACGCCATACCAGTAGAATGCCGGAGCGGAGAGGGCAAACAACCACATACCGGCGCCGAGCGAGAGGAACGAGAAGACACCGAAGACGTAAAGAAGAATGCGGTTGGTGTGAACGTAGCTAAGCTTCTCGGTGTCGTTGGGGCAGACAGGGAGGACCAGAGGCGGCTCCTCCTTGGGACAGTAGGTTGCTCGAAAGCGGTTGTATAGTCGCTTGGGAAATGAAGCACCGGACGAGGCTGGAAGAGCTGTCGTATGCTTCTCGTTCACCTTCTCAGGGTCCGAAACAACGGGCGGGACGTGACTGGCCTCGACATCCGTGTCAGATGACGGTTGCTGGTTGACTTTCTCGTTGGTGACGGGGACTTCTCTAGCCAAGGGCGAAGGCTGTTGATTCTCAGTCAGTTTGATTCTAACCAGGAGCTCGTTCTCCCCATGGCATAGTATGGAATAGCTTACAATATCGGGTCTGCTCAGGCGGTGGTTGGAGGAGTCGGCCCAGCTCGACCTTTGATCTGCGCCATAGGGTGTGCGAGAATCGCCAGGGAGTGACGACTGTGGGATGGCATTCTAGGCAAAGTCAGTTCCTGCTTGATTGGCTTCTAGTCTGGCCGTGGAGCTTGGGCATCGCGCGAACGTACGACGGTAGAGGTAGAGTCGTTAGGCGTAGGAGCAATACTGGACTCGTTATCGGTGTCGAACGGGTTTGAGGCAAAGGGATTCGCCGGAGGCGCGAGGCCCGAGTCGGGGGATGTACCCCGCGGTGTGTATGGACGCGACATTACGTGATTAACGACGATGCTTGGAACAAGAGCAACGAAAGAGTCTTCTTCTCGAAGCGCGATAGCGGTAGGTGATGACAGCCAGGGAAGACTTCCGCTGGTGGAGTGGTGAACGCGCCCGAGGAGATTGGGCTTAGGGCGATGGCTTCACGGTCGATGGACTGCCGTGACAGTTGCGATGTGAGCGAAGGCGGGGCGACGTGATTGTGAGGTACAGGGCAATGTGAAAAACAGCGAATGTTGTCAACGTGAGCAATCCCAGATGCCAAGTCGACCAGCCTATCTGCGAATATGGAGCGCGGACCGAGACGACGAGGGGCGACTTGGTCAGAGGCAAGCCACACGTGTCGGGCTGGAAGCAAGGGGAATCAAGTTGGAAGGAAGACTGGAACGACTGTGTTGATGTTGTCGGTGGTGATGGTGAAGTGAAGGTAGCGTCGACCGGGTGAGTGGTTGGTGTGTGCGGTGCAATGCAATACGGAGAGGAAGCCACAGCCACTACGGTATTCACCACCAAGCATACATGGATACGAAACAAGAAACAAGAGAATTGAAGGCTGGCCGGGGATTCAAGTATGCGCATGCAAGGTCGCTGACCGTCGTCTACATGGTAGCCTCAGTATCCTCCTCACCATTCCTCCTTCTGCTTCGTACCCCCCCCCCCTCCCTCGTCCTCCTTCTGCAAGGATGAATATGGTAGACCATTACGGAGTCCTCAGGACTGATGCCAACTGCTGGGGGGCCTCCTTCTTGCAAGTTGATTCGTCCATCCAAAGCCGCGTGAGCGGACATTTCTGACCCTGGCCATGGGCATCTCTCAATCCACCTAGAACCAAGGACTACGGAACCTAGGAGAGAATCGGACCTTTGAACCATTGGATTGTGGGCTGGCTCCGCGGTTAGAGCCCGTTACCCACGCTTCAACAGGCCCAGGCAAAAGTTGTTCGCTTTTGGACATGTTAGTCGCCAAGCCGCCCACGTCTTGGTGGGACTACCTAGGCTTGGCTTTCTACCCACGGAGAGAAAGATGAAGAATTAGTTTTTGCTACAGCTAAAGTAACTCTAAACTTATTTTATGATTTCTCTGCAAACAGCACATAATTCTTTACCTTTAGTGCTGTACAAGGTTAGATAAAGCAGAACGAAATCGAAAACGGATTTGTTCTTGGTATTTCCAGAATCAAATTTTAGCTACCTAACAGATACATTGTAATAAGAGGTACTAGGATTATTGGTAGTCCTGACAGTTGAAGTGGTGACTGGGCCATGTAGCCGCCGTCGCAATGGCCCGGTGCAAAGGAATCAGTGACATCATTGGCCGGGGGGTGAACAGCTGGAGGCATGCTTGCCGTTGTTTTTTTTCTGCCTGCTTGCATATCGCCTGGCAACACATAGACCATACCCTGGAGGGGATGGGGGGCAGAAAAGAAGCAGGACGTGGTTGGTTGGCTGCGTTTGCAATAGGCAGGTGAGAGCTCGAGTGCAAGAGTCAGAGATAGAAGGAAAGGACGGATACGGGATGGCTCGAGACAAGATAGGAAAGGACAGGGGAGTGAAGTGAGATATGATTCCTACGTAGTAGGTAGTAAGTAGGTAGGCTACGCAGTACAGGGAAGGAGAGAAGGAGGGACAGCGGGACAAAGCACATGGGGCCGAAATATTGGAGGTACGTAGGTGGATGTCCCAGACTTCAGGTGCCAGCCAGGCTGAGGAAGGAAGCACCCGCTTCGCATATTGCATGCTCTCTTCCCGGCGAAGCTCGGTAAGGTGCCTGTCCAAGAAGGCAAGCGGTTTGGGAGAACATGCTGGCGGGACCCAGACAAACTACAAACGTGGCGCATGACAACCGGCCATCAGAAGGAGGGAAAACGACGAAAAAGAAAAAACAAGACAAAAAAAAGGCGAAAAAAACCCCCCCAAGTCGGAGGACTGCTGCATGCATGCGCGGCTGCCATAGGTGGGGTGGGGGAGGGAGACATGCGATTCCAAGAAACACGAGAGGAGGAGAACATATGGATACAGCGGTACGTACATACATGCCTGGTCGACGTAGTATCGAGACGTACCTGTAGTTCTCCCAGAGAAAGAGCCGCTTGCAAGCGTACCTTAGTGGAAGGAGATGAAACCCCATCTACGTTCGAACCCCACTCCTTCCTCCTCGCTCGAGACAAACTGACCTACCTACCTACCTGGCTGCCTGGGCAAGAACGGATAGGTACAGGGAGTGTAAAGTGCATCCGAGAGCGCGTACCAGCACGGGGTACGGTACCGGCACCGAAGGAGGAGGTAAGGCTCAGTGATGAGAGCAGGGATGGCGGCAGGCTCTAGCCAGGGTGACAGAGTAGTGTACTTGCTATGTACAGCTGGTCTGGCCTGTCATTTGCCAGTCATGTTTCTTGGAGAGGTCGACGGATACGAAGCGCGCCTCAACGTTTTCATCCTTTTGTCAAAATCAGTTTTCTGATACCAAACGTCCCGGGAACCACGCCCCCACCATTCCTCTCGTTGTTCTCTCTTTTCCGTGTCGTTGACGGCGCGCACTGACTGACTCGAACGTCCGTGCTCTTCTTACCTTCTGGAAGCTGGCCAACACCGCGACTGACTCATACAGCCAACGCCAGCAAGCATGGCCAACCGTCGTCACTGCACGGCCACGCAAGACGACGTTTGATGATGCGTCCTGTCTTACTCCAAGATGTACTAGCGACAGACAGGTAGTCGCTATTTCGCCGGACCGCAAAGCCACAGACAGAAATGAGAAAGGAAGAAAGAAAATGCCAGGCGGGCTTGAAGATCATCGCAAACCCGCCCGGGGCCTCCACTCCAGTCCATGGCCAGCCACTGCTCCATTCCGAATTAGCCCGCAAACTATGGCAATAAGCGTAAAATTCGAAAGCCTCCACCGGATAGCCTAATTTGACATGCCTGCTCGCCTACCGTATGCGGCTCCCTCCACTTCGCACACTTCATTCGTCTGTTCGGTCACAGACCGACCGTTTCTTGCTCTTTTGGCCTCTGGGAAGGCTTTTCGCCTGTTTGCTTTGGTGCCAATCATCTTGGGGGGTTTCGAACCCTGATTCTGCTGCCGTTTGTCGTTTTCCGCCGCTGCCGCCACCGCCAACGGTGACGAATCGCTGTCTTACAACTGCCGTTGGTAATATCCTTGGCATCAGCCCCAGTGACGCATTCCCACGCATCGGTCTTCCGACACGGACTTCTTGGTCAATGGTAACGCAACGACTCAAGTTGCGGCAGAGCTGTGGGTTTGCATCCCGTGACGAATGCATCCTTTGCAACGGTGCATCTACCTAGCTGTCGAGCAGATGGACGATAATCCCATCCATATTCGGACGTCATCTCCGCACGCATTCGGAGGCTGGACCAACAGGAACGAGTTCCTTGCAATCTCACCACGCCTGGCCGATACCGATTTTTTTTTCTTCCTTTCCCGTTCCACATTATCCCTCCTTCTATGCAATCGAATTCACGATTCCCACCCGTTGTGTCGATCCTGTCTCCCAAATGCCGAGACGAGCCAAACCCAAGTGCAGCTAGCAGCAGAAGCAGAGGCGGCGGCCGGACCACTTTCTGCCTCGTATCTGCCCATCCGCACGCTATCGGAACCTCACCCCATCGATTTACACCAAAATGGTATATTGAACCCGCATTCCACTCTCCCAATCGCGGTCGACGCTGGCTCAACGGCGCAACAGTAGGCTTGGTTACTCACAGTGGGCGCTATCGGGGATGCGGTCGGCCGATGATGACCTGAAAGAGATATGTTGCTTCATTCAACACAAAACAACGTCCAAGCGGCCAAGAGCGGGCGGACGCTGGGCAGATACTACAATCAAGCCGTGTCAACAAAACCACGCAAAATCCAAACTGACCTCTTCATCTCGGTTCGCATCTCGACTCCCGGCATCACATCAGAGGCTTTAGCATCACCTCCCACTACGTCTCGGGCCTTCCCCCCGACCATCCAACTGGCGGCCGTTACAAAGGCGCCCGCTTGTCTTGGCATCCCATTCGGCATGGCGGCACACGCGCCAAGGCGCCAAAAACGAGGGAGATAAGGCACCTCGTCCTTTCAGGTCGAATCTTTGCTGCTCTGCCGCTGCAGACGTCAAAGATCCACGACTCCGGTTGCATGGCCGCATTGCATACGGGTACTATTCCGTAATAGCAGGAAAGGGGGAGGAAATGCCCGGATTTAGGCCCCTTGTCCTTCGCGACGGGTCCCGATGACGACACGACGTCTTGGACGAGCTTCCTCTTCCGACGACGGTGGAGGATAAGGGGCCTCTGACCTGGCTCTTGGTTGGCCTTCTGTGATCCCGCTCCGCCCACCCCGCCGCTCGCTCGTTCCAGCCCCCCTTTCCCGACTGTCCGTACCACCTCTCCGCCAAGACCGTGCACACCCAATACCGGTTCTGTGAGCGCGTGAGAATGTGTAAACTTCCCGGGACCTGAACCTTTATGAGCTTACGGCCGGCGCCCTGCTCACCACACCACCGTAACGTAACCACCGTTTGTACAGTAATATTGTCAGATGCGCGCGGCTGGCCACTGGCCTCGGCGGGGTAATGAGAAGAGAGAAGACGCCTCTCGGGTTATTAAAAAAAAAAAGCCAAGGCCCGTAGCGCACGAACATGGTAGGGACCAGATCAGAACCAAGTGCTTACTTCTGACTGCGTGCATGCCCGTATCGGACAGGACCACGCCCGTTGACGTGATGTGGTGTTGAAAGTCTCCCACCACCCGCCGCTGCTGCCATGTTTCTTGCCATCTCCAAGGTGGCCAAGGCAGGGCCTTCCCCTTCCCTCCCCGCCAGCTCCCCGGCCATCCGAGTTTTCTTTGCAAGGCTGGGAATACAAGACATGGCCATTAGTGGCCCGTTGTCGACGTCATACACAGACGGAGACGCGTGCGCTTCACAGGAGAAAGTCGCGAGGCCTCATCACACTCCGGCATGCGAGCAGGTGCGCGTACGCCTTCCAGCCAGGTCCGAGACAGAACCCCACTCCTCCCTTATTCGTGATGTGTTGGCGTGCATCGTGTGTGCGTCGACAGCGTGTCGCGCCTCAATGAACCCAATATCACAGTGGGGATAGGGGCCTCTTCACCAAGGGCAAACCAACGGCAATGGCGACAATCGTGGTGTTGGCATAGAGGGACAGCTTCGAGCAGCCCCTCCTATCGTCTATTCGTGAAATTACAGCGGTTGCCAGAGGACACTCTGCCCTTGTTTACCCATCTAAGGCCTCATTAATCCTATCGTACCGTGCCACGCGCTTTCTCTTGTGGACCTCGGGCAGCATGGCTGATTGTGCCCGCTAAGCACCCTAAAGACCGAACATGGACATGTTCATGAGGAGCAGTGAAAGAAACAGCCACGACGAGAGGCTGAACTTTGTCGCTGAATTCTCGTCATTGCCACTGCCGGAGCCGCTGCCGCTGCCCTCGGCATCCAGCTCCATGCTAAAGTGCGCGGCGCTGAACGTGACGTTCTCGGGGGAGTGCCACGCCTCGGAACCGAACTCGACCAGGCCGAGCCACGACTCGTTGTCGATCTCGCCGGAGTCGAGGACGTACTTGAGAAGCGGAGTGATGTCCTCATTGAACTGGTTGACGTCGGATCCGTCGCGCGTGACCCAGGTGAAGACCTTTTGCTCGCGTCCGTTGGTGTCGTACCAGAGAGAACTGTCGGGCGTTAGCACGAACTGTATACTAAAATGGGATGGATCACGATACGAGCCTCGATCCCCCAGTGGGGACGGTGCCGCAGGACACGGCGCAGGGGGTGGGTTGTTTCGTCACTCACAATTCAGTAGAGCCGAGGGTGATGTTGGTCAAGATGGAGTCGCCCATCAAGGGGTACGGGTTCCCGACCTTGCCGAGCCAGATCATGATCTCGGCCTCGGCATCGATGGGGTTGTAAGTCCTCGACTTGTTCCTGTCGACGAAGAAGTCCCAGGCGGCGTTGGATACGACGCCGTCGAGCCCGCCCTTGTTCTCGGCCCAGGCAGTAGCGGAGAAGTCACGGGGCGGGTCACTCTCGGGGTTCCCCTTGCGCATGGTCCAGTCCACGGTGAGGCGCATCGTCTCGATGGCGCTCAGCTGAACCGGCAGCTTGGTCGAGTTGAAGCGCACGTGAGGGAACGAGTGGACACTGTTCCTCTCCTCCTCCCAGTTCCAGTTGGCGTCAAACGCCGGTGTCGACTCGTCAACCTGTAGGCGGAAAGAAGCATAGTATCAGCGAGTGGTTGGGCAACGGCCAATATCAAAGCGAGGCTTTGCTAGGGAGGGAGGATGGGGTGGGATGGGTGTTGTGGGTCGGGGGCCTCCGGAGACGGAGGCGGGAGAGAACAAAGAACAAAGGCCCGGCGCAGACCGCAGAACAGCGGGTGATATCAGACATTCGGCCGGAGGGGGGCATGACAAAGAGCACGGGAAGAGATACGGAGAGATGGTGGGGTGAGATTAGAGGTAGCTTCGCATGCGAGAGGACGTCAGGTGGCATGACTTACAAAGACACAGGATGCGCCATCACCAACGGGATTCCAGGCGTTGGACTGGACTATAAGTTTATCGAATCAGCTTCTGTGTCAAAAGGCACGGGGAAGAGGCAGGTCCCAATATCCCGAAAATACTCGCATCGTGGGTGGAACATGGGCACGCGGAGGGGGCAGCACCTACAGATGAAGTTGGTGTCTTTGCTGGTGTACTTGTTCTCCCTGCCGCAGATAGTCGCGACGTAGTCGGCGGTCGCGTGATGAACGGCAGCGAGACCGGCCGTCAGGAGGAGAGTGTTTCTCATGTTTGAAGGTCTTTGCAGCGGGCCGACTAAGTGTTGAAGCGGACGTCGTGTGCGAGGGATAATCGTGATCCGTAAGAGACAAACGAGCAACCCGGGTGAAGGAACGGAAGGGACGAGATGCAAATGTGCAAGGCGAAGACGATGACGCAGGCGATGAAAGGATGCAGGCCCTCGATGAGAGGATGTATACGGAGTATCCGTACTAGGTACGTATTTAGATATGACTATGATGTGCGTGCTCCAGTACTGGGGGAAGGAAGTCGGGGCGGAAGCAACGTCCTTGGGGAAAGTCCAGACCGTCACTTCTCGCTTGATTGCAAGTGAGGCCGGCCAGAGTGGGAAAGGGCGAAAACACGGCCCCTGCCTGCCATAACTTGCATATTATGCCCGGGGCCAGATGCAGAAAGAAGACTAGGCAGGAAGGACGAGAACCCCCGTGCCGATGGTGTTGGCAGGAAGGAGCAGGTGTCGATGGTGGCGGCGGCATGGTGGCGGTTGCCCCCTTTACACGACGTCACCTCTCGTACATGGAAAGCACTCACCCAAGGTACCTCTTTCACCACCTTTGGACGAGTGTCAGGAGCGAGGAGAACATGGACCACCGGCAGTCGCGTCTACTACGGACGTGGAAAACAGGATAGATGCACGCATTGCGTCGCTATTCCTGTGTCCCAAGGAGGGTGACACGTCGAGAGACCCGGTTCTGCTGCCGAGGCATTGAAATTGTTGCTCAAGTACGGAGTACCACGAACGCTAGCCGTAGAAAGACAGTAGACCTAGAAGCGAGGTAACTAGCGCGCCGCGGGAGGCAGCCAACGGGCGAGAGAGGAAGATACAGGGGAAATGGGAACAAAAATAAGAAACCGATATGATGTGCTGCCGAACCATGGCATACGCAGAATCCCATGCTGCTTAATGTATGGACCACACGGAGTACCATACCATTCCCATATACGGTGTGTGCCCGCCTTGGTCTCTTGGAACACTCCCGTCGGCCGGCTTCCCATTGACCAGCCATTCAACAACAAAATGGAGACAATGCAATCTCCGGGCTTGGGTTGCTCCGGTCGAATACCGCAGGCGAGAAGCAGAATAAGAATCAAAAACTAGAGGCTGCGGGATTGCGCCTGCGCCGTTTGGCGGCAACAGTTGTTTGTTAGTGGAATCAATCGTGGTTGGCGGCATCATGGACAGAACTGGAGCTCAACTCGGTTGAATCTCACTCATTCCTCAACTCACCCCCACCTCACTCACCCTCATTCTCAACCACATCTACCTCACTTACCCCGGGCGCCAGGAATGATTGGAGTTTAACCATAAAACAAGCCCATGACAGCCTGTGGCAGCCCTTGGCCCAGCCCTGCGTGGCCGGGAACCGACCTGTTCGAGGTACCTTATCAGCCGCCCTCACAGTAGCCCGAGTCAGGTCACAGCCCTCTCACCCAGAACACACACACACACACACACACACTCTCTCTCTCTCTCTCTCTCATACGCCCAAAGCCCACGCGACCTACTCGCATCTTGCGACCCCGTAAACGCACCCAAAACAGCATGGCGATGGCACATGTAAGGGTTCTGGGAGGGGAATGGGGGGCGCAAGGCACCATCCACTTTAGATAGTTTAGCGTGCGAAACTGTATCTGCTCACCTTTGCACTGCAGTACATAACCACCACATCGTCCCTTTCCCTCCTCCCCTCCTCGTGACTGTCTTTTCGTCAAGCCATTTTTGTTCTTGTCCAAGTAGCTCAGCAGGGCGGTGTGGGGGGAAAGCGAACCACCTCGATCGCTCGCGTGGGGGGTACCCTCGCACCGGTCCTCATCCTCTTCACCCACGGACGGCCCAGACGACGAACCGGCCGCATCGGACAACTTGACAATGACGATTCAGTTACCCATCCTTGGTTCGGCTCGACCCATCGAGAAAGAAGCAGAAGAAGAAGAAGAAGAAGAAGAAAATGCTGCTGGTGGGAGGGCGGCGCCGTTGTCCTCGTCCGAACCCCCTCCAGTTCCAAGCCGCACACCGACGGAGTCAAGAATCAGACCCCAAGACTTTTTTGTCAATCTTGCTAGCAATCGCGCGGCCTGGCGACGAAGAAAGGGGATGAAATCTCTGGGCATTGTGCCGCCGCATCCGTCCGTGCCCCCTCCCCTGCCAGAGATTTCGCTTGGGTTTGGGAACGGGGGGGGCAGTACACCAAGCCCGCGACTTGACGTGACTCGAAATTAGACGGTACAACCAGCGGCCGGCCAGACGGAATACCTAATGAAAAGCCAGGTAAAGAAGGACAGGAAGCCATTGGGCGGAACCGGTTGGGGGAGAGAGAGAGAGAGAGAGACGACTGCCGACGACGACGATGACAACGGCGATAAGCCACCGTCTCTGACGATCTCGTCCTGGGGTATACGCGTACAAAGCTGGCGAAGCAGGAGAGGGAAACGGACTCCAGACTCACTCCATACTCCAGAATCTGCCACAACCGGGGTTCGTCGCCTCTTCTCGAATCCCAGGGCTTTGTGTTCCCCCCCCACCGTCCCATGGCCCACCTCGCCGAGTCCGTAATAAACGAGGCGTCGTCAGCAGTGACAGGGGAGAACTCTCGGCAGGGCGGAAGGGGGGTGGGAGACTGCATGTTCCCCCCGCTCATCGTGCCAACTTGGCGGTTCGCCGCACCACCATTGGAACCATTGGAACCATTGGGGGAGAGTCAGGCATGTCAAGGAACCCATCCGCCGTCTGCATGGTGCGTTTGTGTGCTTGCCCAAACACCAATTACTCCTCGGACGGAACGGTGTGATACTGTGCCAAATACGGGGTATATCGGTACTGGGCTAAACCCGGGACATGCATCAGCAGCGCAGAGACCGCAGAGATCAGCAACAGCAGCAACCCTCCCTTCCACCGTGAAATGTTGCACACTTCTCACACGTGTCTGGGTTTGATGTACCTTGGCCGCTAGTGGGGGAACACCTCTCTGACTTGCGCATGTGTCTCTACTTTCTCTTGGCAGTGACTTACCGCTGCATTACATCTCGTCTGGCGCGCGGAGAGACCGTGGGCTCCAAGCGGTCCAACGCAACGCAGGCCACCAAGCCCGGCGACGACGACGGACTTGACCCGTTTCTCGCAGCAAACACAAGGTAGCACGCGCTGTCTCCGTACCTACGTATAACCGGCTGGAGGGTTGCACCGACGCCAAGGTTCGCGCTACGAAGGGGGCTCTGTGCGGCGATGGCGGCAGCAGCAGCAGCAGCAGCAGCAGCAGCATCGGATCCCGCCTGCATACCGATACCTTGCACACCTTATCGATCTGACGTCTTGGGTCCCACCGATTGGACTCTGCACGTGCACTTTTCACTTCAGCACATCGAAACGGAGGGCACACTGAAAGAGAGAGGAGGGGGAGGGGGAGTGGCAGGCATCGGTTTCACCCTCTCGTGGCGAAGGTTCCCCTGCCTCTCTGTCTGTCGTAGGTAGTGCAGTGAGTGAGTGTGCACTTCGTACGTAGCCCCTGTACGGTATTCATGTGGCCTCAGTGGCACCCGGCCCTGCGTTGTGTCTCGCAGTTTTTGACTCTCACGGCCACGGTTCTGCTTTCTTGACCCCGGGCCACGCTGCCATCCGTCCCCTTGCGGTGGCTGTCTCTCTCGTCCGAGACTCAGCCGACAAAGGGGAAGACCCAACGTCAGACATTGTGGCGTTATCCCGAGCGCGGCAGTTGTTAAGTAGAAAGGTTTCCAGCGGGAGGTCTCGCCAGTGTGTGTAGTCAGTTACCGTTCTGGACGCTTGGTCGTGCCTGAAGATGACGGCTTTTTTTCATTATTTTATTTCTATTTTTTAATCTTTACCCCCAGGACTACCTGGCCCCCCCATGCATCCATCCATCGACAGGGGGTGGGGGAGAGAGACGGAACTTTGCCACCACTATTGCCTGCCGTTTTCTGGAATTGCGAGTCTCGCTGGACTGTCCAGGCTGGACTGAGGTGGTGATATTTGTCTTTGCCCCTCGACACGTCTGGTCTCCTCGCGGACCATTGGATGACTGCACATCACTGCTGAGCAGAGGGAGGTAAGGTGATCTAAACCAAGCACCTAACGAAAAAAAAAAAGAATAAGAAAAAACAGTCCGACTCTTTGCTGGGAACGGGGGAAGCCTTCGCGGCCGGTCCGGTGCGTTTCTGTAATATACGGTCCCGCGGTCTGTGCAAACACGCTCCAAGCAAAGATTTAACGTTAGCCCGTCGCTTGCTGGCGTCGGAGAAATTCCATGGCCCATCGCACTAACGACTGTGAGCCGTGTGCCAATGGCTGTAGTGTCTTTGGAGGGTTCAGAGCTACTAGTTTTGGGAGGCGAGCCGAGGCACCACCGACGCCGGGCAGGGCCGGAGCGACTCCGGATGACGATGCTAGTCCGGGCCGTATGGTGTAAAACAAACACGTGTACGTAGTACAGGTAATTGGCGCAACAGAGGGGGGGAGGGGGGATCAGCACGGTGGTGTCGAACCCATCCCAGCCCACAACCTTAATCTTTGAGGAGAAGAAAGGAAGCTCATCTCCAGACTCCAGCAAGGCTCGCACGCTCGCATGGGCAACATTCCCTGCCCCCCCCGTTGTGAGGCAGAGAGGAGTGGATAAGCGTGGCCCTGCGCAATGATGCGGACCTGGGCTCTCTTTCTCTCTCCGGTCCACTGTGTTGGCCGATGACGAAGACATTATTTCGAAATATGGTTGAGGCATAATGCGCAGGAACAGCCCCCGTCATCCGTCACCCACTGGTTCCAAGTTCGTCAGTCAACCATTACTTACAGGCTCGTGGGGGAAAGGAAGGGGAGGGGGGGGGGCGGTCGAGTCTCGACATCATCGCAGCAGGGACAGCATCTTGCCTAATCTCGGCCACGGCCAACAACGACTCCCAGTGCGCCTCCGGGTGGAACACGTCCAATTAGCCATCAAGGCTCGCAGGACCGTACAAGAGGAAAGAAGGGGGCTCATGGATTTCTTGATACAACTTAGGGGGGGACCCGTCGCCCAAGGAAGTGGTAGAGTGATGGGCAACGGGATTTCCTGACAGAGAAGGACAGCCTGAAATCATTATGGAGCACCTCTGGTCCTCCCGGTTGCTGCTCAGGTCAGGTCCCGATGCATCGGGCCACCGATAGAGACAACCAAGAATCCCAAAAGTCCCAGCTCTAGACTTGAGGCACTGGTCCGAGAGATGATGTCACAAACGAGGCTAAGACAGATATAGGTCCCTTGCTGCCTTTCTGCTGCGCGCGCGAGCGCCATGCCGTGCTGGTGCAGGACAGATAGATGCATTAGCTTGGCGTCGGCCGGTAGTGAGTTTCCGCTTCTGTCCTCCCGGCAGGGAATGACTGGCGGGCAGCATCAGGCTACAGTAACGGTAGGACTGACTGCTTGGGCGGTTACAAACGGATGCGCCCACGCCGTTGAGACGGGAAGCTGGACAAAGGCGGCACGTGGGAAGCAAACGGGAGAAGGGGAGTCTTTTCTTCGCCTGCCAAGCAACCTGATCATGTGGATGAAGCCCATCGGCGTGTATCCATAGACCAACACCGAATGCCGCCTCGGTCTGTCTCTCTGTTTCTGAGCTGGTTTTCATTTTGTTTGTTGTATGATAAAGTACGCACTCATATCGCCTCCAATCCCCTAATCTCCAATCTGTTGGCCAACCGTTGGGCTGACTGGCGAAGGACGGCAATGTCGGGGAAATGGGCTCTTGGGGGGACCATTTCGAGGGGGGGGGGGGATGGAACCCGCCCTACGCCAGTCCGTGATTTCAGCGAAACCGGTGATGGGTCCACGTAATGAGATGCAAATTGTTAATCGATGGTCAGGCATTACTCTGACACAGCGGAACCACTCTCTTTGGCTTGCCTGCAAGCATCTAGTGATCAAGAGTACGTTCCGTTTAGTGCGACTCTCCTGTCCATCACCACCGCCCAGGACGACAGCCTTCCCCGAGAGGAAATGATCAGAGGGGAATAGGGATGGGCCTGGGCATGGAAATGGAGAGGGGGAGCATCCCGTACAAGGGATGGGGGGGTTTAGGGACCGGGCCAAGGCCTTCCCGTGCGCATGTCCTACACTTCGGCCTTCGAGATCCATCTCAGACGGATGGGCATCCCCCCCCAATCTCACGCCATCTCACGCCATCTCATCATCGTTGAATCGTAATTAACGCTGCAACCGTCCGGCAGCAACAGTGCACGACGGGGTGGCACCTGGCCAAGCGTGAGTGTCGTGTCGTGTCTGTACAGAGAGTTTTCGGTACCCGAAAGCGAGAAACTAGCAGAGGGGGCCAACGGACCTCAACCAACGGAACGAGAACAGATGGAGGGGCTCGCGATGGGCGTGCTTTGTTCCCTCTTGATTCTAATTCTGACCTGTCATCCAACCATCCATCCATTCCTCCCGTCTCCGAAGTACTTACCTACTTCCGGCCATGGGGCTACGAGGTAACATGAGCTCGCGGCGGCTGTACCTAACGCCAAGCCTCGAGCGGTGGGAACATTGCCGTGGGGGTGAAAAAAAAAAACTATAAAAAAAAACGAAGAAAAAAAACAAAACACAATGCCAAGACGTCTCTTTCAGAGACGAAAATGGCCTAGAGATTGGCGCCCGCCCACCGCGGGCGGACAATTTCCTCCCTCCCTCCCTCTCCGTCGTCTGCTGCTCCGTACGCTCCGCCAGCTACATTTGTACCTGCATCTACTCCGTACGTCTACTGTATTCCGTATTGTATATCGATGTGTTTGTTTGTCTGTTTCTTTGGCAATGCAAGGGGAAGCCATGCACACCTCCATGTTTGATCTCTCAAGACGGCGGCGTTGGCGGAGCGAACGGACGGCCACTGAGCTATGAGGCGCGAATGCGTACCGTTTATCATTGCCATCACCCTCGATGTGTTCCATGGGCGCGACTTTGCTACCTATTCCAGCCTATTCCAGCAAGTCGGTTACACACACGACTTATGAACCAGGTTCCGGTCCCGGTTTCGCTCCTGAACGCTGCTGGGATCTGCTACCGGGCACACCGTGAGCTTCCTGATGGCTGCCACTCCCCCCTGCTCACACTTTATCTATTTTTCCGTGTCCCCTTTCTCTCGCTGACAATCTTGCGGGTGGCGCCTACATACGTACCGTAGTAGTCCAATACCTATGACCTACCTACCTACCTACCTAGGTAGTGTACGTGTCCCTGACAGGGCAGCAAGTATCAAGTATCTTTGGCATCTGGGACGGGAATTGGTCTTCCCTCCCATGTTCTGCTTTCCTGGAGCAAGGATACGATGCCCATGACCATGGCTACCTAGGCCTAGGTAAGTAGATGTTCACTCCTCTGTCCGATGCCTTGCGCCCGCCCATCCCATAGTGACTAAGCAAATGTTCAGCCAAATCGCCCAACGGGAGACCAAAACCTAACGTCGTTAACCGTTAGTTTGATCAATAGTAATTTTATACCGAGTACATAAAGAGTCGGATCAAACATGGTTTATACCAATTTCAAGACAAGAAACGCTCCTTCGCCTATACCAGTATCTGGCGTACGCTATGGCCCTTGACTTCAATAGCTGCTATCAGTGTAATACCATCATCAGCTTCGGTATCGTAACTCTATTGTTACAAGACCTTAGCAAACTTGTCCTGTGAGCTAGGGGTAAATGTAATTCGGCTGAATTTTGACATCCCCACTGTATCCTCATCCGCATCCGGTCCGCACGCCCATCACCTTCTCCATCCCATCCAACCGTCCCATCATGCCGTCAGGGCCCCCTTCCCACAATGCAGTTATGTGGTCTGGTCCACAACCCACAATCTACAGCTGACACACAGTCCACAACTCTTGGACGGCACCGTCGAAGCATCGGGGAAGAGAGAGAAAGCCAAGACATTGGAGGATATATCAAGAAAGAGGCCCCCCCCTGGTGCTGGACCCGTTGTCTCTCCCACTCCAAGTAGTTCGTCTGTCCGTCACCGTCACCGTCATCGTTGCTATTAGCAGCCATCGTTCTTTTCCATTCACATTCGTTGGAAACTGATCTGCATCCAAGTTTGGACAGCCACCGCAGCTCAAGTACCTAGGCAATCCCTCTGCCTCCCTGCTCCAAGCCTCCCCCTCTCTTATTGCGCTTCCAATCTCTCCTGGTCCCTGTTCGTCCCTCAAGGACAACTCATCGCAACTAGGTCGACATACAACCTCTTACAAAACCGCCGCCAACCCCATTGGGAATCAGGTTTGAGCGTTGGTGAAACCGTTCAATTCCCACCTTAACTTCCCACCCACGTACGCCGTCGTCCTACGTTTACGTCGACGCCGTCACCCGCGCAAACTTATCCGATCCCGCCCGTTGTGCTTTCCAACCCCCCCCCCCCCCCCCCCCCCCCCCGGTTTTCCCAAAAAAAAAGGGGGCCCCCGCCGAAATTTTTTTTTTGGTTCCCCCCCCCCCCCCCCCTTCTGACACCTCTAGCAACTTACTTCAACTCTAACCGTATGTGCTCTAACGAATGGAATCGACTCGAGACCATACTAGCAAGCCGGTGCGTTGTGGCGCTCATTTGCACGGTTGCTAATCATATCTCCAAACCAGGCGCCGTCTCCAGTTCACACAGAAGGTTGGTCTTCAGCTTGCACGCAGCCATTCATAATATATGATATGGGCGTATTTCCCGGACTTTCGAATAGAACACTGAGTACCCGTACGACGAGAGAC